>NC_134241.1:85709866-86011170 GCF_965152275.1 Natator depressus | reverse complement strand
GTCTGATATTTTATGGAAGGAGCAGAACTTTGAGCCTACTTATATTTGAATTCCTGTGGATAGATTTTAAAGATAACTTTCTGTCTGCAACAGAATCATGATTTTTTTCAAAGCATTTTGGTTTTGTTTTATGGTTGCATTATTCCACTGAGGTTGCACTTAACACAGTACTAGCAAATTGAATGGACATAAATTGTACTATTGATCATGCCGTTTTTCTAAAAGCATTCATTGAAATGTCTCAGGGGCCTTAATCAGCTCCAGTCTTTTTATTTGTGCCTGTAGCAGTTTGTTTCACTTGGAAAATGTATACCCACTCCCATTCCTGTCCACTTTCTAACTGGGTACTTGAATACTTATAATATTTGGAAACCTAAAAAGCCTACTTACAAACAAATATGATCCACTTTTTATCAGGAAGGTTACTGACATTTTCCCCTGATTCACTAATTAAAATGGGTGCTTCAGTAACAAGTATGTCATAAATGGACCCATGTTGTGGACAGCTGACAGATTTATACATAAATGTGTTTTTAAAGTTTTGTTCCTGAAAGTACTGCTTAAATTTAAATGTGATGTTTTTACTTAACATTAACTGAAAACCTAAAGTCCGACACAATGCAAATTCATATTGATATTTTTCCATTTACTTTAATGGGAGCTATAACAGGCCTATTATTGCAGTTATTTTAATAGTATCATTGTTAATCTAAGAATTGACACTTTCTGAGATGGTCCAACTGATCCAGAGTTTTTTGGCCTTTAGGACACAATGCAGCCAATCTCTTCTTTCTGGCATTGATTTGAGAGGCAGAGTACCAAGGGATGATGGGGGAATTGATTGGTTGTGGAGGATGATCCTATTTTCTACCACTGAAGAAAGGAGGATTCATGTGCATTTAGATGTGTTTTATTGAACAGTGTATAGGCTCTTAGGTATGAGGAAGAGTGTGTATTTTAGATGTCTGAACATTAAATAAACAAAACATTGAAGAAAAAGAGCTTTTAAGGAGTAAGACTCAGAGAAATGAGAAACCGCAGTTTTTCAAGTGGCTTCTGTATATTACCACTGGTGGTGTCTGGTGCCTCTGGTATTGAGTTGCGGATTTTTTCTAGTGAACAGTGTCTGTGGACGTCACTCACCTCATCCCTCCCTCATAGAGGATTCTGAGGATATAAAATGGGGAGAGGCCTTAGCTAGCCTTCAGTTCCTTTTAAACCACCAAAAGTGCAGTGATCTGAAATGAGGACACTGCGTGTAATAACTTTCCTCATCAGTTTCTTTTAATTTTGCCCTTTGTGGCTATTTTCTTTTGAGTTAGTTAGATTAACAGTTACTTTGTAAGGTGTTCTTCAGTCAGATGAATAAAGAAGAAACAGTACCTGTCAGGCACAGTTATTGTTTGCATGATCTTCAGAAGTGTGAGGGCATATTAAAAATGATGAAATATCACATTTGTGTACTTCAAAACAACATTATTAATGGTTTTTAATACTCTGTACAATATAATTCAGAATGGTCAACTCCAATAGTTAACCATAAACCAAAATGTGTCAGGCAGAGACACAATTGTCTAGAAGATTAGCTTTAATGATGGTGTTCGATTATCTTTCCATATCTTTTTAACATAGTTTTGTGTGAGAATAGAAAAGAATCCTGGACTTGGATTTAGTATCAGTGGTGGAATAAGTGGACAAGGAAATCCATTCAAACCTTCTGATAAGGTAAGATGTGAATTTCTTACTAATGGTCTTTATTACAGAGAGCCAAACAATGTCCTCAGATACAAGCATGTGAAATTCAATAGAAGTTGTGGTCCAGGATGTGACTTTTTTAAACAAAAATGGGTATTTTCCTTCTGGTTGATAAATAAAGGTTTAATCAAAACAAGCTATTCCCTGTATTGCACTAGTTAATCTTTTCACGCGGTTTGCCTTTTCCCAAGTACCAACTTCCTTGACTTGTTGTAAGTAGGGTTGCCAATTTCCTAATTCCAGTAAACCGAACACCCTTGCCCCGCCTGCTGCCCCGCCACTGCCCTGCCCCTTCCCTGAGGCCCCGCCGCTGCCCAAGGCCCCGCCCCTGTTCCCTCCATCCCCCCTCCCTCCATCGCTTGCTCTTCCCACCCTCGGTCATGTGCTCATTTTCACTGCAAGGCCCAAACAGGCATATTTATTGTTTTGACAGATGTATTATGCTAAGTTCAGGTTTTATTTGTTACAGGATGCTAGAGCTGGCAGCAAAATAGTCAAAAAGGGTAATTTTTAAAAAAATGAAATTTCACAAAGGTTTTCATGATTCTTTCCTTTCCCTCTTCCCATTTTTCATAACCAGCTCCAGTTTTTTGTTCACTAAAGTTATTGTAAATTTATTTGTGGAATTAGGACCACACATTTTCAAAGCTGCAATGGGTCCATTAAAGGCCCAGTCCTGAAGCCCAAATACAAATCCATAGAGCACAACCACAGAAATGCACACCTGTCCAGATATCTATATAAATAAATATGTAGAAACTGACTTCCACACCTACATGCAGATACACACATGTATTCATGTGTACACATCTAGCATGCACTAACACATATACTTCCACATTATTTATTATTACAATTGTTGTTTAGTGCCTAGAGACCCCAACTAAGATCAGGACTCCACGTTGGTAGGTGCTGGACATACACATAAAAAGAGAGAGTCTGCAACAAAGAGTTTATAATGTAGCTAGACAAAGGTGGGGACAAATGTATGATACATTGGCTCTTCTGCAATTACTAGTCAACAACATTCACTTTTTAAGAAATAATACATTTCTTTTAGAGTTCCCTTCTGTTTTAAAAACTTGTTATGAAATGAATACACAGACATATTTTATGTCATCAATTTTTTGTGCCCAAGCCAGAAAAAGGAATAAAAGTCAGAGAGTTAGGCTGCAAATTTTATTCACACAGGTATACACACATGCGGCAATACACACACTTCCCTACACAAAGACACACAGTCTCTTACACACATACAATGCATGCATGCACACACTTGCTGACACAGAGACACTTTTTCATACACTTTTCTGGGTGCTGCCTGGAGGGGAAAAGATGGAGGTGGGGGTGAAGGAGAGGGGATGGAGAGGGAAAGAGGCCAAGGACGAGAGCAGGGTGGAGGTGAGAAGGAGGGTATGGGGGGGTCTGTGGGGGCCAATGGGGATGCAGGGGGAGGCAAAAGGCTACAGGGGGTGTAGGGGGCACTGGGTGTATAGTGACATAATGGGAGTGCAGCAGTGTATGGAGGTGAATGGGATGCAAGGGTGTGAGGGGGTGAGGGACATGGGGGTGGTGGTCTGGGAGGTGGAGAAGATGGGTAGGAGAGCACTGTAGAGGGTACAGGGCTGGGATGGATGGTGTGGGGGGCAGGATGGGACGGGGAGGGATGCAGTGAGGGGGATGGGGGACAGGGGGTGGGACAGGGAGGGGAGGGATGCAATGACAGGGGCATTGGAGTGTGGGAGGGGGGTGGGACGGAGAGGGATGCAGTGAGGGGGATGGAGGTGTAGCCACATTCCCAGCACTCGGAGACGGGGACACACATACCTCCAACTCCTTCTGGAGGAGAAGAGGGCTGGGCAACAGCAACATCTGGTCACCCTAGTTGTAAGGGTATATTTTTTCCAGAACAAACCTAGGACCTGATCCAACTCCTTCTGAAGTAGTTGAAAAGATTCCTGTTGATTTCAGTGGGAGTTGGATTGGTCCGCTAATTAGGAGGATAAATTCACTGGTATTTTAAACAGTAGTAGTATCATTAACTAGCTTCAATTGCCTAGACTTTTGCCTACTCTGCCAAACACAACAGATTCTATCTGTACTCTGCAGATTAATAGTTGTGGAAAGGTCTATAGAAGACTCTGCACAAACTTCCCTATAAATGAGCATGCCTTTTAGTAATCAGGATTGTGAAGTTTTTGGTAATAAACATCTGGATCCATTGCATGTTTACATTAAATAGTCTAGGAGAATGATGTATTTCTTTAGTCAGCAAAATGGGGACAAATAAAAATGTGACAATCAAGGGTTATCAAATTCAAATGGTCTAGAGATTAGAAAGTGGACTCTGAGGCCTCTGAATTAATCTGTGATGTGTACTAAAACTAAGTGGAGCTTGTTACATATAAAGGACTATAGGTTTGTATATTTTAAACATGGTGTATTCTGTGTTAAGATTAGACCCAATCCTACTGGGTGGCCAGCACCACATCTCTGCACCCGTCTATGCCCACTAATTTCAGCGTGAGCTGAGAATGCTCATCAAATCATAAGATTGGTGTATTTTTTTAAACAAATCCTCATATGTAGCCTTAGACCCCATTTTTTTAAAATTTCCCATCAGCATCGATTAAAATTGAAAGGAAAATTAATATTTACAGAAAATGTCAAATGTCTTTGAAGGTACCCATGTAATATGGACAGGTTCTAACGATTTTTTATGTTGTCAGTTAGTGAATTTGGACTGCAGGGAGTAGATCATTTTATTCTGTATAACCAATAGACATTTGAACCTGTAGTACTTAAAACTGTATTGGTATTGGTTGAAATGCTGCTTAATATGGTCTTTCCAATGTGCTTTATAACTAATGTAAATGTGACTTCATGTCATGGTTCCTAATTTGGCTTATGATATTATAATTAAATTCTGTATCAGTTGTTTTGACAATTGAAATTCCTCACACTTTTCTTTTAAAAAAGGAACCATGTTCCCTCATGAATGTATCTAGATAAGTAATAAATCTGATTCTGTAACAACTGTATATAGCAAAATTATAACCATATATTTTAATATGATTAACAATTGATCAAAAAAAGTTTAAATTGGACCAGAGAATTGTCTTTTGAGAGAAAGTGAGTTAGACTGTCTGGGGTTGCATTTCTACATTGTTATTTCTTTTTATCAAAGGAATTAATTATTTCAGGTTATTTCAAATCATTGCTCTTAAATCCTCACATGTTTTTACTTGAGATCTTCTAAGTGTTTTTAATGCTTCAATCATTATTTGCTTATTTATAATAATTTAAACGTTATAGTGGGGCTCAACTTCTCTCTCATCGTACAGTTCCAATAATTTAGATATAAATACTTCATGTACAGTATTTTACTGTATACAACGTGAAATCAGCAAACTTATAGCACACCATGCTAAAGAATATTCATCCTCATAATAATAGTTAAAATAAGATGTGCTGATGGAGTAAAACTGTCTCAGAATTGCCTAGATCATCTTGCCTGCTCAGTCCATAATAACCTTAGCCAACAGCAACTCTGAGTGACCTCTCCTTGTCTCAGTTTCCTAATCACCTTGCAGTTATTTTGATGGAGTCCTCAACCCTTTTCCTATGTGCAGTACCTTCTGGACAGTGTTTTTGAAATGGTCTGGCCTCCTTGCCCTCCCCCTTCTGTGTGCTATCCAGAGGTCAGATTCCAAACTAAATCAAGAGGAAGTTTATTTAACCAATCCTTATTTCCAAGCATGACCTATATAACAGAGAGAAGAACCAAAGGTGCCGGTTAAACATAGTAAAAAGATTTAGGTAAGAGCAGAGAAACGGTGTGACAGATAAAGAAGGAGTGCAAACGAAATTATTCAAAGGGGGAGCCAAAGGAACAGAGAAGTAACTGAGAACATAATCCACCCACATAAACATATGGGAGAACTTGATGTCCAGTTGTGAAAGCGGGACAGGCTCAGCAGTAAGGAAGGGACACTCACGAAGGGACAATAGGTAGCTCCTCTTCCAGGAGTCTCTGGCACCCATTGATCAGCTGGGGGCAAGGGGTGCTGAATGGCCAGCATACCCAGTTCCCAGAATTTAACCCAGCGCATGAGGCGTGGGTAGTCTCTTTCAGCTCCAGTCCAATATCCCACCCTACCCACCTGAACTAGGAATGGGAACCTGGCCTGACAGATGCTGCTGGTCTAGTCAATCATCTGTTTAGGAAGTCAGGAATTCTTTCTCCCATGGGCCAACTGGCAGAGATCTGGAGAGGTTTTTGCCTTTCTCACAGCACCTTAAAACCACAGTGGGTTAAGTAACTAACTGTGGTACTGGGATGGAGTTGTTTATTTGTCACAACTTGCAGCCGGTTTCCAGTGTGATTAAGTGAATAAAATGAATGGTTCCCAGAAGTAAGAGATCTGGGATTTTGGTGATGGGCCTTGGGCTCATGTGATAGGGTCAGACCTTGTGGCTTTCACGGGCCGAGGTCAGACGTTGTGTCCCTCACATTGTGGCTCACCCTCAGCCCCATCATAGGGTGAGGGTGCTCTGACTCAGAGAGAGCTGAGTCCTACCCCATATTATATGGTAAAGAGACCCTGTAACCCCCACACTTGAACCAATTAAATGCCTGATATAGGAGTTACCCTATAAGTCAGAAGTAATGGGTGGGTAGTGCCCCTTGTTAAAGTTTAATAAAAGTTTAGGCCTGCTGCTTAATTCCATGTATGTCTGTCCTCATTTTGCCTCTGTGTCCATGTCCCAAGCCAATGGGGGCTGTGGGAAGCGGTGTGGGCCGAGGGATGTGCTGGCTGAACCTGCAGACACTGCAGGTAAACAAACAAAAGCCTGCCAGGGGCTTTCCCACATGGGCTGCATGCCAAAGGTTGCCAATCCCTGCCCTAACTAATTAAATTGATATCAGCAGAGAAACACCAAGAGAGCACAATACAGGGGTGCTGTGACTTGGGACTGCTGCTTAGCTACTTATAAAGTTTTAGCTTTAAAGCATTAACAGGATTATTTAAAGCCTTCAGATCGGCAAACAGGCAGTTGGACAGATTTCAGGAAATGATTATGTTGGTCTCTTACAGGATGTTTAGCAAGCATCAATCCTTTAAAGTTCTTTATGAAAGCTTCTGTAATGTATGTAGTCAGGTACTTGCTTGATAAAACAGTATTTCACTGAAGTAAAAGTCTATAATCACTGGTCTACTTCTGTTCATACAAATCTGTATAAAGCTTTTAAACTTGTAATAGATAAAATTATCAATGAGAGAAACAGTTCTAACACATCTTTGAAAGGTGCATGCGATAATTGGGGTCAAATCTACAGGGTATATTCAGAAAAGCTGAGTACTGGAAGGATTCCAGATGATTTAAAATAAAAATGTCCTATGGTGCATATATAGTTCAACACCATGCTTCTGGAGCTGGACAAATCACTCTTAGTGACTGGTTCATGTATGTATATTTCTAAATTATTATTGCATGGTGACTGGCAGTTTTTCTACTATTGCACAATATCAAATCTTTTTAAATCTCAGTGAATGGGACCTTTTAGAAACTGAGCTACATAGAAATGGGGTCATTGCTGAAGTTTCTCCATTTTTAATACAAAATATCAAAAGAACCTTTAGCTAGTGCTTGGTAATAGAATCCTAACCTCTGTTACTTCTGACTTATAGGGTATCTTTGTTACTAGGGTTCAGCCTGATGGACCAGCATCCAGCCTGCTCCAGCCTGGTGATAAGATCCTTAAGGTAAGAGGGAACTATGTTTTTTGTTTAGTTTGTAATTTTAATTTAGTTCTAGATCAAATTTGCACAATATACAAATAAGTTTTTCCTCACTGCCAATTAATTTAGACATTCTCACTTTTTGTTAGCTAATTTATTTTATTAATTTAGTTTATAATTAATTCATAGTACTTTATTTAGGGCTAGACATTTCTCTTCCCTTTCTCAGAGGGAATGGGAACAAACCAGTGTGGAAAGGATGGGAAACATGAAGAAAGGAGACAACTTGTCTCAGTGTCATGCACCACCTTCCTGAGAGCAGAAGAAACCCCTCCTGGAGAAATCTCTGAGATCAGAGAGTGGTGTTACACAGTAGTGGGGCATGAGGTCCAAGCAGCATTCATTCTTCTCTGTGGCTTCTGCTCCCTCAGAGGATATAGTGCTCAGGCACAGGAGGAAAGAGCTAATGGCAACATAGAGGAGGCTACTAGACCCTGCAGAGAATGGTTCAGAGGGAAAGTCTGTTGCCATGGTTGGCTCAGGCTCCATAGGCTTATGCTTTGGATACACAGGATCTAGAAACTGTGACCTTTCTCCCTCCCATAGACCACAGTCTGCTCCTTTTTGAAATGAGCCTGTGGCATCAAGATAAACCTAGTAAACGGTTTTTCCCCTATTGTTTTTGCCCTCCCATGTACTTTTCAGAGAGGGGCGCCTTGGGCTCTTCTTTATGTACAGTGAGGTGCCTGTCTCGTCACCTCTGTCTACATGCAATGCACATAGAGCAATAATCAGTTCCGGAGAACAGATTGACCAAAAATAAAGAATGGTCCTCCACACAGTTCTCACACACAGGTAAAACCCTGGAAAAAATAAATGTGCTTGGCATCAAAATCAACAGATTCCAGCTCTGTTAAACTAACAGGATAATACACTCCAAAGGAAAGGCATCTTCACTGGTAATGCCCTTTCACCTGCCCTGCAGAGTTGAAATCATGGATCTATTAGCAGGAATATGATCTCAAGCTATCTGGATGATGTGGGTAAGAATCTGTAAAGGACCAAACTATATATAAACCCATACTTCAAATGGTAACAGATAGAACAGTCCCATTTATTGTCTTTAAATGCAAAGCAAACAATAGAGCTACTCTGAGATAATAAAAAGCAGTTTTACCTATAACTTTCTAAAATTAATAGTGACTAAAAGAAGTAAACATAGTGTATGCAATATTTTTTTACCTCAACAATTGTGCTGTTGTATAAATGAATAACATCATGCTATTTCAGTGTTATTCCTTTGTTTCTTGTATGTGAATGAAAGCAAGAATTTGAACATTTTATTAAGTGGCTGACAACTCAAGTCATGTTTATGATTTTCACATTTTCTTCCAGTATAAGACCAAATTTCTCTGCAGTCACATTTTCACAAAGAAATGTGACTGCAGTACTTTGCCTCTGCTTCACTGTGGGAATATCTTTGAAATACTCTCACCAGAAGAACTGACATCCCTTGTGCTGGAGAACAAAAACATGTGAATGGCCTCAGAAGAAACCTGGGGCCTTTTTGGTCAATTGATTTCAAATGAAAGCTCTACATTTTAGTATGGACTATTTAAATTAAGTCCCCTGGTGTAATCCAGGCAAAGGCAAGGAAAGCTGCCCTGACGGCATTTTAGAAATTCTCCACTGGTGGAAGATCAAGATTTCCCACTCAGAATTAATGGCAAATAACGATATTTTTTCCAAAAAAAATGCTTTTCTACAGAATCCTGGAAACCATTATTTTTACCTGGAAAATGTATTGTGACTGTAAATGGTATTTTCAGGCAGAGTGAGTATGTGCGTGAGGGAAGAGTGATTATAGCAGTGCAAAAGGTTCATAGCGGACTTTGAAACCTCTTGAACTTATCCTGGGGTTGAGGCTCATTGCATTTTGCAAACTTCTATAATGGGGCAATGTGCAATTACACTACTGTATCATACCTGTGCCTCTGTTCTCGCTTGCACTAGAAAGAATCTCATTGACTTCAACAAGCTTTGAATCAGGCCTTCATTGTTGCTAATTTGTTTGCAGTTAACATACATCTATATGAACTAATTTATTAATGTTATATTATACAATTACTTGAAGGTGTTCCCAGAGAGAAATGAATTAAAGAAATCAGCTAACAAATCTAAAATAAGTGTTTTAAATAAGCAACAGCTAGAATTATAAAGCAGAACATTGAAGGTAGGTTAAGTAAAGTAAAGCAAACAAAGAATAGTACAAAAATTAGTGAGGTAAGAATGTTGTCTAAAGTTGCATTAGAATGTTGTCTAATGTGCAGAAACTGTGGGAGTATTCCTGATAGAATCCTTTGTAGTTTGTACTGTTTTATGCAACTGTGGATGATGGATTCTACTATTCTGTACATTATATCATTTTTATCTAGGGTGTACAGTTCATACCTAGTTTAATTTCATAGTTGTCATGTTATCTCAAATGATTTTTCATGATGTCATACAACAGGGACACTTGTTGACAAGCACTCACAGTACAACATGTTAATGGCATTGAGTTATCTACCATTAACAGTGACATTAGCATGTGTCACTGCTCTAATAAATTGTTCTGTACTTCCTACATTATAGCCTGATAATTGCAGAAGTGCAGTAATTTGACCGACCCCATGAGAGATAATTTCTGGAAATACCTTTGTCACTGGGTTGACTCAGTGCTTTTTAGAATCAAAGCAACTGATTTCAAGAGATGCAAAGGAATGCTGGAGGTATAATAGCAGCAATACATAATTGCATGGGATGCCTGCTTTCCATTTTAAATTATTCAGAATTTTTCTGTTAATCTGGTCTGTACTCCTTCACTTATACATCAACAGGCAGGAGTCTTCATGATATAATTAAATACAGGAAAGACAAAACATATTTATTCCAAGTAGGTGACAAGTAATAATAATACATTTACCTGCAACTTTTGGAACTGCATTCTCTCTCTTTAATGCTGTCCATACCGCAAGAGTGAATGCACTGTAACTGAAAAACAATGCAGATGGTTTACCTACCAACCTAATTTATTATACTTTTTATAATTCTGATCTCATTTGGATAGTGACACTCAATTAATTATGATTACTTTGTTGTTTAGAGGGAAAGCAGGTTAGAGGAAAATATTTATTGTACCTAGTAGACTGCAAGGTCTAACAACATGATTCATGGTGGTAGCCTAGAACCAATTTTGCCTGTGAACACCATTCAATTACCGTAGGTAACTGAAAAACAGCTTCAAGTGCAAAACAATTAAAGAAGTGCAACTGTCTCCTGTTAGTGAACTACTTTAGCAAAGTTTATCCAGTTAATAAAATAGGATTGCATGTGACCCGTATGTAGAAATGTGGAGAGAAGAGGAAGCACACAAGCAGCCTTTGCTTCCCCAACTGTGCACCCTTAAAAGGTGTGGGAAGAAAGTGATGCTCAGCTCTCCCTCTCCTCTGTGCAATGCCTGGCAAAGCTGGCTAGATGTGTCAGAGGAGTAAACTGAACTTCATGAAGAGGTATAGCAGCAGTCACAGTACCTGCCTCTACCTGGTTGGTGCCACCACTGGGGTAGTGCCTTTCAGGCACAATTAAGTCAAGGGAGTTTACATTGCTGTTTTGTTCTGAAGAGCGACTTTCTAAAAATGGCATCACGACATTCCAGGTTTATTTCTTACAGTTTCCATATCAAATGTAATATGTTTTTTCTCAGGACCAAACTCAAGCTGGGAAGTTTTTACTACACTCAGGAAAGGTTTTACTTTTGTACATTATCACCAGTAACAGACACACACTAGGCAAATTATGTCCTCAGTTACCCTTGTGCAACCCTATTGTCTTCCAATTATACGTTCACTTGTATCTGTACAATGCCACAGAAGGCTAATGGGGTTGTGCAGAAGTCAGTGAGTGATCTGACCTGCAGAACCTCTATTACTGATAATGGTGTGCAAGGATGAGAGAACCCAGCTTGTGCCTGAGAGTCCAGGTAAATTTGCGGAATTGGCAAAGTATAATCTATTTACTTTTATACAGAGCAAATTCAATTTGGAATCAGTGAGACAGTAACCATGGAACTCCATATGCCAATTTTTTCAGAGTAACTTTTCAGAGTAGAACTTTACATTTAGAAACTGAGTTTTAAAAACCACGATAGTGATTTGAAATAATGATTATCAATCTTAAATCAAAATGTTTGTTATCAATTTAAGGCAGCAAAAATTCCTTAATCATATAGTAAATCAGCAAGCTGCGGTAGTACTCATTGTCTCGCCTCTGATAATGTTTACAATGTAGTTTAGAATTATGGAAATAATAACCTGAATATCTAAATAATCTTAATATTATTGGGTATATAAACTCAATGGTTAATAACTTGACAAACAATTTTAAGTACAGTATTCCATGACATGTATGTCTTTATCTGTCTCATTAATCATTTTATGACATTTTCTTTAAGATCAATATACAATTGGAATATTTTGTTCAGAAAAGTTTGAAAGTACCCAGGTGATTGTGTGGGATATGTGACCTTTCCAGACATAAATATCTACAGCTTTCAGAGCTGTACAAGCACCGGAAGGAAGCAGATCTTGGCACCACATCAGCCTGGCCTATTCAGAGTCAGTTTGTTGCAGATGCTCCAGAAGAACCAGGTCCATGTTGACATGTTAAAAAACAAGCTGGGAGATTTCATGCAGTCATGTGCCGTCCCTCCATGCACCCACAGGTTATGTTTCATGGGCATTAGTTCTTCTCTTTATGGCCATTCACCTCTAGTAATGTTGGAGTAGCTGTCCTGCAAGTGTGGGGACAAATTGGATCCAAACCAAACTATGAACCAAGATTTTATTTTTTAAAAACAAAAGGCATTATTGGATTAAATCTGCTTCTATGTTCGGTTCTCACCCTAGTTACCAGTTTGGATCTTTTTAAGGGCTCCTCCCTTCTTCTCCAGGTATAGAAGGGTGTTGTTGGGAAAGGATAGGAAAAGCTCATCACCCTTATCCCCTTGCCCCAGTCACCTGTCATTTTTTACTTCGTCAGCTGTATGGTGCTTGTCCCCCTTCCTGTTTATAGCTCAGAGGTTCCCAAACTTGTTCCGCCGCTTGTGCAGGGAAAGCCCCTGACGGGCCGGGGACCAGTTTGTTTACCTTCCGCGTCCGCAGGTGCGGCCGATCACAGCTCCCAGTGGCCGCGGTTCGCTGCTCCAGGCCAATGGGAGCTGCTGGAAGCGGCGGCCAGTATGTCCCTCAGCCTGCGCCGCTTCCAGCAGCTCCCATTGGCCTGGAGCAGTGAACCGTGGCCACTGGGAGCCGTGATGGGCCGAACCTGCAGACGCAGAAGGTAAACAAACTGGCCCGGGCCGCCAGGGGCTTTCCCTGCAGAAGCGGCGGAACAAGTTTGGGAACCACTGTTATAGCTGGTCAAAAACATTGTTTTCATCAAAATTTCACCATATTTATGTTGACATTCCAAAATTTTAAATTTTTTAACCAGTTCTATTCCTAGACAACATCTGGAACAGAGCTGTCAGCTAGAGAAGGCCCAAACTGCACTTTGCAGAGTGACACCTGGTGACTTTATTATTTGGATTACAGAAATGTCTAGAGCAACCCAAACCCAAGATTGAAGTCCTGTTTTGCTAAGCACTACATACACAGTAAAACTGTAAGAAACAGTCCTTATCTTGAAGAGCACAGACTCTAATAGGCAAAGGCAGACAAAGTATTATCACCCCTCTTTCACAAATAGGGAATTAAGTCTGGTTAAGTGACTTGCCTGTGATCACAGACAGGAATTGAACCCGGATTGCCAATCCAGTATCTTAACCACAAGACCAGCTTGCTTCCTCACAATGAAATGTTGGTGGATTCTTGGAGCATGCTCATTCTTAGTAGCCCTATTGCCACTTATAGCTAACTAGCTGTGTCAAATCTGAGATATAAATATGTTTCTTACTGTAGGTTATGCATTTCAAGATCTATATAAAGATAGATATGCACCCAACCCTTCTGTGCACAAAATTCTCAGTGCTTAAACCGGAGTCCTGCATGTAGAGGGCTTGCTGGATTGGACTCCTATACACTTAGGTCCAGATTCACAAAGGGATTAAAGTGTCTAACTGCCACTAACTGCTTAATTCCAACATTTAGCTACCACTGGCATTCACCACTTAGCTGATGCCTAAAAGTCTATCTTTCTGCCAGTATAGGCACCTAAATATCTGCTGCTGAGCATGTGCACAGCTAACTCAGTGCTGATGTCCAGGTGCCTAGCTCATGCCTAAGCTGTGGCAGAATTGTAAAACTAGGCATTGCCCTACCTTTGTCACCTGCAGGGCCTGATCCAGTAGATGTACTCGAAGGCCAGAGGAGGAAGTGATGGTCGTACCTTTATAATCTTTAGCTGAGTAGTTAGCACAGTCACCCAGGATATTCTCTGTTCAATTCTCTGTTCAGATCTCTATTTAATTGGTTATCCAAAATGGAACAATTTCAACAGGAGAGACAGAGAGACACCCCGTAATATCCCATAGCTCAGTGATTAGAGCACTCTTCTGATTCAAATTCCTGCTCCACACCAGACAGAAGGAGGAATGGAATTGACTTGATTGACTGCTATAACCACTAGGCAAAAGCTAATAAAGTGGGGAGGAAGCACAAGCACCACTGTTTTTTTGTTTTTTTTTTCAAGAAAGGGCTTAGGCACCTAACTCCAGGAGAGGGTTCATGGCTCTTAATCCCGAGCAGAGATAGGCATCTCCCTTCAGCCTGGATTTAGGCAGCTAAATTCCTTTGAGAAGTGGAGCTTAAACTGCACCTGTCTCCTCAGCATTTCCTACTGGCTGTGTGAGGCAGCTCCCTGTTCAGTGTGCTGGCTTTTGTGAATCCCATTCTCAGGCACCTAACTCTCCGCAGGCCTGGGCACCTAACTTGGGACTATGAATTCCACAGAGTGGCAGGCCACCTAAGCATCACAGTACCAAGTATTGCAAGGCCTAAGTCCCTTTGTGACTCGCCCTTTGGAGAGAGACAAAGTGGGTGAGGTAATATCTTTTATTGGACCCACTCCTGATGGTGGAGGACAAGTTTTTGAGCTTCACAAAGCTCTTCCTCAGGTCAGGTCTGCCGAGAAGAGCTCTGTGAAGCTCAAAGGCTTATCCCTTTCATCAACAAAAGCTGATGCAATAAAAGATGTTGCCCCACTCACCTTGTTCTCTCTCATATGCTGGGACCAACACAGCCACAAGAACTCTACCCCTTAAGGTCTGATTCTGCCACTCTTTCTCATGTAGTGTAGTACTTTACGTAAGTAGCCAGAAGTAAGATTGTAGCTATCCGAATGTAAGAGAAATTAGTTCAATTTGTTAGAAATTCACTTTATACCATGCCATCTGCTGTAATTTTATTAAAATGGACTGAAGGCAGTAGAAATTAAACTGTGCTTTAGTCTGCATGTAAGGCAAAGTGTCCTTTTAATTTTTTTAAACATCAATAATATATCATCCAAAATAGCTTAAAGAAATAATCGCTGTAGCTTCTGAATTTTCCAAAATATAAATTGATTTAATATTGCTGCCCTTTAAAAGCTGACTTGGCTTTAGTGGATCAGTGATGAAAACTTGCACTGACACAAAAAACACTGGAGAAAATAATACAGTGACTACATTGTGAATCAATGCAAAGTTGATTAAGTCAGCCCACTCATACATCCCTAAATCTGCACCTAATTAATGGCAGTGCACTCAAAGTCAGTTTTATTGTCTGAAATATGAACTCATTCAACAAAATAGTGTGGAGCAAGAATGGAATGGTCAATGCTTCCTTCATTTTCTCACATGATATGCTTACCCTGTATTATTCTTGATCAAAGAATGTTTTATTGTTCATGGTTGGGGAGTTTTTGTGGGGTGCCGCAAGCACCTTGGTAGGAGAAAAGTTACACATTAAAATGTAAGGGCCTGGTGCTTACCTATTTGGATTTTCCCCATGTGGTTAAGGAAATTGCAAATTCTTAGTTATGCAGTTTCCTCCTCCTGTGTTCTTCCATTAGGAGAATAGTTCTTCCATTATCCCCAGGCAAAACTCGAAGAAACTTTGGTCCTCAAAATGTTGTGGAACTCTTTTTCCTCTGCACTGCCACCAGACATCTTCCCTCCCATTCCCACAGCCCTATATTTCCCAAATTCAATTTAATTTCTCATTGGCCAATGCCCCTCCTAATCTCTCCCTGGAGGAGGAGAGAGGGAGGGTTCCCAGGACAGGGGAGGAGCCCTTGAAAGTTAACATAAATCAGTTTGGCTCACAGAGTTGGTGTGGGGAGGGACATTCTGTAGGAAGTAGCCAGCTTGCCCCTTTCAGTACTGTAGCAGCCCAACCACAAAAAGCATCTGCAAAGGGGCTTCTACCAGGATGTGGAAGGATAGGTAGCGGAGTATAGTGCAGAGACTGCACTCTTCCACATCCTTTATGCCAAGTACTCTGGGATCTGCTACCACTCACTCATGAAAGTGGAGAATAGTGTTGTACTCTGACTGGAAGGAAGGGTTGAGAGTGACATACAGACATGAATACTCTCTCAAGGAGCTGAAGAGAACTTCACTGCAGTAATACAGAATTGGTCACTTTTTTGATGCTCCTTACCTTCCCCCGGGCAGGGCTCTCCATATCCTCCCACACTAGCCCCTTTTAGTCTTCTCCAACTATCCAAACATTTACTCATTACAAGAGGAAACTCTCCTACCCACATTGAAGGGCCCAGGCATCACCCCCACCACCAACTGAATCTTTCTCTGAGTCAGCCCTCCTTCCTCTACCCATTTTCATAGAAATGAAGGACTGGAAGGGACCTCAGTGGGTCATCTAGTCCAGTCCTCTGAACTGAGGCAGGACTAAGTATTACCTAGATCATCCCTGACAGGTGTTTGCCTAACCTGCTCTTAAAAACCTTGAGGGACAGAGATTCCGCAATCTCCGTAGGTAATTTGTTCCAGTACTTAACTACCCTGACGGTTAGGAAGTGTTTCCTAGTGTCTAACCTGAATCTTCCTTGCTGCAACTTAAACCCATTGCTTCTTGTTCTGAACATCTCTCCCAGTGCTTCAGTTTGGAACTGTACCTCCCAATTTAACTTTCTATTTGCATAAAACAGTTTAACATTGTTTTAAACATGCTTCTAGGACATAAACTTCTCCTCAGTGTGGAACATCAGAAATGAAGAATGCTTACTAGCTGAAATAGATGGAGATGCGGGAAGCAGCAGCAAGTAGCAAAATGACCACTTTAGGGCTACAGGTACTTCTCTCTGCCAAATTTAAAGAGTGAGACCAACAAAAGGCATTTTGGAAAAAGGTTCCACTAGAGAATAACATGGAAGTTAAAATGGAAGGCTTTTCTAGGGGAGGAGAAAGTTGTGCGTGCTATCACTGAACACATGGCCTGGTTCTTCCCTGGCTCTCCGGTAGCATGGGGTACAAAAATTGTTATTGTAGTCTGAGTATTTGGCTTGAATAGCACAAAATGAGCTTTCTTCGCTCATTTCCATCCCAAGGAATTGATTGAAATCAGAGTTGCTAAAAAAACAAACAAAGAAAAAACATATGCCCTGAGTAGCAAATTTGAGAAACATCTGAAAATGTGGATGAGTTTGGATCTGGGGTATTGTTTCAGTCCATTGTACAATCAGATTCCAGGCCCAAATTTTGGATTGTAGTGGGGATATAGGCTTCCCCAGAATTTGGAGGTGTTCGAATTGGGATATTAGGTTTGGGCCCACTTGGGCCTAATTCTCCTCTGCCTTATTTATAAACATTTGTGCAGAAACTGATAACTACTCTCTGAGTATGGTTTTTCAACAAGTTGTGTACCCACCTTATAGTAATTTTATCTAGGCCATGTTTCCCTCGTTTGCTTATGAGGATGTTATGTGGGACTGTGTCAGAAGCCTCAGTAAAATCAAGTTATATCACGTCTGTTGCTTCTCCCCAATCCAGTAGGTCTGTAAGTCTGTCAGAGGACAAAATAGGTACTGTGTTTGCTTCTGCTAGTTCCTTAAGTACTCTGGGTGAATTTCGTCAGGCCCTGCTGACTTGAATACATCTTGTAAAAAGCTGCATTATTATCCTAAAACCACAGAAAGTTTAGTGGATTTATAGACTTTTTAAAATGCAATTAACAGTATGAAATTATTCTGGAGTTTTTGTACTCTGAGATTATCAATAAAGTTTAACTGAAATAAATTGAAAATGTAATTCAGGGATTTTAATGGGTTGGTTTTGCTCTGTTTTAAAGCCATGAAGATGTTTACTGTCTATTGTTATAAAGAAGTCACTGAAATGAGGAAAAAAGATGTACTAATTAATGTATTAGGTTAAGGAGAATTTGTCATATGCACAGTAAACACAATAACAGAATTCTCTGGTTTGTTATTAATTCATAGCTGAATATGACTGTTCAAACTTTAAGGCCAGATAGTTTTCTTATGGTTTTGATATGGAGAGTCCTGGGACTCAAGACACCTGTATTCCATTCCCAGTTCTGCGTCAGACTTCTTTAACTAAGTAAGGCCTGGTCTACACTGGGAGGGGGAGGGGAGGCGAGCTAAGTTGGTCTAAGTTATGCAGCTTCAGTTATGAAAATAGCATAGCTGAAGTTGACGTATTTAGAGCTCTTACCGTGGTGTCTTCACTGCGGTAGGTCGACTGCTGCTGCTCCCCCGTCAACTCCGCCTACGCTTCTCACTCCGGTGGAGTACCAGAGTAGATGGGAGAGCGCTCAGCGGTCGATTTATTGTGTCTTCACTACAGGCATTAAATCGACCCCTGCTGGATCGATCGCTCCGGAGGTAAGTGTAGACATGCCCTAGGGGTTGGTCTACACTGGAAACTTACATCAGCATAGCCCCCAGTGTAAACAGCAGTAGGTCAATGGAAGAATTCTTCTGTTGACCTAGCTACTGCCTCTCAGGGAAGTGAATTACCTATGCCGATGGGACAATCCCTTCCATCGGCATAGGTAGTGTCTACACTCAAGCGCTACAGTGGTTCTGTTGTAGCAGTTGATGTGTAGACATACCCTAAGTCACTTAAACATTCTGTATGCCAATATCACCACTTATAAAAGGGGATATTAATACAGATATCACATGGAACTATTGTGAGGTTTAATTCATTAATGTTTGTAAAGTGCTTTAAGATCCTCAGGTAGAAGGTGCTGTATTGATGCCAAGTGTTAATTATTTGGAGGATGAAAAGTCATTTGTTTCTGTAGCTTCCTTTTGGCTTCTTTGTGGAACATTAAACTATATCTCATTATCAACCAGAATTCTCATATCTTTCTTCTGTCACTCATAAACTCATAGATAATTTAACTGCTTATCAGGTAAGAAACATTTATATTGTTATAAAAATGGCAGGAATTTTAATAGATCATTTTAGAATGACTATACTGTAAAAGTCCAGAAAACATGACAAGAAAAATATCTAGTTATCCCAAATAACTTTTGCTTTCATATGTTAGTGTCCTTCAAGTCAAGCAACATCAACATAAAAAGTATTATTTTCAGAGAGCAGCAGGCAGCCAATTTTCATGTTATTTAAGTGAGAAAATGCAGAATGTGACTTTCCCCTGTAAAAAAGTGAAAATAAAAAATAACGCCTCAGTTCTTCCCCCTTACACACATTGAGCAGTGTCTTATTCTACAAGTAGTATCTTTGACTTCAGTGGAACTACTCCAAAGGGCTATGGTGGCAGAACCTTGCCCTGAATGAATGCAAACCATCAAGATTATTTGCTACTTACCAAGAAGTGTTTCCTATATTTGATGGGTACACAATACACAGTGATTGGGGAAAGAAAGGCTCATGCTCAAGTGACCAAACTTTGCCAGCTCGCAAAACAAAATATGGAGACACCTTGGAGAAAAAGTTGGTTGTGCAAGATATCGTCTCCTGAAGGCAGAGTATATATGTGAAACCACTGCTCACAGGGCTCACCAGTCCTTAGGATGTTTAATGTGATGGTGTGATGGGCAGAATGGAAAAAAGGGGATCTCTACAGGTAGAAGCTGTTCAAGGAGGATGGGCAAGTCATGCAAATGAGCTCCTGTCCACCCTAGCCCTCTGAGCAGCCTTGTGCAGTTTCTCTGGGGCTGTGAGGGTTGCAGGAGTTACATCGCCATGGAAATGGCAGAGGATGAGACCTTAATCTGCACCTTGCAGTAGTTCTAAAGGGGGGACAGTGGTGGGCCTTCTCCACTCCCACAGTTTTCATGGGGAGAAGTGGATATTCAGCTCAGTGGACTTTGTCACTGCTCTGTGGCTAATATAGTATTTACACAGGCTGGGATTTCAAAGGAGTGTAAAGGGGTTAGGTGCCTAACTTCTGTTGAATTTCAGAGGGATTTGAGTGCGTACTTCCCATTAGTTCCTTTAGAAATACCAGCCAAAATCAACAGGGGTTGCAAGTGCTGTGCCCCTTCCAGGATCAAGTACAATATCTGTCAGGATTCCACCAAGGGTAGACAGGGCCAAGGGTCAGAGCAGGGGCAAAACCAAGGCTGGGATAAGAGAGGATTTTGTAGTCAGGTCCAGCCAGGGTTGATACCAAGGGTCTGAGTCTGAGTCAGGTTTCAGGGTCCGAGTCAGGAGGCAAAGTCCAAATCAAGGCAAAGTCAAGCCAGCGATTCAAGAGCAAGGAACAGTTATGACAGCTACAGAAGTTCTATACTGTTGTCTGGAAACTTCCTGGAATACCTCTTGGGTTTATATAGGGCAAGGAGCCACAGGGTTTCTGTCTGTCAAACCCTTGAGATGGAACTTCCCATGGTCTGGGTCCACAGCAGATCATAGGAAGTGAAGCACAAGTTAGTTACAGCTGCCGCTGGGTGACAACCTGGAGCTGCCAGCTGCCTGGTAGCTCTGCAGGCCTGGGTTCTAGACTCAGACTTTAAGGTCAAAGGGGACCATTGTGATCTTCTAGTCTGACCTCCTGCACATTGCAGGCCACAGAACCTCACCTCACCTGTGAGGCCTTACAATATCACTCTATTTCCAAGGTGATTATATGTGGTGTAGTGTGCATTCATCTTGAGACAAATGTGGCTAATCCAGTTCCTCTGAGCTAGGAAGTATATCTAACCTGTGGGTATACAACAAACAGTAATGGGTCATAGGGTGGCCCATTTTAGCTTGAAGAAGCTAAAATTCCATCATCAAGCTGAAGGATGGTTGAGGTAATTTCCCTTTCTCTGCTGGGTTTCATCTCACTACTAGATACTGCCCCACCAGAGATTATTTACCACAAGGAATCTTCATACCCTCTGACAAGCCAATACGGGTTATTATATGTGATTGAACTGTACTATCAGAGTCTGAGTTAGACAGTAAGTAACTGGGGTCAGGGACTGTCACCTTAAATATTTGTTCTGTACCAAATGCACTGCTGACACTCAGTAAATAATAAGTTATTAATAATGATAACATAGTGGCAAATTATCCAGAACCCAGCCACTATGCTTTCCTTTTTCAGATTTCAGAACCTGGCCATTGCTTAAATTCTGGCCAACAAACTTGGGATGGATTCTTGGTAAGTCTGCCATTGAATTAGACTTGATGAGGATTTTTCTGTAAAGATGGTATAAATGGTGAAAAAATGTTATAAAACTTATTTCTTTTCATTGCAGATGGCAGTGAGAACACATGAAGAGGCAGATACTTCCTGATCCCATTTCAGAGTCAATCTTCTGTCCTGAAGAAATATTGCATAACACAGTCCATTGTAGAGCATGTTTAGAATGTCTGAGGTATCAAAAGTGAGATTTTTGTGTGTGTATTGAGGAAGCTGTTTAGTTCACCCCATGTAAAATATTTTGGGTCTTTGCAATAACATGCATGCTATGTGACATGGCCCATGAATGGGGAACATTTCTCCTCAAAAAGCCTACCCTTCCTGTTTTGTTTTTTTTTAAAGTCAACATTGAATTTTTTAGGAATGGTGCGGAAATAATGGCAAATATACAGACCCAATCTACAGAAGTTCCCACTGAGTAAATCAAGTTACAAATGTTTCAGGGAAAGATTTTGGGCCAGGGCTAAAGATACCAGGAAACCACATGCTTTGCAGGTGAAGAACTGCTAATTCCTCAGAAATGTTCCTTCTTTTTCAAGGCCATTCAGCTATAGGGACTTTGGAATGGATTGTATTTAATTTCTCAGTACAATAGCTCCCTATTAATTTTCAGCATGACTAGGTAAGAAAAATCTCCAGAGCAACAGCAACATGAAGTGTGTCTTTTCCATTTTCTCTGGAGTCCTGACTGGGAGCAGCTGAAAATATCCATTCAGAGCTACAGTGCTTCATGTCCTACATATGAAGCTTGTGAGTGTTCATGGTCTCTTGGCTTCCAGTCACGGCCTTCAGGTTAAAAATATCTCCTTCTTAACTGCTGTAAGGAATGTGACTCAGAATGAAATGTCTTCCTTCAGATAAGACTGAAGGATTTTGCTGTACCTTCTGAAGCAGCAACAAGCATCTGAATCAGAAATGACAGTAAGAAAGGAAAACTGTGGTAGGAGCATAAGTGGAGATGAGTCTTCAATTCCTTGGCTGATTTTTCTATGCTTTTTGTTTCCTTTTGTGGTGCACTGAGTCTCCAAGCCTGTTATGCAGTTCAGGTGTAGAGGAATTTCTAGTCTGCTTATGCAGTTGCCATCATTTGACTTGACATTGGGCATTCTGAAGCTCAAAGGTTGCTCTGTAGCAGATAAAAGAGGAGGTCTCCCTTAGAAACAGAACTGACAGTTGTCAAAGAATTTAAAATAAAATAGAGTTACTGGATCTGATTCCCACTGCCTATTTCCTTGTGTAGTCAGTTACTGCTAGGCAAAATGCATGTAAAACTATCAAATCAGAATTCTTGTCTGACATTTGGTTAACATTTTACACCCATTTTGCACTAACTTTATGGAAGTGCCATTTTCATGGATGTAAGATTATTTTTTGGGGTCTTGAATGATATTGGTAACAAAATAACACAACTCTGTAAACTACCCATCGAAGTAAACTCACTGACCTTTAATGCCTAGGCTACATTTGGAAAAAACCTGTTGGGATTAAATCATTTATTCCTGATTTTTATTTTATTTTATTTTTTTGATAACTGAAAGCTTGTCATTCAGTAGAAGCTGTAATATAATACTCTTCTTCAGTGAAGAATTACCCTCTTTCAAAATGGTTGCCATCTCTCATTGTTCTCAGTCAAAGTAGAACCGCAGTAACATCATGGGTGGGGGAGAAAAAAAATTACTTTGTCATTTACCATCTCTTTAATTTCATCTGGGCTATGGACACTAAAATGCATTAATCTTAATTGCATGGTCATCACTGTAGGACAGAGTTAAGGTTGTTTGGGTGGTCCTCACGGTACAATTCTATACTTTAATATGTTTGGATCCATTTTAACTTTAATCGTAACTCTGAATTTCCTGGATTTGTAATTCTTGTTTTGTTTTTATTTTATTGGTTTGGGCGGGGGAGATAATTAAAACATCCCTGTAATATATTTTCACAGTAAATTATTGATATGTGCTCTCAACCTTGCCTCCATCTTAACATAATTGTTTGTCTAGGAATTAGATCTAAATGACTATGCAGGGTACAAGGCAATGGAGAGCAAGGCCGATAAATCCTAGATATACATGGATTTAATAGCATGTGTTACAGGGTGTGGGGTGATACAGCACATAGGCTGAAAGAAATAGAGGATTCCTGATTGTTATTTATCCATATGTTACCTAACAGAGAATTTTCTTTCCAGTTGTGGCCTGTTTCAGCTGCTCTGGAAGTGTAATGTGGGGTAAACTGGCACCCTGGGAAATACTCCCTCTCTAAAGAGGGTTTCTCCAGTACTAGGGCTGGTCCTATGCAACCCTCACTTGCAGAATCCAGCATCTTGTGGCTAAGAGTGCACTGTTCTTTGGCTTATTCTAAGTGAGTAGAACAGATTGCAGGAAGCTGTGTGACTTTGCTGTAACAAAGATCAGCTAATGAGGTCGCTGTGTATGACGCTAGGGGCCAAGGAGGCCCCAAACACAGCCCTGAATGCCAGAGTATCCTTTTGGGGGTTTACTTTTTGGAACACAAATGAATGCCTTTGAAACCTTTTTCTGCCTGATATTTGTACCGTTTCTCAGTGCTAAATTATATTACTGTATGAAGCAAAACAAAAATTAATAAAAGGAGTTGCTCTTTACTGTAGTGTTGTCTTTCTTTTCAGCATGGTTCTGCCTGTTACTTCTTTACTTATACCTTTAAAGTACATGTACATAACTGTTGTGGCTACTTTGCTGTTACTACATGGCACTTTCCCTATCTTCTGTTTCCCCACCATCAGGAGTTTGCATCCTGAATCCTTTGCATCCATTACGCATTAGTGTGTTGATGACGATTTCAACTGTGCGGTTGCCTTTCAAATGAGAGATTCTTCATGATTCATGAAGAACAGAATAAAATGGACTCTTTCATTTATTCACCACACATAGGGGCCTGATCCTTTGCTTTTTCAAGACAATGGATGTGTTCAAGTAGAACAGGATCTGGACCCACATGTAGCTTCTTCAGAAATTGCAGATCCGCTCAGATAGTATCATTTCTTTATTTTTAATTTATGAAATATACTTCTCCAACAAAATTCAAACCTCTTTACAAAAATGAAAAAACAATGAACAACAAATATCAGAACAAAATGTATTTCCAGCCCAAACCGCTTGGAACCTGCCTCTTCAGTCACCTCTCTTATCTTTGACAAAAGCCCATGTAAACAGATGAGCCTTTGTACCTTGGACTTGCATAGACCAAGAGTGGAAGATCTTCCATCAAGAGGTCCTGTTTCTTGCCCCTAGATATTCAAATTTAGTGACTTAGTAAAATTGCCACGACTGATGACAACTTTATGCAGTGTTTGTGTAGAGAGTTGCATGTGTGAGAGACAACATCATTTGGAATTTAGGGACGTTAATCCAGACTTAGACTGATGTAACCAAAAGCAGAATTTGGCCCATCTAGTTCACACTATTTCTGTAGAAATACAGCATTTTTTTTCTTGGGATTCATAGTCATCACCTATTATTTTTAAAAACTTAATGAAATCCTCATGTTTTTATAAGTAATCTATTCATACTTTCAAATACCAGACCCCTATCACATCTACCATTCAGCTTTCTGTGGTGGGCCTGAATTCAGTGCAGTTACTCCTGATTTTTCCTAATGTAAATGAGAACAGAATGTGGTCTAATACAACATACACATAATTTTTTGTGTGTAATTTCTTGGATGCAACAGAAGATATGATTAAAACACTGGCCTACAGGAAAAAGTGCAGTGAAGACATTCTCCTAAAGAACACGTGATCTACAGCATACCAGCAGTCAGAAGCGGATAAAGTACTTGAAAAAATAACACAAATTGAAATAATCTACAATTACACATCTTCTGGACATAACATGAAAACATCAACAGGTGTAGCCTGAAAAGAGGCAAAAATTCTGTGGCCCCAAGAACTTGCAGCAAGAGAGTATTGTGGCATGTTAGTCATGTGAAAGAATGCAGGACTAAATTAAAAAAAAAACCCTCTGGACTGTTGTTGCAAGTTGGCAAGGTCCTGCATACAAGGGAGTATATGTGACTGTGTTGTGTTGGGGGCCACGTTGTGACTGCTGTCTGTAGGAGTATGTGGAGCGATCATACACCTAGAAATGCTTATGTCATGTAATCAGTAGTCTTATGCTTTGGCACATTTACCTTCAGTATGCATCCGATGAAGTGAGCTGTAGCTCACGAAAGCTCATGCTCAAATAAATTGGTTAGTCTCTAAGGTGCCACAAGTACTCCTTTTCTTTTTACCTTCAGTAGTTTGTCCACAAACTGGTGTTGTCTGCCCCTATGGTGATATGCCTAGACTCAACTCAAGAGCTGGATCTTTGTGCTTCTGAGGTGGGAGTAACAGGTCTGTCTGCTATAGTGTCTAGATACTACAACAAGCAAAATAGAGATTAGATAGAAATAGATGTAAGCAACTTGCTCAGCAGTTACCTATCCTCCTAATACATAGTTACCCATCTGTCATTTTCCCTGTCATTGTGAACTTTTCTGTTAGTAGTTAATGATGCATTAGACAGAATTAACTTCCTTGGAATTTTCATTTGGAAACTACAGGGATTAGCACCCTATAAATTGCTAAAATTATTGATAGATTCAGAGGGCATGCTTCCTGACTAAAGGACTCAGCCTGCAGCCCCTCTGCATGCAGAACTCCCAATAGCTTCATTTAGGAGTTCCACACACAGTAACTTCACCATCAGGCTATCACTGCAGATAGCTCACTCTTTATTCAACTGACATATCCACTTTGTCCATATAGAGTCCTTCCCTGAGTGTTTGCTGTGTTCTGTCCCTTCTATCACTGCTAGATGATGGTACCATAACACGTACATACTTGGCTACACCTTCTGCTTGCTTGGAGACCTCTGAAACTAACTTCTTACACTTTGTCAGACTATGCTTGCTGGGGTAACAGCTACTTTATATATCCCAAGATTAAATCTATACCTTTGATGGTCCAGTTAAATCTCTAATTTTATAGCTCTACTGTTGTGTAAGATACTGTTATAGCAGGATTTTTAAAAAAGTTATAAGAAGTGAATTGTTGCACTATTATTATTTAATTAGAACATTATTGTTATTCTCTTCAAGGTATGGAATCACATTTCCACCAATCAAAAGTAATCAATGTTCTTTTTAATTTTTGAACCATCAAGTTTCTTTTACTTTAATTTTCAGCTCTCCTCCAAAAAATGAAAAAGTGCTAAACATAACTTCATTTGATTGTTTCCTGTTTTCATTTGTGTGTTACAGGCAAATGGACACAGTTTTGTACATATGGAACATGAGAAAGCTGTATTACTACTGAAGAGTTTCCAGAATACAGTAGACCTAGTTATTCAACGTGAGCTTACTGTCTAAGTATTTTTTATAAATAGTAAACATATGTCTAGCCAGATCTAATGTTCAAACAGAAATTTATACATAGGAAACAAATTTTGCCAATTGCTGGATCAATGGCAAACATTAGTGCCAAATGTATAATACTATATGTTAGTACTGCGCCTCTTGAAAAATGTTAACTATATAAATATGATGTTCATGTGGTTATGTATTAGTTTTAATTGTCAGCCTCTGGCTGTGCATTGGTGCAGTTTCTTTTTTAATCAAGTTACTTCTCAAAGTGGATTTCATATAACTTCAGAACATAGAAGCACACAAAAGCTCTTTATGAATTCTGCTGTCCATCAAAAATACTGCCTCAAAGTTGTATATATCTTTATAAAGAAAAACATATATTGAGCTGTAATTCCCATAAAATATTTCTATCACCAGTGGTATACTAAAAGATTATAGAGAAAAAAATATTTTCATAGACACCACTAAGAAAGTAAATATTAAATTTGAACTTTAGTATGTTGATTTTTTCAATGCAAATATATATGCCTTATAGAAGTAACTGTACAAGTACAGTGTTTAGTGCTGAGTCCATACTAATTAGCTGAATTATTGCAATACAGAGTGAAATACTTCATAAATTATACTTTCAAGCCTGGGACCTACACATAATAGTCTAGGCAAAAATTAATTGCTTTTGTCTGATCCTTTTAGCTGATTACCTGTAAGCTTGTGAAATAGACAAGATAATTTTAGATAGTGATGTTCCTCAAATAAAAGCAGTGAGTGGTGGGTGGCAGGAAAACCTAACGCTTTATTTTTGTGAATGTTTTAATTTATTTAAAATTATAGAACCTTTTCAGTAAATTTTGATCCCAATACTCCCACCATCTTATTCTGAGCCAGACTAGAATACCCCCGAGTAAGCATGGCCAAATCTAGCCCTTTGTGGGCAGCAGTCCCATTGAAATCAGTGGGACTACTCAGAGTCAGGTACAATACATCGCTAGTAAGACTAGATGACATTTAAAATATTTTCTCTCAGAGGTGTGCAAAATAAATAACAGTAGGTAAATCTTAGAACTGTGCTAAGGGGACAGGAATAGACACAGCACAAAGCTACAGTACATTGGTGTTAGTTCAGTAATCGAAATTTTAGTAATTCCTACAGCTGACAGCATGGAAAATCAATTTCTGTGCTGTGGATAAGTCTACATATATTGGGTCAATCCTGTTTCCATTGAAGTCAATGGTAAAATAATTGTGACTGCTAATCACAGCAGGAATGAGCCTCTTATAAGAGTTTTTGAAGGAAATAAATTGAGTATTGGTTTTACTAAACTTGAACATTTTTAAAAAACACAAATCACCTGAATTGTGGCTATTGTAGATTTTAAAGGTCACTGTCAAAAACATTTTAGTTAATTTGAGGTGTTTCTCTATTGCCTATGTAATACCAACAGACCCAGGTTGTCGACAGGCAGGATCGAACTGGGGACTTCTGGAGCTTAATGCATGAGCTAAAAGTCAACTCCTCTTAGCTAAGGCTGTAGAGCAGACTCAATCTCTCTCTCTCTTTAGGTGGTCTTAGTGCCACCAGATGGGACAGAACATCACCCCAGGAAGTGTGTGGGTTACACTTACACTAACTAAAGTTTTCCCTCTCCCCTCTGATTAATTTACATTACATTACATTACATTAATTTACTAGTTTTAGTTTAATTGAAAAATATAATTAAACAGCTTTTTTTTAGGTCAGTTTATGTAATGTCCTGTCTACTATATGGTCTTCTGTTGCTCATTAGATATTTGACGTGGGGCTTGTTCCCTGATGAATGTTTTGAATTGTCTTATTTTGATTTCATTTATTTTCAGCTGGCATTTTGCAGCTGTTGCTATGTGACAATATGGTTGGAGATTTGGTCAGTCAGCTTCATCACAATGACAAATTGTGGTTCTGAAGGAATTGGGGACTTTGGGTGCACGGGAATGTAGGGTTAGGGCTTTTGTTTGTATTTACACATTTCCTGGTTTTAAAATGGTGACTGTTCACATCCCCTTTATTGTTTGCTTTCCACAAACATGAATGATTACATTTTTCACCGCAAAACTGGAAAGTTTATTCCAAATCTGCACATGTAAGTTCTCACAGAAAACAAATGTTCATTTTGTACAAGAGTTCTTATTCAGGAGGCAGAAATACCATGTAACTTATCTGACTATAACTGATCCACACCGCTCTAATTTTAAATATTTACACCCAAATAGTTTGAATTTAGTTATTCTTTCAGCTAAGAGTACAGAGGAGATGTCAAATTCCTCTATTTGAAGATATTCAGCAAATACATTCAAATTAGTTATTCAAGGTAAATTATTTATTCAGTTATTTGTTTCAGCCCGTGGTGCAGGAATGCACCACCTTTAACAGTGTAACAGCTGCAGAATTGCAGAGGCCATTATTCAAATTCTCAGCATCATCAGCTATCCCTTTCATAATAAAACAGTCAAGAGATGCTCACATCCATTCTTTATGTGCAGAAATTCACTCAGTGTAAACACACTAAATGTAATACATTTAGTCATTCTGTGGGAATTTCATTGTAATTTATTTGCATAGCTCAAATATTTCCCTTGACTTCTGCTTCTGGCAAGAAAACTGAGTAAATAAAAAGTTAGTTTTGAGTCACGTTGTAACATTGCCTACTACAGAATGGGATGCAGCCAACCATCCGTCCCCTAAGCAAAACTAGAAGACAGACTCTTGAAGCATGTTGCAAAATTAAATATTTTATTTATAGAGCACCAAGATATGGTAGGCTTTTTTTTTTTTTATTAAATAGAGACAAGTGGGTTGACAAGGATTCTACCCTATGGAACCTACAAACTACACAGACAACATATCAAAGAAAGATGTAATATAACAAAAGCCAAGTGATCTTTAGTGTGTTTGTGCCACATTTTGTTCTGATGGATTTCTGAGGTCCTCTTTTTATTACATACACTGATTATGCCAATGTGGTTCGTAAGCCTGAGTGTTACAAGATATTGTGGCAAGATGGCTGATTTTAGTTTGGTGGGTCCTGTGCTTTTCTTGGCGGGGAGCTAAGATGCCACCCTTTGCCTCTGCTCTTAGGTGCCAAGGGTCCCACTACTAGCCCAGTAAGGTGGTAGAGGAGGGAGGGGTCTGGGTTTTCTCCTCGCTCTGAGTCCCAGCCTCTCTCAACCCCTGTGGGTTTCTTACCCTCGGTCCTTAGATGCTCAGGGGGAAGGGAGTCTCCCTTACTCCAGTTCTCAGATCTTCCAAATCTCACAACACATCTCAGTGAGTGAGTGAGTCCTCCTCTTCTGGCTGCCTGATGCAGGGGGTTTTATTAGGTTCCTAACTGGGCCTTAATTGACTGCAGGTGCTCCAATTAACCTGCAGCCACCTTCCCTAGTTTACAGGGAACCACACCTTAAATAGCCTTGAGTTTATCTATCTAGCACTCTCCTACTGCTCCCTGGCCCTCCTGTATCACAATATACAAGTAGCTTTTTTGTTCTCCCTACCTCTCCTCTAGCTCGTTCTTGTCCACTGTATAGTTGGCTAGGTCTAGATCTGCATTTGGAGACTTCAACTTTCCCCTTAATTAATGAAGTCTTTGTTGGGAGTAAAACCAGACATTCCAGTGGAACCTCTGTCACATTTAAGCCTTATGCTGCAGATTTTGGAGACAACGGAAGCTTGGCTAAGTAAAAGAGCTTTTCCTGATAAGTGAGCAGGAGTTCAGGCTTTTCATTCAGACAGTAGTTAAGCTTCAAGATGTGTCTTCCCCACCCCCCCCCCAAAAAGCAAGCATGATTCTTTTTGTATTTTGTTGTTATATTTATATACAAATTGGCAGAGGGGAAGCTTATATTTTGAGCAATGAAGGAAGTCTTCGTTGTGGCTAATTAGGATGTGGTATTCTTGTTTTAATGTAACACACCTTTTGTCTTTTCTGGAGAGATTCAGTAGATGCAGTTAGGAAGTAACATATTACACGTATACCTTGGTTCAGCTATCTTGTTAAATTTGAGATTCTAGGGCAGGTACTGGCAGCGGATGAATAGCATATATATGACGTGGTTACTTTCATGTTTAGTCAATGAGTTCTGCGGCAGGCAGCTGTGATCTCAAAATTGCATCTAGCTTCCTGGGTCCCGGCTATTAGACAGTACACACTACACCATGTGCTTTCATATCAAGTACACCATAGCTAAAGCTCCAGAATTATTTCTTTTAGCTACTAAAGACAATGACTGAAACATGGTATTTCAGAAATAAAACCAGAAACTCCAAATTGCCTTTGGAACTTCTACCCTTTTCAATTCCCAGCTTCCTGTAGGCTTTCAGCTGTGCTAAATTTGTTCCCATGGTAACACTTCTGCTAGCCCTAAAACTGTGACACTGCTTTTTAGGTTTCTGCACAACAAAGCTCATCTAGTGCTCGTCAAGTAAAGGTTAGATTAAAAGTGCAGGGCATTGCTACAATTCCCTTGTTCTGGTTTTACAGCAGCTGTTAAGGAACACAAAACGGTTACTATCACAGTTCACAAGGCATGTCACTGTACAGAAACTAGAATTTATTGTGGTTTCAACTCCCAAACACCACTATGAAAATGTATAACAGAAGTATCAATTAAGAAAAGGAGTATTTGAGCATAAGCTTTCGTGAGCTACAGCTCACTTAATTGGTTAGTCTCTAAGGTGCCACAAGTACTCCTTTTCTTTTTGCAAATACAGACTAACACGGCTGTTACTCTGAAAAGTATCAACTGTATCTCAGCCAAACCTGTACAGTATTTAGCCAATGCAACAGTAACTCCCCAATCTACCATATTTACAGATAGTCATATAAAATTGGTTCAAGAAAGGCACAACCCACTTTTGTGTTTCCAGTTTTATACAGAACCCCCTATCCAGATTTCTGGGGTTTGGGTTAGTTTCTCTTAAGCTTGTTCTGAGCCTAAAGCTCTTCTTTCCCCAGTTGCATCCGACTAGTTGATGCCACAGCTGGAACTGAGTACTGGCCAACAACCTCTGGCCACAGGTCATTCTCAGAATGGGAGAAATATCTAAAGAGACAAGACCACAGGAGACTCAATGCATTTCCTAAAGAAGTCTCCAGTCTCAATAACAATTCTTTACCCATTCTGTTTTTGTGTTTTATTGTAATTAAAGATTTAACCTTTCAAGTATATTTTCATTCACTGAAATGTATTTTCTAACAAGCCAGATTTGTAAAAATATATCTCTCCCTTTATTTATCACAATCCCTCTCCTTTGTGGAATTATATTACAGCCTGATCTACTGAGAGGCTACTCAAACTATAACTAAGGTGGCTTCTTGACAGTGTCTCTACTCTGTTTATACACAGGGACAATTTTAAGGAAGTTCACTACTGACATGTAAAATAGAAATCTGCCAGCTGTTTGTTGAATTTCCCAGGCTGAAAAAGCATAGGCAGATGTTACTAGGTTTTCTGAAAATTAAGAAACTTACAAAAAATTGCTTTAGCTCATTTGGTTATTTTTACAGCTACAAACTCATTCTATGAGCACTTCCCCGAGTATCAGTAATTCTTGACAGTCAAAAGCATCTGACCATAATAAACCGTTAAAAGGATTGAACGTAATATGTTTAGGAAATCTGCTTGCTGCTGATATTACTATGTACTACTCACATTACATCTTGCTCCTGCTTGTAACTCTAGCCAATCCCTGTTATTCAGCTTATGTGGTCAGATGTGTATTTTGTGCATTAGTAAAGAAAAAGTGATGATTGAGTTCATTTTCACAAACCATAGTTTCTCTTCCGATCCTGTACAAGTGAACATTCAAAAGAAGCATAGGACCTGATTCTGCCACAGGCTACATGTCCCAACTCCCAGGGAAGTCAGTGGGAGTTTAGGGTCATATCCATTAGCTCAATTAGCTTTGCAATATGTGCCACCCATCTTCCTAACTAGAAAAGGGTACTGTCAACTTCCATAAAGTTAGCTTGTGAATGTACTGGGTACAGCCTCCATTCACCTCACGCTCAGAAGTTACCATGCAAACCCAATTGGACCAAAGTAAACATTAATATAACCACCCGTTTGTAATTTTGTGTCCTGTTATGAAGATTGGCAGTCACCAACAGTGGGCTTTGAATTGGCCATCCAAGAGTGAGACATACTTACTAGCTTTTCATTTTCTGTGTCTGGGCTTTTTATATTTTAAACTTCCAAATGTAAGTGTTAAAATAAAATAGTCATCCAGTCAATTTTAGATTTCAAATAAGTGGAATTTCAAATAAAGTTATACATTTTGCTTTCTTGTTAACCAGATTTGTTTATTTCACTGTACTGTAAATATGAGCTAAACATAAAACCAATGATGCAACTTTCAGGCCAGTAGTTTGTATTGGATATTAATTGAGTTGGTCTTTTTATGACTCCAGTTTTGGTATGCTTAATAAATGGCCTTACAGCCATATGTGTGCAGCACAACAGCGACACCCAGAGGCCAGGCAATGTGACCAGAGCTCCTTTTCCTCAGAGTGGCAGTTTGAATTTTGATCAGACCTCAATGAAATGACACCTTTGCAAAAGTAAATTCTCAGAAGGTATTATTTGATACTTACAGCATTTTAAACAGTTCCTTGTTTTGTTAGAAATTCCTTGGCAATCCTTGTGAGCATTAATAGCCTCAGAGAATTCAAGCAGATATTCTGTATAATAATGCACGCCATTTCATTGCATCTAGTATTTACTTGCTCCCTTGTAAAGCATTTAATGAAGAACCACCCACAAGCCACAACAGTGCAGCACAAGAGGCCTGATCTTTACCAATTGGGGCCTTTTAGGCCTCTTTGCTAGCCTACGTGGGTTTACTCTGAAATCATGGTCAAAACAAAGACTTATGTTTTCTACTTGTGAGTACTGTATCCAGTTCAAAACCAACAGCTTACTTTATTAAAAATTTTACCATTTTATAAAAGACATGTTTAATTATGATGGAGATGGCTGTATTGTAATTAATATTTTGAGATAATTGTGATATTGAGCTTAAATTATATACAAAAGTCATTTTTGTATGTGTTAAAAAGATTGCTATATTACAAATGACTAACTGTACTTTTCAGTTTAATTACAGTATTGATGTAAATAAAGCTGAATGAAGAAATATTTACTACTTTATTAACATAGATTGTGAATGTATTTAATGTTTTTGCAGTATAAGGACTTACTGAACTTGAAAGCTGCTTCATTTTATGTGCAAAAAGGTACTTTAAAACTATATTTTAAATCTATTGATTCAGTGAAATCAATTATCTTGTTAGTTAATTTGCACATGCAAGTTGTATCCTTCCAGTTTTATTTTATGTATTGACACTAATTGTAAGGTGCATATTGTGTTTAGGATGCATTTTGCAGATGCTTTCTGTACATAAAAAAATACAGGGACTAAAACAATGCTGTGCAGTGTATAGCAGAGCCATTTTTCGGCTTTGGTGTACCAACTTTTTCAGTATTTAAAAAGTGTTTTGAATAACATTAAAAAAGTCTCTTTATTGTACAAATAATAAAAATGTCACCTTATTGTAACTAACTTTTGTCATCTTTTAATATAAGAAGGGATATCAATTATCCAAAAGTAAATAATTTTACTGCTGTGTCGTCTGGCTTATGGAAAGAATTGTTGGTCTCTATCTAGTTCCTTTTAAACTGCTGTTTAATACGTTTTTTGATTTAATGAGAAGAAAAAAGTAGGGAAGATAAAGATGCAGTTATCAAAGCTTCACTAAATATTTATTTACTAAATATATAACCTGAGGGGGTAATGGTTGAGACTCTGCCATTAGTTTTAATTGCCACAGTTAATTTAAAAAGTTCAGAGTAAAAAAAACAAATGCGTACCCAAACTTGCCAGTATACTCCCATCATTCAGCAAGTGTTTGCGTATTCTTCTGGGGAGGCATCATACAGTAGAACCTTAGAGTTCTGAACTGCCCAGTCAACCACACACCTCATTTGGAACTGCAAGTATGCAATCAGGCAGCAGCAGTACAGACAAAAAAAAAAAAAGCAAATACAGAACAATAGTGTGTTAAATGTAAATTATTAAAAAAAATTGAGGGAAAGTTTAAAACAAGTTGAAACTGGTTTTGTGCTTGTTTCATTTAAGTGAAGATGGTTAAAAGCAGAATTTTATTTTTCTTCTGTATAGTGAAGTTTCAAACTGTATTAACTCAGTGAAAAGGAGGACTTGTGGCACCTTAGAGACTAACAAATTGCTATGAGCATAAGCTTTCGTGAGCTACAGCTCACTTCATCCTATGCTCAAATAAATTGGTTAGTCTCTAAGGTGCCACAAGTACTCCTTTTTTTTGCGAATACAGACTAACACGGCTGCTACTCTGAAACCTGTCATTAACTCAATGGTTAGTTGTAAACTTTTGAAAGAACAACCAAAATGTTTTGTTTAGTTACGTACAACCTCCATTTCCAAAGTGTTCGAAACTGTGAGGTTCTACTGTAAAATTATCACAACTATATGAAGAAAAGCTACAGCACCTGAAGGTCTAAAATTCAGTGTCTATATAGAATGTGCTTTGTATAGAAGCTGGAAGAGTGCCTCAGTAATCTAAATATTAGACTTGATACAGCTATAAAATGATGGGTACCATTCATTCAAATAAGGGCAACTTTGGCCTTCAACCATTAGCCTTCCCACATAAATACATTGTCATTTGACTTGGGTGGGTTTTTTTCCTTTTGGATGGGGCTATGTCTTAAAACAGTAACACATCTACTCAAACGCCCAACCTCCTTGTCCTTTCCTATTGCTATGTAGTGTTATGTGCCAGCTGTTTGCTGTCCTCCCTCTCCAGAAGGGGTTACATTACAGTGCTGTTGCATATACAGTGTATTGTGATAATTTATGATGAAAGGTGCTCATTAAATGTAAGACATTAGGGATGGGTAGATTTACTTTGTCTTAATTTTGGACCCACTCAACCATCATTGGGTTGAAAGTTTTTAATTGGAGTGGCTTTTTAATTTTGCTGTTGGATAGGAGAGATGGGGAAGGGAGAAAGAGAAAACCGTTGAATGAAAGCATAGTTTATACACACCATACATAATATACAGGATATCCACTTTAGCTGTCTTCTAATGACATGAGCAGGGTGAATGTGGCAAGAGGTCGCTTTTCTATTCCTAATAATTAGCACAGGATTCTCTTTAGGTATAAGATCTCATTTTCTTTTAAGTTCAATCAGGGCGGCGGGGGGAAATGGGTTGCCATTAGAAGAAAAAGGCTTGGAAAAATTACTTTTGCAAGCCAAGGTAGGTAGAGATGTTCACCCATTCCTAATGTATGTTCTGTAGTTTAGTCTGTAAGAATTAAAAGCCATCTGACCTCCAGTACAATACTGAATTCCCTTGAAAATATGGCCTTAAAAACGTGGCAGCTATCAGTCTTCAATACAGTTTGGAAGTGAAGTGTTCAAAGAAAAGTCATTGCAAACCACCATGGGATCAATTTTGATTTAGGCTACAATTTGTTGCATATAAAAGCCTAAAAAAGAGCAATGTATATACATTTACATTGCAGTTCAGATCTGACACACATATATCTCCCTACAAATTTATCACCAGTGTTGATGCATCTTAAGGTGCCATTTCCAGGATGAACAAACACATTTGTATGTAATATGGCAATCATATCTAAATGTTATTGAGCTAGAGAGCTTGACTGGTACATTAAACTAAAAAAGTAATGGTTTACACCCAACAGGAAATATTTATTTATTACTATTCAAACAAGTAGAAGTCAATCACTTTTGTAAACACATTCTTCACACTCTTTGTAGCACAGTTCATATTGTATCCTTACCATTATTATTATAGCATTGCTGTGTAATTTAAGGTTTCAGGCATTTAACAGTCGGCAGACAGTGTGAAACACTTACCTATTTGATTAAGAGCTCACCTGCTATAAAGCATTTGGTCTCACAGCTATGGACAATACAAACCTAAGAAAATCGGAAAGTTTACTTTTTACCTTTTATGCAACCCCTTTAGTGTTCTTAAAATTAATTCATAATTTTTTAAACTGAATTGTAAAAAAAAAAAATATTGCCTTTATTAATGGTAGTATCCAATGAAATCACTGCATTACAAATAAAGAAAATTAGCATTGTAGTATTTTCAATTGAAATGTTGATCTGTGCAACTCTGGAAGAAAATCTGTGAGATTTTATGGATGGGCTTTTTTGGGGGGGGAGGGGGGAACATGCAGAGAAAAAGCAATCAATAGTTGACAAACAGGAAGGAAGTCAGTTAAAATGGTGTATGGCCTTTGGGTTTCTGATGGTAAAAATCTTGCTTGTATTTTGATCCATAAGCCTAACAAAAGAATAAGTGTACTCTGATCAAGTAGGAATTCGACTTTTTAGGTATTCTAGTACAGCAGCTGTGCCTTTTGCCAAAATTGCCGCTCGAGGAGTACGGAATGGATTTCCTTCTAGCAGAAGTGTCCTAGGGAAGTACAGAAATAAAAATGATTACTGTCAGTGCTTTTGCTTGTGCCAGCACATTCATACATCATGCACACTTATGGCTCTTTAGAAAAATAAAAGAATCCTGCTTAAAAATGAAATAGTAATACTATGTTATGAATTTCTGCTACTCTATTTCATATTGGCATAATTCAAGTGCTAACAGTATGCCAACATATGTAGTGATGGATAGTTATGTGTGCATAATATACACATGTGCCCTGCAATACTGTACATTTCGGGAACATTCACTTTTTCAGTAAAACCCCTGGCCACTGGGCAGGATGGGGAAAAGAGCTTATTAAAATAAATGATAAAATCAATGGGAATAACTGGTTGTAGCATTGAGCTATGCTAAATGGCAATGTTGCCTTTTCCCAACTTAGTTGTTATGCACAGGCTCTCAGGTAAGCACAAGTCACTGGCCCTTTAAGTCCTGTCACCAGAGCATATTCCCATATGTTCCCTTCAAGCCTTCCCCATCACCTAGGATCTGTGTCTGAACAAGTCAGATCCTTAGGCCATGTATAAATAGGGAAAAAAGATGTATTTTATTGTGTTAACTAACATATTCAAATTCTAATCATGAACAGCATTTGTCAGCACTACATAAGCTAGTTTTAGAGTTCACTAGAAAACTACACTCCATAAGTCTGCAAGAGTCTCATAGCCCATACATTCATGTTCTTGAAAATGTGATTATCCAATAAATCTAAAACAAAGTCACTTGTAAAATCCTGAGTCAGAAAAACAAGTATGCTGTTTACTCTGAGAAATTTGGGTGACTCAGCACCTCTTCTCAAGCCACATCAGTTGTGCAGCAGGTGGTTCCCACTTATGCCACTATGGTAAGAGAACAACTGCTATTTCTGCTGGGAAAAGTAGAGCAAGGGTTTATAACTTGGCCATTTTAAACAATGCTGAACCGAAGCTTGGTTTATAAGCTGTCTGCCCACTTGAGATTTCCATTTCATTCACAAAAATGGTTTAAATTGGTAAAGCTAGTGATAGGCTGAAGAGCGGTTATTGAAGAAGTTATTTGTCCCTGTACGACTTCAAAACCTTAATTTTAAAAATTAAATTTTATTTAATAAATTGCAAGAAGGAACACAGGACTTGCCAGACCAGTGACCCATTGAGTCTAATTTCTTGTCTTTGTCAACACCAGTAACATCACAGTGGTGAAATGACCAGCCCCTAGAGCAAGTTTCTATCCCAACCCTTTCATGTAGGGGTTGGATTATTCCCTGAACCTTGAGAGCTTATATTCTCAAAATGGTTATCTACTGAATCTAACCAGGGGGTTAAAGCACTCACCTGGCATGGAGGAGACCTGGGGTCTCCCACAACCAGGCATATGCCCTCCATCCCAGATGAGTGCTCTAACCACTGGCCTCTCTTTTTCACTTCCTGCACCCTGGACCTAAAAACCCTCCCAATGAAAGTTTCATTGAAACCATCCTTTCCCATGAAAAGCTTTGGTTTCAACTAACTGGCATTTTCTGACAAAAACTGTTCTGTAGAAAAATTCCTGACCAGCTCTAGTGTGTACATACATTTCCTTTTATCAACGTACATTTGTTACCTTCCACTTTAATCACCTCCCCCGAATCTTGTATTGTGGAAAAAAATACATATTTGCTCTCAATTTACCTTCTCTGTAACAATCATTTTTTGACTTTTTTTTTTTTAAATCTCTCTTCTCTAAACCAGAATGGTCCCAAATCTTTCATTCTCTCCTTATGAGGAAGCCTTGTTATGCCGCTAATAATTTGCAATCCCCATCCCTGAACGACTTGTCTCTAGTATAAACATTGAGATTGAGCAAGCAGGACTGAACAGAGTATGCCAGGTGAGGACATAAAATTAATTTATAAAGTGCCCATATAATTTTTCAGTGTTATTTTCTGTCACATTCTTTATGCACCTTAACATTTTGGGGGGGGGGGGGGGTTCTATTTAAACGCTGCTGAAGCACAATGAGCAGAGATTCTCATGGAGCTTATACAATTATACCCAGATCTTTCTCCTGAATGCTCAAAGTAATTTAGAACCTACGAATGTAGTTGAGGAGTTCAAATTATTCTTTCCAATATGGGTTATCATACAGATGTCACCGCTGTATTCATCTGCCATCACATTGCCCATTCACCTATCTTTGTTATGAAATTCCTCAGTGGCTTTTCCAATCGTCTACTCTAAATATTGTGTCCTTTACAAATGATGCCACTTTACTAACCCCCCCTTCTTGATCACTGATCAATATATTAAATACCAGTCTTGGTGCAAACTCTTTGGGCAGCTTACTGTGAGTCTTTTAACAAATAGCCGTGGGTCAAATGTCAATAAATGGGGTATTATACATGAGTCTCTGTTATGAACAATCCCTGAAGTAAGTAAAGATAAGGCAAGTTAAGAACAGACCAGCAGCTAAATTCTAAATTTTCCTAAATTTGTGGGTTTATTAAAGTTGGACTAACTGCCAAGTTTGATGCTCGAGGCCAAACGCCACATTCAGATACCCCTATGTAATGTGAGTTAGCCTCTAATGTGAAGTATAATTTTCATGTTACTCTGTTTAATAAATAGATAAATAAAATCATGAACCAAAAATTGCCTCTAGTCTCAATTAGTCGGAGAAACTATGAAAAAAACTGCAGCTGCTTCACAGTTGATGACTAGAGGTCAGGCATTTTATGAATTTAGACCAACATACAAGTACACTGTTACTCTACCATTTTCCTTGTGACTAAAAAAAAAGGCCTAAAAAACAGTCATCAAAACCAAAAGTTATTGTGCAGTTTTAAAAAAAAAAAGTCACCTAAGATTTATGCAGTTTCCAAGTTCTGGTGGCACTTGAAGGAGGTCATTATTCTGAAGGTCTAAGGTGCCAAGCTTGTCCATCTTCCTTATTTGTAGAGGGTCGATGGATCCAACCTGATTGTTACTGAGTAGGATAGTTTCAAGTGTTGGGATGCGATAAAGAACATTGGGAAATATTTTAAACCTACCAAAAAATAAAAATAAATTCACTTAAGGAATCAAATCAGAAACACAGACATACAAAATGGGTAACAAAACAGATAACAGTGAGGTGAAAGACTAGATTTAACTGAGTTTGTTTAATAATAATCACTCATTAAAGGTGCATTTTTGGGAAGGTGGCAGTAATATTGATTAGTCTACTTGACAAACATAAAAGCAGAATATAATTTGCATGATGACTGCTCAGTGCTCATGTGACAGAGAACAAAAGGCCAGCAGCACTCATTTTGTAAAACTGAACACAGCAATGATGTCAGCTGGACATATTCCTCCTACAGTCTGAGCTAACAGTTCCTGTAAACATATTCATTACATTCCCCAACCTTAACCCTGCTTGTTTTATACCAATGAAAAATTGTCACCATTCAGATACCAACCCCCCACCCCAAATCCCACCATACTTATGACCACTTTCTATATTAAAACAAGAGCCCTGCATTTACAGACACCATGTTTCTGGTCCATGGCACAAAGAAATTAAGTAGAAGCTTTGTTACTTGTACTGCTAAATACTAACAGCTGTATTTCTAGCATAATGCATAGCACCTAGTGATTTGGCAAAAAAACTAAGTCACCCCATTTTCACAGCTTGTTTTCATTAATTAAGACACAGGCAAGATTTGGTTCCAAAAAGAGTGTTTTCCTTTTAAATATTAATACAGGAAGAACCTTCAATACTGCTTAAAAACAAAACGGATCTTCACTTAGTCATTAAAAAAAAAAACCAAACGCAATTAAAACAATCCTGTGTTAAACAGAATGCTGTTGATTGTCTTAGTGAAAGGAAAATTACTTCCACTCCACAGAATTCTATTCATTTTTTTCTTGCTGGAAAACACTAAGATGTTACAGATCTAATCAGAGTTCACAATGGGGGTGCCTTTTGGGGGGGGAGGGGTCTCTTTCTTCCCACTCACAGTTTTTATTCTGCTCTTTTAATGGCAACATTTTCAAGAGTCTCACTGCAGCCAGGGTGGCCAGAGACAAGGGGGGTGTTTTGGGAGAGACTGTTTTTTAAAAAACTTTAAGCATAGCTTCTGGGAAACAAACATAGCTTGACTGGAGCAATGGAGCCAGCCACTGGGTTTAGCCACATGTATTGCTGTGACTCCTGGAGGAAGGAATCACTAGCGAAGGCAGGAGGGGCCTGCCATTCTCTGCAGCATTCAAATGAGATGGGAATTAGAAAGAGAATAAATATGAATCAGAATCTATTTAAATCACTGTTATAAATATATAAGTAGCTCTGATTATTACTAAATAACAACTATGTCTCAGGAAACCAGTGACATATATTGCTCCCTGCAAGCACCAGCCATTTGCTGCAGCAAATGTTCTTTGAAAGTTCTTTGAAAAATAAGCACCATACGGTGCATGCAAAAGAGTATATGCCGATAAATCCCATTGTGCTTTGTAAACTGCTTTAAAAGTTTGGCCCCAATTGGCACCAGCATAGGCAGAGAAAGCTAGCCTCTCTATGAATCACAGCCTAGTACCGGGTATGTATCAGCTACGGAAGAAAGTTCCCTTACACACTGTTCACATAGGGCCTGATCCAGCAAAGTGCTGACTTTGATACATTCAAGCAAATTGACATATGGTTTCAATGAAAAAACCTGGAACAGGCACAAGGGACAATTTATATTTTCTTGTAAAACTGACCCTTTTTTAAATGGGCTGAAAATTATATTAAACTAACCAGCACCAAGCAATGCCGTTTGTGAAAGGAATCAAAATCTATACTTTCACACATTGTTTCCTGCCAAACAGACAACAAGCTGGGCAGGAGTTTGTGTTTACACTTGGTAAGAAGCAGTTTGCCCTGAAAAGTTCTGGTTGGCAATGGTGCCAAATGTTCAAACCTGCTCCAAATCATGGTAAGTAGTTTCTTCCTAAAACCATGAGGCACCATTAACTAAAACTGGGAGATGCAAGCTCATTATGAGTCAAGAAAATGAAAGGCTTTGGTAGATAGCCCAGGTCTGGAAACCTTTATCGCTGGTAAAATATGAAGAGTGAAATTCTGGCCCTACTGTCAAAACCTCCATTGACTTCAGTAGGGCCAGGATTTTACAAGAAATGTCTATCACTGAAACAGGGTGAAGCCAGTGACTGGCAGGAAACCCTCAAAAATACCCAGAGACACCCTTTTAAAAAAAAAAAAATCACAAGTACAGAGTATTTTTCCTATCAGGTGCCCCCATCCCAGCATCAGTGACAGAATATTCTGTGTTAATTATCAGCAGATGGAAGAAAAGAACACTTGCACCTGCTTAAATAAGACATGCAGTGCAACCCCGTTCCTTAGTTAACATATTTGCAGAATGCTTTGAACATTTAAACATTGAACATTACTGAGGCTGGGAAAGCAGGAAAAAGGTGTTTTTCTCACTGAAAAAAACAATGAAAGGAGGTAACTAACATCTCAAATTATCCTCCATCGTTTTCATTAGTGACTTGGAAACAAAACTTCTCAACTAGCAGAATCAGAACCCTAATATGAACAGTCTCAGTAGTACGGAGGAGGGAGAAGCATTGCCATTTTTATTCTCCCATGCACATTGCTTCAAACACGCAAAGAGGATTACCACATGATGGTCTTTGCCTAATTCTCATTATATGTTAATAGGTCTATCTGCAAGTGTACTTACCTATTAAAGCAAAGATTTATTATTTGCAGTCTTATCAGAGCTTCCATTTCCTCAGGTAAAGATGTCAAAAAGTTATTTCTGAATTGTAAACAAAGAAAAGCAGCATTTACTAATCTTTAGCAAATTTAAGGTTTTCCAGAAAGCAAAATTTGCTAGTCTGTCCTTGAGCTGATGTTACTAACAACATGCTAAACCAGTCAACTGCCTCGTGGGTATGCCAAAACCACAGTCAGTACAGATGGGCATTGAAATCATTGCTTTCTTTAGCATTTGATTGTTGCCAGTCAGAGAACAGATTTTATCATAAAGACATACCCAAACATTTTGTAATGTGGCATCACCTTCATTTGACAATAACTTTCAGTATGTATGGAGTAGGAATTAAGTCACCGCCATAATTTCAATATAGCATTTATATAGTACCGTAAGGTGTACCCAGCACTGTACAATGGTCAATGTGACCTATAAAGAACCCCCCAAGGAACTTATGGACTAAAACCACATGTAGTTACAGTTCAGAACATTTCAGTCAAAGTGTGCAAAGAGCTGGCATCCCCCACCCCACCTCTAACATAGAACATACATACAATGACATTGCCCAAATCCACCCTCTTTCTTAAAAGGTTTTCAGGAGCTTCTTAAATGAGAAGAGAAAGGGGGGTTGAGGAGAAAAAAATGGGCCATTTCATATATAGTACTCAAGTAAGGGGGACCAATCACTGAGGGTCATTAAATGTTGCACAGTCTTAGAGTAACCAATCTGCCCTCACTCCCTTTCTGGGGCACTCAGCCTGGTTCCCTCCCCATCAGGCACCTCACATGGTCTTACCCATCCCTGCAACTTGCAGTCTAACTCTTCCTCCCTCTTCAGCAGCACATAAATTAAAACAAGTTGGCTTAAATGTAACTAAGCCAATGCAAGCTGCTGTGTCTGGCTACTTTTCACTTTGCCCTATACCCTGGTAATAAGTGCCAATGACAATTCTACCACCTTGAATGAACACCCTGAGAAGTTATGGAGATTAAATGTATCCATCTGAATGACAATAAGGAGCCTACTGGAAGTTACTGAAGCCACTACAAATATAGTTGCCCAAGGACACACTCCAAGCTTATTAATCTCTAGTCCTTAGGGAATTCTGCACCAAAAAATTAAAAATTCTGCATCAAAAAAATAAAAATTTTGCACAGAATATTTTAAAATTCTGCAAATTTTACTTGTCAATAAATAAATGTGGCTCCAGCATGGCAGTGTGGAGCACAGGCCACTGGCTGCATTGAGGTGGGAGATCACCCTGAAGCTCCCACCTCCCCCGGTACAGGGACTTGGCAGTGAGGCTGCACCCAACCCTGACACAGTGCAAGGGTCAGCCCTGCCCCAGAAACATCCTGGAGCCCAGCCCCTTCTGTGCCAGGTGCACCAGCTGTGAATGGGCAGGCTCAGCCCAGCAGAATCCAAGGGTGGAGGGGCTTATCATGGGGGGATCCAGGTGTGGGGTGAGAAGTTTCTGTGGGGGACAATCTGGATGCGGGCGATTCAGTGGTAGATATGGCTGCAAAGGGGCTTGTTGGGAGGAGGGGTTCCAGGTGCAGGGGCAATGGGAGTCTGCAAGGGATCCAGGTGAAGGTGGTTGGGGCTCAGAGGGGGAGGGGGGGTCGGGGTGTTGGTGTGGGGAGCTCAGAGGAGGGATCTGAATGCTGGAGGAGTGGGGTTGATGGGATGGGGGTCAAGGTGTAGCTGGTTGAGGCTCAGTGGGGTGGATGTCTGGGGGGTGGAGCTTGTCAGGAGGGATCCAGGTGTAGGGGGGTGGGGCTTGTCAGGGTGAGGGTTCGATGGGCCTGCTTAATGGGGGAGCCCCAGCTGCTGCTCAGGGGACTCTGCATGCTGGGCTCCCACTTCAAGGAATTCTGCAAGAGGAGTGTTTTCTGCGAGTACACAGTGCCGCAGAATTGTCCCAGGAGTAATTCTCAGAGAGAATAACTGTTTGGTACTGCTGTCACAACTGCCCTTAAGGCTCTTTTCTCAGAGTCACTTAAACTTCATGAGAGCCTTTACATCCCTGATGCAGAGCATTTCAGACAGATCATGTCTTATTTACTTAGGGCTTGCACACTTGATCCATTTTCAATGATTAGGTCTAGGCTACCTGATCACCATCCAACTCCAAGCCTGCCAACTGTTCAACCATCAAAGAAACAATTAGGAAAATTAAAGATTATTGCAGTACTGCAATACTGTACAAACAGATGGTTTAAAAAGGCATGAAAAGAAATTACTCTAAAATGAAGTCCAGCAAAACATCACAAACCTGATATCCAAGTGTGTCAATTTATGAAGTACACAGAGCTCCACGGAAATGGAGGAGAGCTTATTGAAGCCAAGATTGACATCACAGACTGATTCTTTCAGCTCCACAATCCTGCAACCCATTACAAATAAAGTTTCTTACTTGAGTAAAACATCTCCCTTTTTATTAAAAAGAAAAGGAGTACTTGTGGCACCTTAGAGACTAACAAATTTATTTGAGCATGTAGCTCACGAAAGCTTATGCTCAAATAAATTTGTTGTGGCATCTTAGAGACTAACAAATTTATTTGAGCATAAGCTTTCGTGAGCTACATGCTCAAATAAATTGGTTAGTCTCTAAGGTGCCACAAGTACTCCTTTTCTTTTTGCGAATACAGACTAACACGGCTGCTACTCTGAAACCTCCCTTTTTATTGTGTGTGTAATTTATAAAAATCAATTTTCTTTTTATGGAACTTTCATTGATACATCAGGTATTTTCTGTGCTCTTTGGGATTTCAGTGGCAGTGTTGGCAGGAGGAAAATAATGGGAGATGCACTTATGAAAGTGGACTGTCCTTGAGGCTTATATTTTAACGCCAAGACAAAAGCCCACAGTTAACTTTCTAAGGTTGCCCTCACTCATCCAAATGTCAGGGTTTACTATTAAAGTGCAGTCAGGAAACAAAATATTTCAGAAAGCTGTGGCAAAAACAGACTGGACTTTCACGGTTAACTTCTGCACTGTAAATGCTGTTTTACTAAAAAGGCACCGAAGAGTCACTCTTCTTATTAGCCACAATGAAATGCAATAGCTTGTTTCAATGTTGAAATTAAATACCAGTCTTTCATTTCTGTTTCATTGAATCATTATTGTGAATTACAGAGAACATTGTATTTGTTCCTCCTGTAAGCAGTGTGCTGAGATAATTTTGAGACACTGATGTGAACTATTTGGAAGTTCATGAAGTTAATTGAAATCCCACAGATTAAGGCCTTACTTTAACCAATAAGGAAGGTAATTAACATGCAGAGTATTCATCTCTCCAAATTGTGATTTCTCCTGAAATTCCTTCCTGTCAAGCAGCTATTCACATACATGGTTCACCTACACCTTCCTCCCGCAATCTTTAATACAGTGACTGAACAAATGGGGCTGTTTACACACAGACACAAACACTGGTTTAATGAACTGATTTTTCTACAGAATTCTAGGAATACACTTGCATTGAAGAGAGAGTTTCGTTTAGGAAATAGAACAAAATGACTGTCCCTATCAGTTGTATTTGTTTTTGTTCAGTGCCTAGTACAATGGAGTCCTAGTCCATTATAATGGCTCATGGGCACTACTGCAATACAAATAAATAACAGGTCTATGTACAGACATGCAGGCATATATGATTATTATATATTTATATTACAGTGTTGCTTCGAGACCCCAGTTAGGATCACAGCCTTATTGTGCTAGGGGTGTACAAACATATGAAGAGATGGTCCCTTCCCAGAAGAGTTTATAAGCATTCATGCAGCGCTCAATTCAACAGCTTCTACTCAAGTGAGACTCCCATTTAAGATAATTTTTGTTTGAATAAGGACTGAAAGATCAAAACTGTGGTATGTATGCAAAATACAGTATAACAGCAAGAAACTAGCTAACATATAGAACCAAGAGCGAATGTTATTTCGTTCACATTTCTGGGTGTCTAGGTACTGCAGCTTATATACTCTGTTTGTCAGAATGCAAGGATAGGTGTTCTTCTTACCAGATAATATTTTTTATTTTACTGTAGCCCTAATCAGGATTGTGGCTCCTCCTTCCCTTGGGTGGGCTCTCTTCCTGACTGTTCATCTCTGCCTCACTGCATGGATGGTAGCTTGGCAGTTCTGATCTGTGGCTCCTAGCTTGAGCCACAAGGATATTGTGCCAGATAGGGGAGTCAATTTCAGTAGCTCTCAGCTCCCCTGTTCAGCATCAGGTTAGAACATCTTCATTCAAATCCCTCCTGAAAACTCACTTCTTTCTTGAGGCCCACAAACAGTAACTCATGTTGTAAAAAAAGATATCACTGTGCTATTAAATAAATTAGAATTAAGCGCATTCTTGTGTCATCTGTTTAGTCTGTCAGCTCCTTGGGGCAGGGATCTTATCTTCCTTTTTATCTAGTACAGCACACTCTTAAGTGCTTTACAAATAAAAGACTGTGTTGCTCCCACTAAAGTTATTGCAACACTTTGCATGGACTTCCATTGAGGTAGAATGAAGCCCAATAATATCTAGTGCTACAGTACTAGTGGATTCATGCTTGGAGAGTCTGCCAGACTATCACTGAAGCGGGGAAATGTTGAAATTATTTATGCTTGCAGGAAACACTAAACTGAAGTACCTGCAAAAGTTGCATTTTAAGTTGGACCTCATCTATAGCACACAGCTGTCAGCTCTCAAAGCACTGGATCCACACAAATAATTTCTTTGGATAGGAAAAGGTGAACCACTTTGTGGTGATAACAATGAACAATCCTACAGATTCACCAAACTGGTCAACTGGCTGTACTGTATTTTTATTAAGTGAAGTGTCACTGAAGTATCCCCTCATTTGTTTCAACAACGCTTAGCAAAGCAAAAAAATAAAAACACACACACACGCATGTGTGTAATGAAAGTATTACTCAGCCATATCTTCTCCTAGCTATGCTTCTTTCACCTACAATTAGCACCTAGGTAAAATACCTGCACACTACTTGGAATAAGCAAAGTCCTTTTTAAGAAAAGGTGCAATTCTCTTATTCATAGCATCATAACATAAAATACATCTTGAAGTAGAAATTAAGATATGGAGTAAATATTCTTGGCAAAAAGGTTAAAAACACAACATTTTAATACATTGCAGAGGGACAAAGAGAGAAAAGAATTATTAGGATATGGAATGACATCTACCAAGGAGCAACTGTACCTTTTTGGAATTTCATTCAGCTGATTCTTGCTGAAGTTTACAGTAGTGACAAAATTGCTTCCGACTGCATTAAATATTTCATCAGGAATCACAGCTGCTCGTTTCTCACTAAACAAAAAGCATCTTATTTAGCAGAGTAACATGAACATGTCAATTATTCTCTGTTCATTAACTGGACATTCTTCCTCTTTTAGAAGATAATCAACAGAAAAATGTACTGAAATGTGGATGTTTTTGAATTCCGCTTAACCCGAAGGCTATCAGAACATGGTGCCATGGTACCTCGTGCATAGGCAATTTTATCATCTCATGCTGTGATCCTGACCTGTTGTCAGACCTTAAAAGATAAGCAGTCTTAGGCCAGATCAATACCTCAAACATGTAAGTGCTGGAGGAAAAGATGCTGGGACTACCCAGGTGTCACTCTTAGCTCAGAACCAATGCCCCAGTATAGTGCCACAGGGTCCCTGATGCTGGAGTTGTTATCTTTCAGATGAGAAATAAAGCTGAATTTCTGAACATTTGTGGTAATTAAAGATCCCATGGCACTTTTCATTAGAAAAAGGGCATTAACCCTATTGTTCTGGCCCTATTCCAGCTCCAATAATTACATTGTGCACACACCTGCAGTTTCCAATGGATGTGGTATTTTTTCCACTTCTTCGCCTAACCTGTGAAGCATTGCTTCCATTTCCAAAAGTAGTTGAAGAGATTCCTTACAAACCACAAAGGGGTTTTGGGAGGGTAATTTCTTAATGTTTCTAAAACACTTGAGATCTGATAAAAGGTGCTAAAAGTGTCTGATGCATTAACATTTCAGTGAGCTTTAAAGAAACTCTACCATGCTGGTTACAGGGCACACAAAATAAAAAGATACAGAAGCAATACCAGGATGTGCAAGAGTTTAGGATCTCTGCATGTCTGGGATGCACCATATAGGGCTGGCGCACCATATAGGGCTGGCCAGAAAACAAGAATTCTGCCTTGCAAAAATGTTAGAGGTTTTGGAATTTATTTTCATTCCCAGCTGGAACGAAAATGAAACCTGAATCTTTCACAAAAAAACCTGCGTGAGAGACACACACACACCAAAATAGACAACAGAGTGGTGGCCAGGGCCCTTACCTGGGATGTGAGTGATCGAGGCTCAAGTCCTGCCTGGTTTGGAGCAGGGACTTGAACTTTGGTCTCCCAGGGTATGTCTACACTGCAATTAAAAACCCATGGCTGCCTGCGACAGCTGACTCAGGCTCACAAGACTTGGGTTAAAGGGCTGTTTAACTGAAGTGTAGATGTCCCAGGCTCTGGATGGAGACTGGGCTCTAGGACCTGCAAGGTGGGAGAGTCCCAGAGCCCAGGCTGCAGCCCGAGCCAAAAACGTCTACACCGCAATTAAACAGCCTTGCAGCCTGAGCGCCACGAGCCTGTCAGCTAACACGGGCCAACCAAGGGTGTCTAATTGCAGTGTAGAAATGCCCACACATCCTAGGTGGGTGTCCTAATCACTGGGCAGTTCTGAATGAGTGCCTGGGACTCTGGCTGTCTTGACCTAAGAAATCTTCTTGATGAATTTTTTTTCCAAACTGATACATTTCCACAAAATGTTTCAGTTTTGACAAAACAATGTTTTTTGACAGAAAAAAGTTTCGTCAAAAATATTTTGACCAGCTCAAGCACTGAGAGTCTGAAAACAAAGGAAACGTAAAACAAGAAAGTATTCTTACAGTTCTAGAAATAGATAGCCTTCTGAAACACATACCTATATTCTAATACTTTTAATGCAGTTATGGCATGAATGTTAATCCTTGACTCACTTGGAAGAGTCATGGCTGTCACAGGAGACCCCTCATTCAGGCTAGTTGTATCGTCTAGAGAAAACATAACCATACATGTAAAAAAACAAAACAAACAAAAAAAAAACAAAAAAACCAGCGTTTAATAAATGTTAATACTCGTATAAGCACACATGTAGTACCTCTCTCTCTAGAGTTCCTACTGTTTGTTATCTGTCATCTTGAGGAAAATGGTGTCAGTGGTTAGAGAACAGTCTGAAATGTATCTCTCTAGTAAATCCAGAGGATTAAAGAATCCAAATCTATAACTGTGCATGTATGGAGCTGCACCAACAGGCTTTAAGACTCAATGTACCCGTGGGTTAGTGTAAGAATCTGTCAGAAAATACAACTATATTCTAAACCTAATTTCCACTAAAAAAGGAAACTATACAGATTTTAAGCAGCACTTATGAAAAAATGTATGGGAGCAGATATAGATTAACACATCCAGTCATGCTTTTACTACAAAGGGGTCAAAAACAACAACATGCATTATTTTTCAAGCCAAATTTCTATGGAACAGGACTGCTGCAGTCATCAGTTTATCTAGCTCTCAGATCTCATACTTAGATATTGCAATAAGTGTAAGTATAACTTTATCATCTACACCCTAGTGTCTCTATAGAAACTAAGTGAGTCTGATAAACTACTTACATCCATACTCACTTTAAGCAGTTAGTGCTAGGATTTAATTTTTCAGGACAATATTGAAGAACCTGACATTTCAAAAGCCATGTGCAACCCTGTACAAGGCACTGAACTGATTGTTTAATACTGCCATCTTCTGGTGCAAAGAGATAAACACATTATAAAAAGGAAGAAATCAGCCATACATAGTCAGTGAAAGGTATTATACTAGAAGGAAAAATGGTCCTGAGTATGTGTATTCAAACAGCTATGCTCAGGCTATATGCTACCAAGGCCCCTTCTATATTAAATAGAGAAAGTTTCTCTATATTTTTAAGTGTATGAAGTAATTTATTTATATATATCTATTTACCATATAAACCAAAAACTAGAAAATTTAATTCGTTTTCAAGCATACCACCATATTTTTTCCATTAGCTTTATAACAGAGATATTTAAATGAAAGATCCTGAGAAATTCTGGATAGGGTAGAAAGGTTCATTGTTTCTGCTCTTTTCAAGAGAGAAAAACAAGCATAGGCAGTGGGGTGGCTAGGGCTAGAGAGGGCTTGGTTCCCATCCCCCCAATCTATTTTCTTATTTTTCACTTAGGTGCTTTTGAAAATTTTATCCAGGTTCTTTCATACTATTACATAGCTTTTTGACTCTCCTATCCAGAGTAATAGAGGCTATATTCAAATGTAGCATCTATATCTTCCAAGATCAAATCAGTGTTCTCTATTCAAGGTAAGGGGAAAGTACCCCACCAAAATATCAAACTGGCTGTCCAGAGAAATAACTCTCCTGAAACATTCAATCTAATTCACTAGTTTAAGATTTTTATGTTAGCCACAACATCGTTAATGGAAATAAACTACTAAATGGGGAGAAGCCAGTTCAGATGGATTTGAACAACGTTTATCATAATCTATTTTTTCCCTTCTCGTTTCAGGCAATCCAAAAATACCGTTTACGTTCTTAATTAGCTAAAATAAGTCCTCATGTCATAAAAGATTATTTAAGGCAGACTCACCTACACAGACACCTACCTTGGGCAGTTTAAATTTGTAATCCCCGGGTAATGTTATTTTGCAAGTACAATTAACACTCAAATAGAGGATCAGCATTTCACACTGTACGATCAAACCACTGGGCAGATGAAGGATCTTAAAAATGGTGAACTGCAGGATGTAGGTCAACTAGGAGGTTCAGAAGAAAAGCTACCATCTGAATTCCTTATGCAGAGTTTAGAGACCATAAACTCATACGGCCACAAGAGGAAAGCAATTTAAATTATCATTATTCTAAATACCCCAGAACAAATTCTTATTATTTGGATATAGTCAAATTTGTGTCATCCTCTGTGAAAATGAGGAAAGGAACATCAGTGTTAAATTATAACAGCAAACTGTTGTGGAAAAAGAGCACTGCTAATCATATTAGGAGAATCGGACAAGATAACCAGGGCAACTGTTCTAAGTTCTAATGCATTTGAAGCCACAACAGTTTAAAAAAAAAAAAAAAAGTCTCTTCTTTCAACATATATTGCAAAGTAATCCTGTACCTTGGATTTTGCTTCTCAGATACTTCAGGAGTTCTTGGGTGCCCTTCTAAAAATGCAGAGAAAAAACATGAAGATAAAAGCACCTGTGAATCAGTATTTCTGTAGTTTTATTAGAAACAATGAATGAAAAGAGTCAGTATTGTAGGGAAAGCTCATAGCACTGCATGTTATTAAGGTTGCCTGACATTTCTCACTATAAGATCATGTTTTCAGTTGATTATCAACTTTGACAAAAACTTTAACCATTTGGGCTGAAGATTTCCATGTCTGGTATCTGCCTCAGGCTAATTTGGGGGGGGGGGGGAAATGTCAGTTGTTAGGATATAGATATTCAGGCCTGTCGGTAAAGGCCTGTACTCGAAGAATTTAGGTGTATTCTTATCACTTGGCTAGTTAGAGGTATAAAAGAAAGAATCAAAATCACTGTCTGCCAGTGTAAGGTCCTTCTCTTACTATGACAGTCTGAGGCCCTGTTCTTAGATTAAGGCCTTTGGCTAAGCAACAGAGGCAACCATAAGCTGGGAAGTAAACGGTCACTTCCTCACATTCCAAACTAGTCACACTGAAATAAGGTGCTATTGGGCTGTTAGGAATACAATCCTGTCCTGATAGTGCCTATCACTTCCAGAGAAAGGGAAGTGCCTAGAAAATGTAAAAGGAAACATTTAGTTTGATAGCATCTGTCTGGCAAGATAGCATCTGTCTGGCAAGAACTCACTTATCAATAGCTGGGATGTGAAATCCTCACTTCTGTATTGTTTTGTCATTATAGTTCCCACTTTGCTATTGTTTGTCTGCATAATCTCTGTCTGGTTCTGTGAGTGTTCCTGTCTGCTGTATAATTAATTTTGCCGGGTGTAAACTAATTAAGGTGGTGGGATATAATTGGTTACATAATCATGTTACAGTATGTTAGGATTGGTTAGTTAAATTTCAGGAAAATGATTGGTTAAGGTATAGCAAAGCAGAACTCAAGTTTTACTATATAGTCTGCAGTCAATCAGGAAGTGAGTGAGTGGGTGGGTGTGTGGGGGAGATGGGAACAGGGAATGGGGGTAAGGAAATTGGAATCTTGTTTTGCTAAAGGGGGAAATGGGAACAGGGAATGGGAGTGGGGAAATTGGAATCATGTTTGGCTAAGGGCAGGAATGGGAACAGGGACACAGGTGTAAGGCTCTGTGGTGTCAGAGCTGGGAAGGAGGATACTAAGGAAGGAAACTGGAATCATGCTTGCTGGAAGTTCACCCCAATAAACATCAAATTGTTTGCACCTTTGGACTTCGGGTATTGTTGCTCTCTGTTTATGCGAGAACCACCAGGGAAGTAAGTGGGTGAAGGAATAAGCCCCCTAACATCAGTCATTTCCAAGAATGAAGTCTGACAAAACAATGTGGTTTTCTCTATGTTAAAAAAATTACAGTGACCTTTTCTTTAAAAAGCTCTAATACCTTCATGCTTTGGAGCAAAGACTTGAAATTTGGCAGAGGGTTGGCCGTTGGCTGTTCCTGTGAACATCCACCCAGATTTGTCTAAAATGTAACAAGCCCTTGAAAAAAATCTCAGTTCACACTAGCTCAGTAGAGAGTTCCTCATAGAGTGATCAGTTCAGTTTTCTGTACACTCTTCCCCACAAAGTGACTGGGCATGCTTCCTCCTGCCCCAGGATATAGGGGTGAAGCCAGATTTTTCCTGTAATTGCCACCCCTGGCTGCTGCAGGGTTAGGAAATGTAGCCGGTATCTGAGGTGCTCTCCCTGCTGACACCCAGATAGCATGGAGGAGGGAACCTAAGCTGGAATGCAGAGGGGACAAGAGCTGGACTAGCGGGAGGGAAAGGATGGGTCAAGGAGCCTAATGAGATTGGGACTGGAGAGGAGGGGAAGAGAGAAACTGTGACTGGAAGTTGGGGGAGGATGGAGACTGGGATTGAGAGTCCAAGCGGGAAGGGAAGCTGGGACTGGCTGAGCAAGGAGAGTGGGACTGGGAGCCAGATGGGAGAACAGAGCTGGTTGAGCAAGGAGACCGGGATTGGGAGCTGGTGATGGAGGAGACTGAGACTGAAAGATGCTGAGGAACAAAATGAGCCCCAGAATGCTGGAGTGTATACCACTGAGATCTGCAGAGGATCTGGAGTGAGACTGGGATAAGAAATTAGTGGGGGGAATGGAGACGTTTGACAAGGAGCTGGGCTATGGGGAGAGCACGGGGACTGGCTGGGGAAAAAAAAAATGGGAAAAGGAACAGAGATAGGAGACTGGGACAAGGAGCCGGGCAGGGTTGGGGTAGGAGACTGAGATGGAATGAAGAACCTAGAGTGAGAGACTGGGAACTGGTAACAGATTAGACAGATCAAACAAGGAGCTAGGTGGAACTGGTTGGGCCAGGAGACAGAGGACAAGATGTTGGGCTGGGGTGGAAACAAGAGAAACTAGGAATGGAGGTGGAACTGGGACTCAAACAGGCAATTTGGAGTGGGAGACTAAGACTGGCTAGGCACAGAGACTGAGACTATGTAGGGAAGAAGAATGGGGCTGGGACAGGAAGCCAGGGATGGGGAAGAGACAGGGCAGAAGGATCTGCGACCACTACAGAACACTCTCCTCCAGAACCTGGTGAAGAATGCAAGTTTTCTGAGTCTCACCATTCCTCCGCTCTCAGCGAATATATGTCAAACCCACAGGGAAAGTGTGGCTGTCATCCTCTATGAGGACAGCACTCCAGGTGGACCCCTTACTATTATCGTCATTTACTCTGTTAGCTCCAGGGGCAGAGGTCTGTGTGGAGAACCTAACGGTTCCAACCCCACTGATGAACCATGTGGGTTTCAATATAATAGCAAATGATGGAATTTCTGATTTTTCAATTTTCTTTTTAAAAACATAGGAAATTACACAAAAAATACATTAAAAGAACATTATTAAGGTTCCTAAGTTAAGCACCCAAAAGTTAGGAAGTGCCAGAATTAATGGTTGTCTGTGAAACCGCAATTTGCCCCCCTTATGACTGCACTATGATACAGTCTTTAGTGCCATGTTCACTTACCATTCTTCCCATAGGACCCTGCCTCATTTGTTGCAGAAGCTGAAGTATTACTTGTAGCACTGGAGCATAGAGGTTTAGGCCCACTCATAATTAAAGGCCTGCCCCTCAATCAAGGAGGAGGAACCACTAAGCCTAGGCCACAGTTGATTTCTGGGGACAACAAATGACCTCACTTCCACTCCTGTTTTTCCAAAGGTTAAAAAAAAATCAGAGATCCAGAGGGGGATACCGAGCAGAGAACCCGACAGCACCCACTGTTCCTCAAAGGAGTCCAGGGAGTCAATGGACTCTACTCAGAGGCATGATTGAAGAAGGGAACGGAAACAGGCCCCACAGCTTCCTCCTCCTGGTATGATGGGTGGCCATCTTGGCCAACACCAGGAGGTTGACAAAGTGGTCCTGCAATTTTGTGGGGCCACAGATGGGGTGTGCAAAAATCAAGAGGTGAGGAGAGAAGCACAGCCTGAACCTTAATAAGTGGTTTTGGAGGAGTCGGAAGAGGGGCTGTAACTTGATGCACCCCATGTGGATGTGTGCCCTGAAAGTTGTGTAATGAACAAGGCAGAGAATTACAGAAAGAAAATGGATGGCCTCGTGGTTAAGGCAGATGAACGCTGTTCTGGGGAACTGGATTCTATGCCTGCCTCTGGCACAGAGCTTCTATATGATGCTAGGGAAGTCATTTAAACCAAACTTTTCATATGTGGTTACTGATTGTGTTCCTCATTTACTGGTGCCTAACTTAAGATCCTGGGGTCTGATTTACAGAAGTGCTGAATCACACAAAACTGCAGCTGAAGTCAATGCAAGTTCTGCTCTGAACATACAAAGTGGTATATAATGCTAAGTGCTCTGAAAAATCAGGTTCTAGCTGTCTCAAATTGGACAGCCAAAATTAAGGGATACTTCTGACCTTAATTTCTCAGTTTCCAATCTGTAAAATGGGGATAATACCATACCCTCACTTCACAGAGGTATTGTAAACAGTAATTCTGAAGCACTCAGATACTATAGTGATAAGCACCTGTGATGGGGTATTCAAATCCTGTACCAGTAAGGAGGAATTAAGAACTAACTCTGGCCCTGGGCAACCCTACCCTACCACACCTGCAAAGCATGTAGGGCTTGGAGGAGGAGCTCAAAAGGAGAACAGATCAGCTCTGTAGGAGGGAAGACTACGGAGTAAAGTGACCTTCACATGCAGCTCCTGGAAAGAAGCACTGCAGGTGATCCAGCTGCCTGAGCTTTCTGGCTGTGGTGACTTTGCCAAACCCAAAGAGAAAGGACATGCAGAAGGTCTGAGACGTTACCTCTGATTTCAGTTTTTTAGTGACTATCTACTGGGAAAGGGGGGACTAGCAGGAAGTGATCCAGGGAAGCAGCAGTATAGCATTTTGGGTGCATAATTTAGCTGCCTACTATTGCACCTGGAATTGGAACCCTAGGAGAGGGCAGGTGCCTGTTCTTCATATGGGGGAATTTGGACAAGAGAAGGCCTTGAAGTCAAAGAAGAGTCAAGACCCTGAAACCTCGACTCAGGTGAGTTCTGGAGCCCTTTGCCTGACTATAGGTCTGTCTATTGCTGGATTCTTTATATATCCCAAAAAGGGCAGACATAAATATGTGACCTGGATGGAGGGCTGAGTCACAAGAGGGGGCAGACCATTGCAGGGCTGGAGCAGTTATCTGCAGGGTATGCCCAGAAAGAGGAGCGCCTGCTATACCTGCACCCGGCCACAATGAGTCAATTCCTTCACAGTGCCACAGAAAAACCCACGAGAAAATTAATAATTCTGTATTCAGAGTAGGGTTTGAATAGTATATAGGCCACAAACTGAAAAATGAGGAGAAAAACTATTGAATAGCTTCTCATTAATTTATCATCATCCATCCTGTGCACTGAATGAAGTAGGAGTTCCATGGAAAAAGACAGGATAATAATAATGTAACTAAAGACTCTATCATAATGCATACACATGGCAGGAGACAACATGAATTAAGGTTCTTCTTCAAGTGATTGTTCATGTCCATTCCAAGCAGGTGTGTGCACGCCATGTGCACGCCAGCCGGAAGATTTTTCCCCTAGCAGCATTCGTAGGGTTGGCCTGGGCGCCCCCTGGAGTGGTGCCTTCACGGTGCTGAATATCGGGCCCCGCCGACCCCCCCACCCTCTCAGTTCCTTCTTACCGCCAGTGACGGCTAGCTGGAACTTTGCTCGCTCTTACAGCAAGCACCTTAGCAGTGTCTTTCTTCTTACTGTACATAGTTCAATAGTTATTCTCTATAGTTATACTTTTTCATATAGTTAGTAGTGGTTTGTTAGTTAGTTCGTTTCCCCTTCGGGGATATGTCCAGGTCTCCGGGGTTTAAACTCTGTGAGTCCTATGGAAAGTTTATGCCCAAGAGTGATCCTCACTCGTCTTGCCTGCGATGCCTTAGTGAGACTCACCAAAAGGACAAGTGCCGCATTTGCAAGGGTTTCCACCCAAGAACCCTTAAGGACAGAGAGCAGAGACTAAAACTCCTGCTCATGTAGGCAGCTCTGAGACCGCAATCCGACCCGGGACCCAACAACCAGCACCGAGCACGTCCTCTTTGGTGCGCAACGCTCCAGCGCCAACGGCGCGCGAAACAGGGCCCGACTAAGGACTCTAAAGCCCACTGGCACAGCCACTATTCGGGCCATAGGGCGTCGGCCTCAGTTCGGCACCATTCTCCATCTCCAGTGCCGGTAAAGAAGAGGCTGGTGAGGGACTGATCACCCCCCTTGAAACCTAAGGGGCCGTCGCTTTCCGCAAGTGACTCGGGACAGACCACCTCCGCCTCGCTTCCGCCCAGGGTTTCGTCGACTCCTGCGCCGGCCAGGGTCCAGTTGAGTCCGAACCCTCCTCGGTCCCCGGACCATCTGATGGACATACAACCACCATCAACGCCGGAGGAGTTCAAGGCGGCAACGGACCTGATGCACCTCCCAGTGCCGTCCTTCCCACAAAGGAGGGACAAATCTCCGGCGACCGCACGCCCACTGTTCCACTCCAGGGGAAAGCCAACCACGATGACCTGTCGGTCTCCATCCCCAGCACTGCCTACACAGACGCAGGAAGTGCACTGCTCCCTGGAAGCGAGTCGTTGTTCGTTGGCGACACAGGGGACTGCTCCTTTGTGGTCTTCTTATTCGGAGACCTCGGAGTCAGAGGTGGACTCAGCTCAATCTAGCAGATCGCAGAGCAGAAGGTCCAGGATCCGGTGCAGTCACCAACCATACCCAGCACCGTGGCAGCAACAGTGGCAACTCAATGGCCCTTCTGGACACCCTGGACGTACCAATAGAGCCAGGGTCAAGTCCGTCTGTGACGACGGTGCCCTCGGGCGGAGTGGCCCCGCCGACTCACATGGTTTCGGCATTGATACCTCAGCCAGCTCCGGCACTGGCTCTCCAGGTGAGGGCATCTGTGGAAGCCTCAGCTCCATCCCTACCGACCCAAACGGTCTCAGTCCCACTGGATTATCTGCCCTGGCACTGGCTGCGGCGCAGAGTTCTTCATCGGTACTGGCTCCACAGCCCAAGTACCGCATGCTGAGGGACCCCGGGGGGGCCGAAGGCAGTGAACTGGGCCCCCTGTTCAGAGAAGGCAGAGAACCTCCTGTTCTCTCTTCCTCGTCCTCACCCGATGAAGCGGTTGCGGGGACTTCGACGGCCCCAGCTTTGGAGGACAACCGGGTTCTTCAACAGCTTTTGAGGCAGGCCGCCCAAAGCCTGGGGATTCAGGCAGAGGAGGTGGAAGCGGATTTATACCCCGTCATAGACATCCTGGCTCCCTCCGGCCCACCCAGGGTTGCATTGCCATTTATCTAGTCGATAACCGAAACATCTAAGAACTTGTGGCAAACTCCTGCTTCTCTGGCACCTACAGCCAAGAAATCCGAGCGCCGCTACTTTGTTCCCTCTAGAGGGTATGAACATCTTTACACCCACCCTCCTCCGGACTCTTTGGTGGTCTACGCGGCCAATCAGAGAGAACGTCAAGGGTTTCAAGGATCCACCCCTAAAAACAGGGATGCCAAGAAACTGGACCTGTTTGGTTGGAAGGTCTACTCGACAGGAGGCCTGCAACTTCGTATAGACAACCAGCAGGCCATAATGAGCCGCTACGGGCATAGCACCTGCTCGTCTATGGCTAAGTTTACAGAACTTCTGCCCCAGGAAGCTCGAGGGGAGTTCTCTGCGCTCGTGGAGGGGAAACTGGTCTCCCGAGCGTCTTCGCAAGCGGCCTTGGACGCGGCCTCCCACACTTTGGCCACAGGGGTAGTTACGAGGAGAGGCTCCTGGCTACAGGTCTCTGGTCTTCCCCACAAGGTCCAGCAGACCATTCAAGACTTCCCTAAGAGGGTGTAGCTCTCTTCTCAGAGAAGATGGATAAGAGACTTCACAGCTTGAAGGACTCGAGGGCTACCCTTTGTTTGCTGGGGCTTCACACGTCTGCTACCCAGCGCAGACATTTTCGGCCTCAACCTGTCCCTCGTCCTTACCAACCCCAAAACCACCAGGACGCTCCACGTAGGCGGAACAGGAGCACTCGGAGGAGGCAACGCCCTCCCTCTGGACAAAGCTCGGGCCAGCCCAGGTCCCCACCGAGCTCTAGACCACCCTTCTGAGGGTATGGTCGAGGATGGCTTGCCAGTACGACCTTTGGATCCTTCCCATCTTACTTTCTCGTCCCGTCTATCCCCCTTCTACAGTCCCTGGTCTCGAATTACTTCAGACCAATGGGTGCTCCGCACAGTAGAGAGGGGATATTCCATCCAATTCTGTACCCTCCTGCCCCCCGCAACCCCCTTCCTTGTCCCTCTTCAGGGACCCCTCTCACGAGCAACTTCTAATTCAAGAGGTTCAGTCCCTCCTCTCGGAAGGGGCAGTGGAGGAGGTTCCTCAGGAGCTAAGGGGCAAGGGTTTCTACTCCTGGTATTTCCTCATACCGAAGGCCAAGAGGGGGCCTCAGACCCATACATGTAAAGAAACTCAAGTTTTGCATGGTCTCACTAACCTCCATTATCCCCTCACTGGATCCAGGGGACTGGTACACCACCCTCAACTTGAAGGACGCGTATTTTCATATCGCAATAGTCCCACACCTCAGACGCTACCTCAGGTTCGTGGTGAACAGAGACCACTACCAGTTTGCCGTCCTCCCGTTCAGACTGTTGACTGCCCCCCAAGTATTCACAAAATGCATGGCAGTCGTGCAGCGTTCCTGCGCAAGCGCCAGATACAGGTCTTTCCATACCTCGACGACTGGCTGATCAAAGGTCGCTCAAGAGCCCAGGTAGAGGCTCAGGTCGAGTTTATAAGGAGGACCTTCCTCGACTTAGGTCTCCTCCTGAACGAGGAGAAATCTACTCTGTCCCTGGTGCAGAGATTAGAGTTCATAGGCGCAGTCCTGGACTCTACCCAAGCCAGGGCGTACCTCCCGGAGGCCAGATTTCACTCACTTCAGGACATCACACAGAGCCTCAGACGGTTCCCCATGACGTCAGCAAGAAACTGTCTAAAGCTGCTGGGACACATGGCCTCCTGCACATACGTGGTGCACCATGCCAGGTTCAGGCTATGCCCACTCCAGTCTTGGCTGGCGTCGGTGTACCGACCAGCCAGAGATGCGTTGGACAGACTCATAACCCTGCCCCGCCTGGTACTGGACTCTCTCCTACGGTGGCTAGACCCTCGAATGGTTTGCGCAGGGGTGCCTTTTGCCAGCCCTCAGCCCTCGCTCACCTTGGTGTCAGATGCCTTGGATCTGGGTTTGGGGGGCTCACCTAGGGGACCCCAAGGCCTCTGGTGGACCTCACTCTTCACATAGAATCATAGGATATCAGGGTTGGAAGGGACCTCAGGAGGTCATCTAGTCCAACCCCCTGCTCAAAGCAGGACCGATCCCCAATTAAATCATCCCAGCCAGGGCTTTGTCAAGCCTGACCTTAAAAACTTCTAAGGAAGGAGATTCCACCACCTCCCTAGGTAACGCATTCCAGTGTTTCACCACCCCCCTAGTGAAAATTTTTCCTAATATCCAACCTAAATCTCCCCCACTGCAACTTGAGACCATTACTCCTTGTTCTGTCATCTGCTACCACTGAGAACGGTCTAGAGCCATCCTCTTTGGAACCCCCTTTCAGGTAGTTGAAAGCAGCTATCAAATCCCCCCTCATTCTTCTCTTCCGTAAACTAAACAATCCCAGTTCCTCAGCCTCTCCTCATAACTCATGTGTTCCAGTCCCCTAATCATTTTTGTTGCCCTCCACTGGACTCTTTCCAATTTTTCCACATCCTTCTTGTAGTGTGGGGCCCAAAACTGGACACACTACTCCAGATGAGGCCTCACCAGCGTCGAATAGAGGGGAACGATCATGTCCCTCGATCTGCTGGCAATGCCCCTACACATACATCCCAAAATGCCATTGGCCTTCTTAGCAACAAGGGCACACTGTTGACTCATATCCAGCTTCTCATCCACTGTAACCCTTAGGTCCTTTTCTGCAGAACTGCTGCCAAGCCATTCGGTCCCTAGTCTGTAGCGGTGCATGGGATTCTTCCGTCCTAAGTGCAGGACTCTGCACTTGTCCTTGTTGAACCTCATCAGATTTCTTTTGGCCCAATCCTCCAATTTCTCTAGGTCCTTCTGTATCCTATCCCTACCCTCCAGTGTATCTACCTCTCCTCCCAGTTTAGTGTCATCTGCAAATTTGCTGAGGGTGCAATCCATACCATCCTCCAGATCATTTATGAAGATATTGAACAAAACCGGCCCCAGGACCGACCCTTGGGGCACTCCACTTGATACCGGCTGCCAACTAGACACGGAGCCATTGATCACTACCCGTTGAGCCCGACAATCTAGCCAGCTTTCTATCCACCTTATAGTCCATTCATCCAGCCCATACTTCTTTAACTTGCTGGCAAGAATACTGTGGGAGACCATGTCAAAAGCTTTGCTAAAGTCAAGGAACAACATGTCCACTGCTTTCCCCTCATCCACAGAACCAGTTATCTCATCATAGAAGGCAATTAGATTAGTCAGGCATGACTTGCCCTTGGTGAATCCATGCTGACTGTTCCTGATCACTTTCCTCTCCTCTAAGTGCTTCAGAATTGATTCCTTGAGGACCTGCTCCATGATTTTTCCAGGGACTGAGGTGAGGCTGACTGGCCTGTAGTTCCCAGGATCCTCCTTCTTCCCTTTTTTAAAGATGGGCACTACATTAGCCTTTTTCCAGTCGTCCGGGACTTCCCCTGATCGCCATGAATTTTCAAAGATAATGGCCAATGGCTCTGCAATCACATCCCCCAACTCCTTTAGCACTCTTGGATGCAACGCATCCGGCCCCATGGACTTGTGCACGTCCAGCTTTTCTAAATAGTCCCGAACCACTTCTTTCTCCACAGAGGGCTGGTCACCTCCTCCCCATGCTGTGCTGCCCAGTGCAGTAGTCTGGGAGCTGACCTTGTTCGTGAAGACAGAGGCAAAAAAGCATTGAGTACATTAGCTTTTTCCAGATCCTCTGTCACTAGGTTGCCTCCCTCATTCAGTAAGGGGCCCACACCTTCCTTGACTTTCTTCTTGTTGCTAACATACCTGAAGAAACCCTTCTTGTCACTCTTAACCTCTCTTGCTAGCTGCAACTCCAGGTGTCATTTGACCTTCCTGATATCATTCCTGCATGCCCGAGCAATATTTTTATACTCATCCCTGGTCATTTGTCCAATCTTCCACTTCTTGTAAGCTTCTTTTTTGTATTTAAGATCAGCAAGGATTTCACTGTTAAGCCAAGCTGGTTGCCTGCCATATTTACTATTCTTTCTACACATCAGGATGGTTTGTCCCTGTAACCTCAATAAGGATTCTTTAAAATACAGCCAGCTCTCATGGACTCCTTTTCCCCTCATCTTATTCTCCCAGGGGATCTTGCCCATCAGTTCCCTGAGGGAGTCAAAGTCTGCTTTTCTGAAGTCCAGGGTCCGTATTCTGCTGCTTTCCTTTCTTCTTTGTGTCAGGATCCTGAACTCTACCATCTCATGGTCACTGCCTCCCAGGTTCTCATCCACTTTAGCTTCCCCTACTAATTCTTCCCAGTTTGTGAGCAGCAGGTCAAGAAGAGCTCTGCCCCTTGTTGGTTCCTCCAGCACTTGCACCAGGAAATTGTCCCCTACATTTTCCAAAAACTTCCTGGATTGTCTGTGCACTGCTGTATTGCTCTCCCAGCAGATATCAGGATGATTGAAGTCTGCCATGAGAACCAGGGCGTGCGATCTAGTAACTTCTGCGAGTTGCCGGAAGAAAGCCTTGTCCACCTCATCCCCCTGGTCCGGTGGTCTATAGTAGACTCCCACCATGACATCACCCTTGTTGCTCACACTTCTAAACTTAATCCAGAGACTCTCAGGTTTTTCTGCAGTTTCATACTTGAGCTCTGAGCAGTCATACTGATCTCTTACATACATTGCAACTCCCCCACTTTTTCTGCCCTGCCTGTCCTTCCTGAACAGCTTATATCCATCCATGACAGTACTCCAGTCATGTGAGTTATCCCATCAAGTCTCTGTTATTCTAATCACATCAAAATTCCTTGACTGTGCCAGGACTTCCAGTTCTCCCTGCTTGTTTCCCAGGCTTCGTGCATTTGTGTATAGGCACTTGAGATAACCCGCTGATCGCCCCTCTTTCTCAGTATGAGGCAGGAGCCCTCCCCTCTCACGTGCTCCTGCTCGTGCTTCCTCCTGGTATCCCACTTCCCTACTTATCTCAGGGCTTTGGTCTGAGGGCAGTGCGTCTGGCATGCTTTCAAAACACACATAATGGGCAGATGCGTTTCAATCCTCACGGACAACACCTCATCAATGTCAAAGATCTGAGGGCAGTGCGTCTGGCATGCTATGCTTTCAAAACACATAATGGGCAGATGTGTTTCAATCCTCACAGACAACACCTCAGCAATGTTTTAGATCAACAAACAGGAGGGTGCTTGCTCCTCTCCCCTGTGCCGAGAAGCCCTTGCGCTGTGGGACTTCTGCATAGAGCACTCGATCCACCTGCAGGCTTCATACCTCCCAGGGGCGCGAAACACGCTGGCGGACAACCTCAGCCGGACCTTCAGTGGCCACGAGTGGTCCCTTCAGCCAGACGTGGTGAGCTCAATCTTCCGGTTCTGGGGCTCTCCCCAGATAGACCTGTTTGCCACTCCGGGCAACAGGAAATGTCAGACATTCTGTTCTCTTGGGAGCCACGGCTAGGGGTCCATCGGGGACACCTTCCTTCTCTCATGGGAGGGCTGCCTGCTATATGTTCTCCCACCCATTCCCCTAGCCCACAGGGTGCTCCTCAAGATCTGCAGGGAGCTGGCCCGAGTCATACTAATAGCGTTGGCGTGGCCGCGTCAGCAGTGGTTCACCTCGCTTCTGGAAATGTCCATAGCGGCCCCACTCACCTTACCGCTGGTCCCCGACCTGATCACGCAGGACCAGGGCCGACTCCGGCACCCGAATCTGGAGTCGCTCCACCTTATGGCCTGGATGCTCCATGGCTAAGTGCCACAGAGCTGTCTTGTTCGGATCAGGTCAGACAAGTCCTCCTGGGTAGTAAAAGCCCTCCACCAGGGCTACTTACCTGGCCAAGTGGAAAAGGTTTTCCATCTGGGTGGAGCAACATAGTCACCGCTCCTCACTTCCATACCGTTTATACTGGACTACCTCCTTCACCTAAAGCATCAAGACTTGTCCTGGTCATCAATAAGGGTCCACTTTTTGGCCGCTATCTCCACCTTCCATCCGGGCTCAGATGGTCTCTCAGTCTTTGCAAACCCTATGGTCAGTCGTTTTCTCAAGGGTTTGGACAGGCTCTTCCCACACAAGCGTCAGCCTGTCCCTGCCTTGGACCTCAATTTAGTCCTCTCCAGGCTTACAGGCCTGCCACTTGAACCTCTGGCCACCTGCTCCCTGTTATATCTTTCATTCAAGGTCGCGTTCCTCATGGCAATTTACCTCGGCTCAACAGGTTTCTGAGCTCAGGGCCTTCACGTCTGAGCCCCCTTACACAGTTTTTCATAAGAATAAGCTCCAGCTCAGGCCTCATCCGGTTTTTCTCCTGAAGGTCGTCTCCCATTTTCACATGACCCAGGACATCTTCCTCCCAGTGTTTTATCCCAAGCCACACTCCTCCGATAGGGAGCGTAGGCTGCACTCACTGGACGTGCGTAGGGCCTTAGCCTTCTACATAGAGAGAATTAAGTTGTTCCGGAAGTCTGTCCAACTCTTTGTAGCCATGGCGGACAGAATGAAGGGCCTCGCAGTATCCTCTCAACGTACATCGTCATGGATAATGTCCTGCATTAGGGAGTGCTATACCCTGGGAAAGGAGCCCACTCCACAGATAACCACTCACTCTACCAGGGCCCAGGCCTCCTCTGCGGCATTCCTGGCACAAGTCCCTATTCAGGAAATTTGCAGGGCAGCCATGTGGTCCTCGATACATACATTTACATCGCACTATGCACAACAGTCCAGGGATGATGTGGTTTTTGGACGAGCGCGCTCTTTTCTGTGGATAACTCTGACCCCACCTCCTGAGCTCTAGCTTGTGAATCGCCTGCTTGGAATGGACAATCACTCGAAGAAAAAACGGTTACTCACTTTCTCGTAACTGTTGTTCTTCGAGATGTGTTGTTCATGTCCATTCCAATACCCACCCTCCTACCTCTGTCGGAATAGTCGGCAAGAAGGAACTGAGGGGATGTGGGGGTCGGTGGGGCCCGAAATTGGGCGCCGTGAAGGCGCCACTCCAGGGGGCGCCCAGGCCGACCCTACGGACGCTGCTAGGGGAAAAATCTTCCGGCTGGCGTGCACGCAGCGCGCGCACACCCGCTTGGAATGGACATGAACAACACATCTCGAACAACAACAGTTACGAGAAAGTGAGTAACTGTTTTTTACACAAGCAACCGTAATTGTGGTATTCCCAAACTTTTGAGAGCTTGCCTTTGTAATTTTAATAAAGTCCTGTAACACAGTTTGATATATCAAGCTGTATCTGATTCCTAAGTATACTTACCTGTAACATGTCTCTTCGAATAGTTCTCAAAGGATTTCCCTCTAGTGCCAGGAGTTTCAACTGAGGAAGATTCCCCAGAGCACAAGGCAAGCTGCAAATAGAAGTAGCTCATTTCAGAGAGTGACTTCAACAAAACTAGAAAATGATTTGCACCAGTCAGTCAGATCACCCACTATTCTGAATCTTAGATACACAAGGATATCACATGTAAGAAAGAAGATGTAGTGGAATGAAAACCACAAAAGGTAAAGTGAATTAGAAGAACCCGCTCACGGTTCAATTTTATTTTATAACTGAATCATTTAGTTGTTTTACAAAAATACTGAAGCACAATATAAGTTTATAACTACAAAATTATTAGAATAATAATTCACTGCTTCAAACAATGAAGATTGATTTAATTAGTTATGCCTCACCACAGATTCATGTGGTTTTTAATCTTACCTACTGATATCATTGTTGGTTAAGTCAAGTCGCTCCAACCCCTGAAGCAGAGTAATTTCATCAGGCAGTGATTTTAGCTTGTTATCTCTAAGCTCTAACACACACAGAGAACTCAGATGCTTAAGATGCTCTGCACTTAACACTTCAATCTGATTTTCACCAACATGTAACTCCTGTTGAAGCAGAGATCAGCAAAATTATATTTCTGTGGCAAAATGTAATTTACTCATCTCATTTCTGACACTGCACCACCATTTTTGGTTGTCCAACTTGACAAAGTGAAGGGGATAATGTTCATAATTACAAGTCACTTCTGAAAATCTTGGCCTTAAGAACCTAACTGCAGGAACTCACATTTGAAAATGTTAGCCTTAAATCCTTTTTGTCCTTAAAGCTCTGTTGCTTATCCCATTTCTGAAGGGTTTGTTATTGAAAAGTAACAACATTATCATTGTTATAGATACCACAGATAATTCATTTAAAATAAAAATAGAACATGGCCTAATTACTAAAGAGGAGAATTTTTTTTTCATTTCCTTCACAGCCCTTTCCCTACCAAAGACACTTACACTAAACTGATGATTAATATTAAAAAGTTATGGGACTAATTGTAAATAAAGCAGGTATGCTCTCAAAGCATACATGTCTCAAAGCATGGGAGGAAGAGAAGTATGTAGAAAAGAAAGGGGGTAGGTTCCCTTGTAGGCTCCCCACTTACATACACATCTTTCGTCATCAAAACATTTAAGAAACTTCAATATAGACTTAGAAACAACACCACAATAAGTATTCTATAGTCTGTCACACAGCTAATATGCAAAATCCTGCATCATCAAGTATTAAGAATTCTGGTCACAAACTAACATTTGGGTATAGGGTTTGTATGTTTTGAAAGACTATATATCTTCCTTGCAACAAAAAGCTAGGAACAGCAATAACTTCCTTTCCAGTAAAGCTGGATCTTTGGACATCACAGCACGTTGATCTAGGTAGGTTTTTGTTATAGGTTCACACTATATGACTGTGTGTATGTCTATGAGACTCACAGAATGCAACAAAAGTAGGCCTTGTGATGTAATGGGATTTATTTTAGGTTTTGTCTTCTGCAGTTCTCAAATCACAAAACAAATGTGAATAGAATTCACAGTCTATACATGGAGAGATGTGCTTCTGATATCAGCTTTCAGAATACCTTTACTCAAGACAGGTCCATCTTCGTGTTAGGTACAGTTCAGACGGACAGCCCATCATTTTACAAAAATGCTTGAAATAACAAAGCATTTCTAGAGACTAGTATAAATCATATCTACGGTATATTATTACATTCACTTTTTTCAGTCATTCCCCTTAATCCAAATTTGTACTTTCCCAAATTTAAAGATAGTTATAAATTTGTCTTCCAGTTTAAGTTTAACTGTGCAACTGTTACTACTGTACACACTGGTAACAATTCTGTGCCTAGCATTATAGGTTAAGCTAATGTTTAAAGTAATTTGTGATTAATTTACATGTTCACAACAGCAAAGCAAGGTTAAGAAAAAAAATTTACTCCAACACATTTAGATTACAAAAGCTGTAACAAAACTTACCTTCAGTAACTTGAATGATGGAAATTCTGGTAAGTACTGTAATTTATTTTTTCTTAGATAAAGCTGTTCTAAAGATGCCATGCTGGCCAATTCAGAAGGTATGGTTTCCAACTGGTTTTTAGTACAATCCAGTTGTTTTAACCCTAGAGAAATAATTTCAGTGGTGAAAAACTGAAATATCAAAAAATTCTAAAACTTACTTTTACTAGAGAGACAGATGGCACACAGAAATATGCTTTTTTAAAACTAGCTTTGTGTGGCAGCTGCCAATTTCAGAAATACCTACATCTTCAGTGTTTGCAAAAGCTTTCTGTTTGTCTAATTATAAACAGACTTCAAAGATTTTCAGAGTACTCTATCCACATTAAATATTAAGTATTCAATGACAATGCAGAGAGTTGGCCACATGGTAGGTCTTGTCTGGGGGCTCAGATTGGAGGTGGTATGGCGGGAGCACAAATCGGTCTACACACACGTTACCTATGTCAGTTTAGAAACTAACAGTCTACCATCAGTACACAATCTGGTCCTCTTTATCTGCTACAGCAATTACAGTCCATGTTTAGCTTAAATGGCTATTAAGGCTGATGACTGAAGATGATTCAAAGATTAAAGCTGAACTTTTACAAGTAATCCATTTATACTTTCTCCAGCTCTAATTTTACCACCTCCTTTATGCGCTTGGCTTTCCATACAGCATATGCCATAAGGAAAAGGCTCATCTGTTATATAATCTTAACAAGAACACTAGCCTCTAAGCAGAACAAGGTTTATCTTTGCTCTTCTTTGAATACTCCTCACATTCTATCAAGAAATGCCAGCTATCGGAAACCTGAAGTTTGATATCCAGGAAAACCAGCGAGCTAGGACTTATTTCAGCCAATACCTCTCATTATACCTATTTATTCAGCTGCAATAAAAATGCAAGCAACATCTTTCGAGATAAGAGACTATAGATTTATTGTAAGACATTTAAAATGCTGTGGGAAACTAGTTTACTTTTCATTGCGCTGATTTCTGCTGGCAGGCTCCTCAGTTGGTTATGGGCCAAATTGAGTCGCACCAACCTGGTTAGGAAAGCAAAACTGGATGGAATGGTTGCAAGTTGGTTGTTGGAAAGATCCTGGGCAGGGGGAAAAAAAAAAGAACTGAGAAATGGTAGACAAAATGGCTTTGAAGAGTGTTTAGAAACAGCCCATGTGCAAAGTTAATCACTGAGAGAGAACATCAAATGTAGTTGGGTAGCATGTTTGGGAGTTTCCTCGTTTAGGGACAAGAGCAGACGACATGGTTCTCCAGCAGTGGTGAGAGTAGCGTCAACGACAGTAGTTTTTCTATCCCATGCTTCAAACATCCTTACATTTTGTTGGCTTTTCTTTAACTGCTGCCATGTATTGATAGATTATTTTATTGAGCTGTCCATGACGACAACAGGGGTGGGATAGTCAAAAGTGCATAAGTGACTTAGGAGCCCAGCTTCCTTTGACTTTTTGCCGCACATTTGAAAGACTTTGGAAAGGGTTTAATATTAACTTCAAGATAATAAACTTTCCTTCTATTGCCTTAAGCTAAGTGTGATGCTGCAAAAAGCTCAAATATTTGGCAAACTAAAGATCACGGTTTCAATCAGACAGTGTCACATCCAATGGTACACAGAAATCATTAGAATATTTTAAAATACTTATGAAGTGGGTGTAGGTGGTAGCCCTGTCAAAGATAGGCTTTTTGAACTGCCACTAGCAAAGTGCAGATAAACCAGCTAACCAAGAAAACAATCCATTAGAAAAACATGCAACTTACTAACTCTTCTAAACTGATAAGCTGTCCAAACCCATCTGGTAAATGAATCAACTCATTGTGTTGGAGAAGCAGGCTCTTCAACTGACTCAGCTGTGTCAGCTCTTCTGGAACATTTTTCAGCTTGTTGTGACTAGTAATAAAATGATAAATGTAAAGGGATACATCAGTATGAACCTGTTCTAAACTCAACTGTTCGTGAAATATTTCTGTTTCACACAGCACTGTGCAAGACAGGGTTAAGGTAGTAGTGCAAATGTAAACGGATATAAATATTAAGCAGCTTTTTACTGGTTAGTTTTCTAGGTTGTCCTCTGTTTATTTGCCCAAGAAGACTTTAAACCTCCATCTGAAGTTACGCTTCAGCTGAATCTTGCCTAGTTGCTATTCTATCAGACAGCATCTTAAACAAAGAAAATTGTACCTATATTTTTCAGTCCACAAATCTGAAGGTTCATATGGTAAGAACCACTTTTCAGCATGAATAAGCTTTTAAAATTTCATTGTCAAATACATTCCATATGAAGAGTACTTTTTATCCTTTAAACTGAAGCTGTTAGACTGAGCGCACATCTTCCTTTGAAGAATTAATAGATGAAAACCTAAAAACTACCACAAGACTGAGGAAAGGCCTTTCCTGATCACATCAAAACTCATATATTGAGGTTTTCAGTGTTTTAAATTTGTTCATGAAGTACAAAGACAAATTCTGTCAATACAGAGCCAAAAAAGAGCATAAAGGCTTGTGGAGCTGCCTTGCAAGTCTCGGATCTGACTCAAAGCTCATTGAAGTCAATGGACAGACTTCAGTTCACTTCAGTGTGCTTCAGATCAAGTGCCTAATCACCAGAAAGCAATGCACCTTGCTATATATAGTAACTTAGGCCAAGACTTTCAGATGTAGTGAAGGAATTGAATCCCCAACTCTCATTGACTTTTAATGAGTTAAGAGAGTTGGATGCGTAGCTCCCTTTGCACTTTTGAAAAATTCCATCCTTAGTGCCCGGAATCTTTAACATCCTTATTTGTCACGTGTTAGGAGGAGTAACAACATATAGTGTACATTTATGAGGAAATCAAACTGAAGTTTTATGACATCACAAATATGTAAATGTACAGACAACATATGTTTTCTGTGAGCAGTGACATCTCCAAGACTCAGGCTCCCATTTTTTCACTGAGTATGTTTAACTACAAATAATGTTGGCCTTCTTCATGAAAGGAGTGCTTTCCGTCTGTCTTTAGGGCTGCCCTGCTAGAATTCTATTCACTCACTAGTCCCAGAAGATATTGCGGGGGGGGGGAGGGGAATGCCAGCCCACAGACCTCAACAGGCAAATGGGATGTCATTACATTTTTCATTTATCAGGCAATTAAATGAGTAGATTCTGTATCTGAGCTGGTAAATTTTCACAACAATTTTACATGACTCATTTGAGCATGTTCAGATCACTGTTTTCTCCAAGCATCCTTACATGTGTCAAGTGTCAGCAATGTGATCACATTTCAGATAAAAATATGACTTAGTCACAACACTTCTAAGAACTGAAACCTGAGAGATCCAGGGTCTTGGGTCTGAGATGTACACTTACACAAGTAAGGATTAACGTCACTGGGCTAAAAGCTCTGAAAATTAGCTGGAAGAATGGTGTATAGAAAAAACAATGAACACAATCATTGACCAATAACAGTTAAAAAAGTGACAAATCAAGGCCTCAATCATGCAAGTAGAACCATGAAGGCAGATCCCAATGCCTGTGCAATGTGTCTGCCTAGACACAGCAGTTTGTCTGCATGATTCTCTTTGCGCAATCAAGGACCAAAATGGGACTCTGTCATTTTATGAATTTTACACGAAAATACCAAACTGAAAGCCTGACTACACTCACAAAGTTCTCCCCTCACTGCTACAACCACATTTAACAACACTGAACATAGTGCTGGTTTAGAGAGCTTTTCTTAAATTACAGTCAGACAATTTTAGAAGATTTTAAGGTTCTCAAACACTCGACACATATTTACTGTATTCAGAGTTGTAAAACATATTTACCTGACATTAAGCTTCTGAAGATTTTCCAAAAATCCTATAGCAGAAGGAATAGATGTCAGCTGATTATCATGTACCTAGAAACAAAAAGGTTTTTAGAAGTGTAACTGCTTGTCAATACCCTTTTTTATATATAGCCAAGAAACAAACTATTCTATGTGTATACAAAAGAAAATTTTGTACAAGAGCCTTGACAAGCGCCAATTGTCAGGATATTTTCATTACTAATAGAACACTACAGAGTTACCAGTCTGATAAAAGCTTCACTCAGTTGACAGGAAAAGCTGCGAGCAGCATAGGTGAGAGATGAACTAAAAAGGATGGGGGAGAGTAAAAAAAATCAGCCTCCCTCCAGCGGGGTACAGGGGAGGCCTGCCCGCCCGCCCGCCCGCCCTCCCACCGCGGGACAGGCAGTAAAGCTCTGCTTTTTTTCCCCAGCAGACAGGAGGAAAAGGGCAGAGGAGAATTTACCGGACACTTTGAAATCAAGATGAAAGACATTTCTCTACTGGGAAGTCCAGTTCTCTTCTTCCCAGCTGCTTGATGGGCGCAATTCTCACCCAAAGTGCTATAGCTGAATCCTTTGATTTGAGATTTCTCCAACCTCACACAGACACAAACTTCTGATCTTCTGTATCTACCTCTGGCTGTATCTAAGTTTTTCCAAGTTCTAAGTACATCTATTCCTTAATTTTTCACTCCTTCAGGAATCCTCCAAGAACCCCATTCAAATGCCCTTATTCGCCAGCTACCATCCACAAAAGGGCAGTGCCTGGGCAACCTTCCCTCCAAGAAAGAAGAAACAACTCTCTCCCAAACCAACCAGTACCACTGTTTAGCTGGTTAAGGGCATCAGAGTATGCTTCCATGCCGACAGGATCTGAGCACATTGCCTCTGCAGCACTCCAGGTGCCAAACCCACAAGATATTACAGTGTTATTGCAGTGCTCTTGTGATATACTAGAAACCTGAGGTACTGAGATACAATCGCGCTGCATCTGAGAGTGCTAAAGGAGTTGGCGGATGTGATTGCAGAGCCATTGGCCATTATCTTTGAAAACTCATGGCGATCGGGGGAAGTCCCGGACGACTGGAAAAAGGCTAATGTAGTGCCCATCTTTAAAAAAGGGAAGGAGGAGGATCCTGGGAACTACAGGCCAGTCAGCCTCACCTCAGTCCCTGGAAAAATCATGGAGCAGGTCCTCAAGGAATCGATTCTGAAGCACTTAGAGGAGAGGAAAGTGATCAGGAACAGTCAGCATGGATTCACCAAGGCAAGTCATGCCTGACTAATCTAATTGCCTTCTATGACGAGATAACTGGCTCTGTGGATGAGGGGAAAGCAGTGGACGTGTTGTTCCTTGACTTTAGCAAAGGTTTTGACATGGTCTCCCACAGTATTCTTGCCAGCTAGTTAAAGACGTATGGGCTGGATGAATGGACTATAAGGTGGATAGAAAGCTGGCTAGATTGTCGGGCTCAACGGGTAGTGATCAATGGCTCCATGTCTAGCTGGCAGCCGGTATCAAGTGGAGTGCCCCAAGGGTCGGTCCTGGGGCCGGTTTTGTTCAATATCTTCATAAATGATCTGGAGGATGGTGTGGATTGCACCCTCAGCAAGTTTGCAGATGACACTAAGCTGGGAGGAGAGGTAGATACACTGGAGGGTAGGGATAGGATACAGAGGGACCTAGACAAATTAGAGGATTGGGCCAAAAGAAATCTGATGAGGTTCAACAAGGACAAGTGCAGAGTCTTGCACTTAGGACGGAAGAATTCCATGCACCGCTACAGACTAGGGACCGAATGGCTCGGCAGCAGTTCTGCAGAAAAGGACCTAAGGGTTACAGTGGACGAGAAGCTGGATATGAGTCAACAGTGTGCCCTTGTTGCCAAGAAGGCCAATGGCATTTTGGGATGTATATGTAGGGGCATTGCCAGCAGATCGAGGGGCGTGATCGTTCCCCTCTATTCGACATCGGTGAGGCCTCATCTGGAGTAGTGTGTCCAGTTTTGGGCCCCACACTACAAGAAGGATGTGGAAAAATTGGAAAGAGTCCAGCGGAGGGCAACAAAAATGGTTAGGGGGCTGGAGCACATGACTTATGAGGAGGGGCTGAGGGAACTGGGATTGTTTAGTCTGAGGAAGAGAAGAATGAGGGGGGATTTGATAGCTGCTTTCAACTACCTGAAAGGGGGTTCCAAAGAGGATGGCTCTAGACTGTTCTCAGTGGTAGCTGATGACAGAACAAGGAGTAATGGTCTCAAGTTGCAGTGGGGGAGGTTTAGTTTGGATATTAGGAAAAACTTTTTCACTAGGAGGGTGGTGAAACACTGGAATGCGTTACCTAGGGAGGTGGTGGAATCTCCTTCCTTAGAAGTTTTTAAGGTCAGGCTTGACAAAGCCCTGGCTGGGATGATTTAATTGGGGATTGGTCCTGCTTTGAGCAGGGGGTTGGACTAGATGACCCCCTGAGGTCCCTTCCAACCCTGATATTCTATGATTCTATGGTGGCTAAATAAATACCTAGAGAGTTTGTGGGGAAGGGGTGTAGACAAGGGACTCAAAATTCAATTTTGGGTCCTGAAGATCCCCCAGGTGCCTTTTCTCCTCAAAGACACTATCTAGGCAAATCTTCATCAAGGAGGAGGACTGGACTTTTGTCCTCACAGGCAAGATATTTAATAATTGTCCATTATGGAGTATCTGGGACCTTCCTGTGAAAAATTTGGTTCTTACCACTGTCAAAAACAGGATACTAGATTAGATGCACCATTAATCGGATATGTTATAACAATTCCTACATTTCCCTAGGAACACATCAATACCACTTTAATACACCCAGCATTTAATACAAGAGAGGGGAACTTGAGACCTCTGTGAGGAAATCTAGTCCTTCCCCCACCCTTCCAGAATGCAAGCACAATCTGATAACAGGTGCTCTTTACTTACATCCAGTACAGTGAGAGCAGGCAAAAGTCTGACATCCTCAGAAAGACTCTGCAGTTTGTTTGAGGCTAAGATGAGTTTGGTCAGATCTGTTTGCTCCCACCAGCGATCAGCAGCACCAAAAGACAGATTTTGATGGGCTTCCTCCGGAATATCCAAATTTATTCGCCACACATTCGCAGGTACTACACACATAAAAAAGTGGCATATTTGTACAATAAATGTCTCCAATATTTAACATTAGGCTTTTACTGTCACTGTGATTATCCAAAAATGTTTAATAACTTTATTCTTCATAGAGCTGGTTAGAACATTTGTCCAGATGAAATGGACAAAAAATTGACTACTTTCACTAGTATTTCCCCGCTATTTTCTGATCAGCACTCATTCTTAACCAAAGTACTTATGTAATCATAAATTGTAGCTAACCAGCTAAATTGGCTGAGCATCATGGAGAGTGTGAGGAGGATGGTATCAGATCCTCATAACTGAAAGGGCTTGAAAAAGGCATTTACAATTCTGGGAATCTACAGGATCCCCAGCTGCTCCTGAATAGTCAGCTGCCACTGCTTGTCTAAAGGACCTTTTCTAATAACCTGTGCTTGGTTGCAACAGCCACATCCTTTTCTTTTGGCTTTGGACCTTGCCAGTGGCATTTATACCTTTGTAACATCCAGATTTGAGTATTATAATGCGCTATCCCTCGGGACTGTTCAGAAGCTTCAGCTAGAGCAGAATCCATCAGCTCGCTTATTGCCAAGGTTAGCCTTATATAAACAGAGCCCATCACACCTATGACCTACAGACCACAACGGCTTCCAATGCATTCCCAAGCCCTATGTGACTGGGATCCTAGCTTTCAGAAGCCTTTCTGCAAAAGTTGCCTACCAGTTCGGATCTACCAGCCTTAGCAAAAAGGGCAGCCCTTTTTAACATACAAGCCCAGGCCCCCACATAAGCAGATAAAAGAAACATGTAGCATCACACCTTCAAAGCACAGTGTCCTCCCTGAGTTATTCAGAGCCCGCAAGAGGGACAGCCTGGCCCTAGTGTGAAGCACTCGCCCTGAGACCCGTGGCGGGGCCTCCACACTGGAGCAGCCAGCCCTGCCCTGCCCTGGGGCACCCACCTACCCAGCCCGGAGAGGCGGGTGTCCCAGGCAGCATGTCTGCCCCTGGGGGAAAGGCAGGGCCTGGCCCCGCCGCACAAAGGGGGAGGGATGCGCCGGTCTCCTTCACGCCTTCGGGAGACACCAGGCCCCCCACACCTGCCGCGGAGCCCCAGGCTGTCGCTCTCACCCTCACTCAGGTCGCGGCCTGCCAGGTTTAACTGGCCGCTCTTCCTGGCCGCTCTGATCAGCCCCTGCGGCACCGCGGGCCCCGGCTCCCCCGCGTCCCGCCTGAAGCCGGCGCGAGAATCTCCCCCTCGGCGTGCCGCCGCCATGTCCCCAGAAAGCGCCAAGGCGCGGCGCGGCCCGCCCCGCCTCGCCTCCCCCCGACCCCGTCAGCCCGCCCCACTAGCCAGGGAAGCAGGCGGAGCCAGCCACGGCCTCCGCGTTCAGCGCTGCCGGGTGCGGTACGGTAGGGGAAGTCACCGCCTGCCCTGGGATGCCTCTGGCGCTCCACCCCCAACGTGGGCCCCTCTGCCCCAATGACCCCTTCAGGCCCTGTCCGCCGCCTCAGTAAGTGAGACTGGGAAATCGGTCCCCATCCTCCCTTGCTGGCTACCATACACTCGCCCCCCAGACGTCTCCTTGTGTCTGTGGTGGTGTGGTTTGTCATCCTGTGTTAAAGGGGGACCTAGCAGTGCCAAGCGCGATGTATGGGTCAGTGACCACAGCCGTCCGGTGTTTGTTAGCATTAACCCCGCGGGGTATTGTCCTCCATTTATCGAAATATCTCAGTCCCTTCTTGAATCTTGCTCGAGCCCTTCCTTACTGATGTGTAAGCCAGAGAGGCTCCAGGTTAACTTTTAGACCCCAGGCTGAGTGAGTTTGCAGGGCTGGCAGTTAGAAAAACCATCTTGTAAACTGAACGGATTGGACTGGAGTCATCCTGAGAAAATAAACCCAGAACCCCCACAATGTCCTCCCACAAAGTAACTTTTCAGAGCAGACTCACACTTTAAAACCTTGTGATTGTTTTGTTAAAACCTAGTTCACTCAAACTTCTGACAAACACCTGGGAGAAAAGCTTTGCAAAAGATTCACCTCATTTCAAATGGAGGGCTGAGCATGCTCCTGCTCCCTCCAGAGAAACCCTGTTTTTCCCAGAAGACCCCATGGATAATAGGAGAGCTAATATATTTATATTATGCTAGAGAGGCCAGGCAAGTGAAGGACATGATATGTAATCAGACCATTTAAAACTTTGCTCATAAGTTATTTTGTAAGCTATTTAACAAATACTTTCGAGAAAAACTCTTTGTTGAACATTCAGCATGTCTGCATCTTCAGCTAAAGATGGAGAAAGACCCCAATCCCCTCAGTTATCCAGGAGTCCTCAAATGAAAACAGGGGAGATTTGCCATTCCTGATATTTCTAAGAAAAAGCAAGCAGAAAAAAAACCCGTTTCAAAACTTCTTTATATACAATAAACAAACACAAAGGGCACTAAACAAGATTTGTTTTCTTTTACAGGTCACATTTAATGTGGTCAGTATGTGGAATTGTCTTGTTTTAAAATAATATACACTGATGCTTTTGCTATCAAACATATTTGGGGGAGATTAATGGTGGACAACTCTCCCCGACAAGACAAGACAATTGTGGTAGGAAGGCTGTTCTTCCCCCAGCCACATCCCTTCTAACCCTTGATGTTTCTCTATAACACACACTCATCCTCTATTCATTTTCACCTCTTCCCACACCTGCTTCCTGAAGACATCTGTCCTGAGCATGCATGCTGTATTTCCCATTTCTCAAACCCCAATCCTTGCTGTGAGGGACTCCCTCCCGCCCGCTTCATGCACACTCTCCTCCCTGAGAGACAATGGTCTCTTTCATGTAATTCCCCCCCACACACACACATACTTCTTCTTCCTCCCCTCCTCCTCCCTGGTGAAGCAAAGAAATGTCTCATGCCTAGTTTCCAATCCCATTTCCTCAAAGAGGAAAGATGGATGTTTCTTATAGCACAGTCTTTCTCTCATTCTAGGTCCCCTGAAAAAAATGGAAAGAGATAGGCTACCCACATCCTTTTCTCCCACCACAAATTGGAATTCCATAACTGATTCTACTGTACTGGTGGTGGAATCTCCTTCCTTTGAAGTTTTTAAGATCAGGCTTGACAAAGCCCTGGCTGGGATGATTTAGTTGGAGATTTGTCCTGCTTTGAGTAGGGGGTTGGACTAGATGACCTCCTGAGGTCCCTTCCAACCCTGATATTCTAAGATTCTAAGTGACCTAAGAAGGTATTAATTATGATTATACATATTATTCAACTACCCAGACATCTGTTTGAAAAATACAGCAGGGCACAGATTATCCAACAAATTATTTGAATATATTGGAGACAGTGTTTTATTTCAGAAGTTTAAATGATCTGGACAAACTGGAGAAATGCTCTGAAGTAAATAGCATGAACTTCAATGAGGACAAATGCAAAGTACTCCACTTGGAAGGAATAATCAGTTGCACACATACAAAATGGTAAATGACTACCTAGGAAGGAGTACTGCAGAAAGGGATCTGAGGGTCATAGTAGATCACAAGCTAAATATGAGTAAGCAATGTATTAACACTTGCCAAAAAAGCAAACATCATTCTGGGATGTATTAGCAGGAGTGTTGTAATCAAGAAATGAGAAGTCATTCTTCCACTCTGTGCTGATTAGGCTTCAACTGAAGAATTTGTGTCCAGTTCTGGGCACCAGATTTCAGGAAAAATGTGGACAAATTGCAGAAAGTCCAGAGAAGAGCAACAAAAATGATTATAGGTCCAGAAAACTTGACCTATGAGGGATGATTGAAAAAACTGGGTTTGTTTAGTCTGGAAAAGAGAAGATTCAGAGTGGAGGGGTTGGCCATTAAATTTACTTCAGTTACAGCAAGTTTACTTCAGTTACAACAAGCTCAGGCTGCAGACTGGTTTCATTTTCAGCATAAGAGTTAGAAAAGAATTACTCTAGAACTGAAAAATGACTAGGAAATTAATATTATTCAGGTATTTTAAATTTGAGATGAAATACTGTAGTCTACTTCTCTTGTCGGTACACATCTTGCTTGCAGTTCAATATCTACCCTGGGAAGTCTACTTTAAATTGACAACAGTAAAATAATTAGGAGCAGACTTTGCCAGCTGCTGACCACACTCAATTCCCACTGGAGTCATTTGGAGAAACGGGTGGCTCAGCACTGTCCTGCTAATGCAGGGTCTGCTGGTCCTGGAGGATCAGAGGAGGCGCCCTGCGGCTGTAGGACTCGTGGACCCTCAAGGATAGGGAGGGGGCGCCCACCCAGGGTGCAGCCTCCTCAGCTAAGAGCGCTCTGTGCCGACAGCCTCGGGCAGGCTTCAGACTAGGCCCTACGCCTTCTGCTCTGGCTGAACTTTCTCCACCCCCTGGGGATTCCGTTGAAGCGATTCCGGAGTGAGAAACGGAGATAATCCCCCTCGCGCCCAGCCTCCAGAGTAGCTCTCTGTACTGCACACGCGCGGGTCAGTCAAGGCACCAGGGTGACGCGTGCGCAGGAGCACCAAGCGCGGCAAGACGTGGTTGACTAGTACGCATGTGCACTAACCGCAAGTTCTTGGGAGAGGTGCAGGTAATACACATGCGCACATCGGGGTTCTGTGGCAGAAGCGACTTGTGCGTCTGCGCAGGACCACTAAAGTACGCAGCTCGCGCCTGCGTAGAGAAGAGCAGTAAAGGATTGTGGGATACTAGTCTGCGGCCCGGGTAGGCTGGTGGAACAGGCAGCTGGTGGCAGTTATTGCTCGACAACGGTTGTTTTGTGCGCGGGGCCCGTGCTTGTGCCCGGACGGGAAGCGGCAGGGGACATAGCAGAAAGCTACCCGGTTCCTAACGCGCTCTTCCCTCTCCCTGATGTGTTTGTAGCACTGGAGTGGGCGGCAGCGCGATGGCTTCAAGCAGCGGCACCGACGTGATTCAGGTCACCAATGTCTCTCCTAGCGCCAGCTCCGAGCAGATGCGGACACTCTTCGGTTTCCTGGGCAAGATCGAGGAGCTGCGCCTCTTCCCTCCCGAGTGAGTCCGCCAGCGCCCCCCTACCCCCAAGTCCCCTTCCTCCCCTGCGCCATACAGGCTTCCCCTCCTCCATTCCAGGGCAACGTCCCGCCTCTTTCCCATCGCACCCCGCGCCTCGCCGCCTACTGCTGAGAGACCCGCTGGGCCGTGAAGCTTTAGGCCGTGGGGCGGCGGGATTTGGCTTCCCGCCGAAGCTTTAACATCCGCCGCAGCCTGTCGCTTATGTAGACGAGCCACCGTAAGGGATAGCTAGCAGCGAGGTACCGGGGCCGCTTGAGAGCTGCGTGTGTCAGCTCCTACAGGCGGCTTCTCCTCGCCTAGGAACGCGCCAGATTAGTTCACGGCTGGGTTCATGTTCCAGTAATAGCATGAGTGGTATCGACGCGTGAGAGAAGGGCCTGAGCCTGTGTGCAGTTATCCCTGCTAAATGCACGTCACCTTCCTTGCTGGCTGGTCCAGGGGCCTCCAACTGATAACCCGTCTGTGGTGGGATTGTCCCTCACATACGGAACCACCGCACACCTGTTAGACAGTTGCCATTAAAAAAAAAAAAGCCTTTGCTTTTTTCTTTACAAATTCGGGATTTTCTCTCCTTAATACACAGAGAAGGTGTAAGGTGGGTAGTAAATTTTGAACCAGTGATTGAGTGATGGTCATACATCCAAAAAAAAATTAAGAACTTCAGTAAATAGTGCTTTGTGTTGCTGGGAGTAACTTCCCCACTCCTCCAATCTACTTCTAATGGATTGCAGTTATTTGTAAAAGGGTCTCAGCTATATGAAAATATAACTCATGACAACTTTTATTTTATTTTTTTAGAAAAAATTTAAAACAATTCTTGAAATACATGCATGTTCTTGTTAACACACACACAATCTGCCCAACTCACAAATGGTAATCCCAAATCCATGCGAGGAAAATCATTAAACTATTACAGGTGATTTTGTGTGTGTGTGTGGTTATTGTGATACATTGGATGAAAAGCTATTTTTAAAGGACTGAAAACTGCAAGCTTCTGTTTGTTCTCGTTTTGTTTGTGAAGCATGGCTGCCTTTGTTACTCAAAAAAATAGGTTAATAAGTGAGGTAAAAATAAATGCATTTTGTCACATAGATCATGGATGTCACCACCACGTGGAATTTTGGGTGTGTCACTATAATATGTAATGTCCATATGATATGTTTTTTTTTCAATCGTGACAAAGTGCCTTTATTTTGACTGTGCCTGTTTTAGTCTCCCCTCAGGTGGTTTCTAACATACCAATTTTTTCACCTAGTTTCAAATAGTTGCTATTGGGGGTGGGGGGGGAAATCACCTCAAAGCTTCTTTCATCCTGTCACCGGTTCCCCCCCCCCCCCCCCGCCCAAAAAAAAGAAAAGAAAAAGAAAATTTCTCCAGTGCTCCTAGATGGATATGTACATATATTCCAACACAGGATTTTCTGTGGTCTTGGTGTTTGTTATTTTCAAATGGACATTTTGCAATCTGAACCCCATGTTAATGCAATTTTCTGTTGGAATTTGTAGTGTAGAGGAAAACTAATTGAATTAATACAATTGCATTAAAGTTGGTGACAGGTTTTTATTATTTGAATAATGTCAAATATGAATGTTTAAATTTGTACGTGTGGGAAAATCATATTTAAGTGCCAGAAAAGTAATAAGGAGTTAGCTGTCTTTAGCAGGAGAAATCTGTTTAGGTTGTTATATGGTCCTGTTCACTGTATTTGAACATCTCGCAATCATTAAAAAGAACAAGGAGAAGTCTTTGTGACACCTTAGAGACTAACAAATTTATTTGGGCATAAGCTTTTGTGGTCTAAAACCCACTTCTGGGTTTTTTTTCTGGGTTTTGGCCCACGAAAGCTTATGCCCAAATAAATGCTAGTCTCTAAAGTGCCACAAGGACTCCTCGTTGTTTTTGCTGATACAGACTAATATGGCTACCTGTCACAATCATTAATTCATTTTATATTTTCAAGACCTGTATGAGGTGGATGTTATCATCACTCTAAAGATGAGAACCTAAGGCATAGGGTAGATTGAGTGACTTTCTCAAGGGAGTCTGGTTGAACTGGGTATTGAATATTGAACTTAGGTCTCCCAAATACCAGTTTAGTGCTTCTACCACTTCTGTGCAGAGGGCTCCTGACAGTAGTTTCTTCTAGAAATAACTTCTGAAGCTCCATCTCTTCCTGCTGGTGAGCTCATCTGCTCCCTTGTTTTTGTATATGGCCCTAGGTGTTCTTAATTGGTCCCACACTCATTCACACAGACAGCCGCATTCAGTTCAAGAGTACATTATTGTCACAACAAACTACAAGTTTTGGCAAAGTGTAAGAGACAGAATGTTCATGTCTTTGTCAGAGGTAGATAAAAATCTGCCCTGGACAGAGCACTATCGCTAGGGGACACATTGCATTCTTATTGAAGAAATGAAAGATTGCCAAAGCAAATATTTGTACTTTACTACATTAGGAGAACTGTGTAATGTGTTTATCTTGACAGTCTATTTCAACAGTATTTTGTCCATTTTAAGATTGATTTCATAATTAAAATCCATTTCTGGCATGTACTGTTTAAGTTACACATTACACACAAATAGACTTTGAAAGAATATCTGTTAAGACTGCAAAGTAAGCACTCAAGTTAAGATATGCTCTGGGAGTGAATCATAATTCTGTAATGAAAGGAGACTCTTGTCTGTAGGACTCCATCTTTAATTGTTGCAGAAGTTGGAAGGTATGTAGTGATTGAGGCATGGGGTTGCAGAAATAGAAACTGTGATCTCATGGTTAAGTGGTCCTACTGGTAACCCTCTCATTCTCTCGCCAACCCTGATTAATCCCCAGAGCAGATCCACACTATGCACTGAATGAGGCAGGGCTTCTGTGGAAAAAATACTATGTGATCATGTAATTAAAATTGTATCATAATGCACAAGAAAACTAAATTAAGGTTGCACAAGTAACCTTAATACTAACGTTTCCCGACCTTCTTAGTGCATGAATTAAGGTTGTCACCTTGGCATTCTTTTAACTTGGTGTGTAGTTTCCTAGGTATTCTTCCCTAAGCCAATTCTCAAAACGTCTGAACCATTTTGACAGAAGTTTTCCAACAATAGTTCAGCCACAGGAAGACACCTGGCATTAAAAAATGTCATCCTAATTAAAGTTTGGCAAAGCTATAAGCATCTGAAAACAGGCTTTTTAATGGAAAGTTTGGGGTAATCTTAATAATAGGTGGTGCTAATAGCCTTGCCGAGGAAGACTGCAATGAAGATTATTTTGAGGGCACAACAGGATACAGAGTTTCCAATAGAGTTTAAGGCTTAGTCCATCATTTCTATTGAGGAAAGTTTACATTTTTCTTACTTTCATTGTTGTAGAGTGCGCAGAAAGTTAATTCCTGGGTGGCAAATGTGGATCTCAGGTTTTTTACCATTCTTTCTATTCCGTCTCCTTCCCTGCCTCCAAAAATGGACAAACTGGTTAAAAAAAAAAAAAAGTTTGTTTTTTAAAGCTCCTGTTGCATGGAAGTATAACAATGTATATTGAATCTATCCCAGTTTTGATTCATTAACTATTTTTATACAGGGAGGAAATCTGTCCGTTAAAGATTTTATCTTCAAGAAGTAGAAGGCAGGGCAAAGGAGCTACTGGGCTATTTTAGCGATTGAGTGTATTTAGTGGTTACAATATGTACCTTTCCCACAGAACCTTGTATGTCACAGGCCCATTACAAACTTATGTACCCTCTTATCACCGTGCCTCAGCTTTATTCTAGAGTGATCTTTATGCAGTATAGCTTCTTCTGAGATGTCATCAAGAATGCAGGTTTGTTGTGCTGGTGGTTTTTGTGACCTTCCTATTCTTCAGAAATTGGGTTCCGAACCCAGATTTATTTTGTGTAGATCAGTTAGAACAGTGTTTCTTAATCTTTGATATCAGGCACCAGCTTGCTGCCTTCCTAAACTGTGTCAAAAGTTGGGGGGAGGAAAAAACAAAGGGTCTGTCTGGGTGATACTTTTGCTGGGGACAGAACAGGAATGGAGTCTTAGAATTTAGTAAGTAATCTAACTAGATATACGTTAGATTATGATTTCTTTAAATGGCTGAGAAATTAAGTTGTGCTGAATAGAATGAATATTCCTGTCTGTGTGTCTTTTTGTAACTTAAGGTTTTGCCTAGAGGGATTCTCTATGTTTTGAATCTAATTACCCTGTAAGGTATTTACCATGCTGATTTTACAGAGGTGATTCTTTTTACTGTTTCTTCTATTAAAATGTTTCTTTTCAAGAACTGAATGCTTTTTTCATTGTTCTAAGATCCAAGGATTTGGGTCTGTGGTCACCTATGCAAATTGGTGAGGATTTTTACCAAACCTTCCCCGGGAAGTGGGGTGCAAGGGTTGGGAGGATTTGGGGGGGAAAGATGTTTCCAAACAATGTTTTCCCAATAAACCCAGATAAAGTCCAAGGGCAAAGGGTAAAATAGTTTGTACCTTGGGGAAGTTTTAACCTAAGCTGGTAAAAGTAAGCTTGTGGGGTTTTCATGCAGGTCCCCACATCTGTACCGTAGAGTTCAGAGTGGGGAAGGAACCTTGACAGTAGTAGTATAATACAGAATTTAATTCACAGATACAAATAGTGGTTTCTCCTTATTTCTCGCCCAAAACTTAAGAGTTCTGTAGTAAGGTTTCATTACTGATTCATGTTTCAGAGTGGTAGCCGTGTTAGTCTGTATCAGCAAAAATGACAAGGAGTCCTTGTGGCACCTTAGAGACTAACACATTTATTTGGGCACAAGCTTTCGTGGGCTAAAACCGAAATTACCGATTCAGTTATTTTTGTAAGATGTGCTATGAATTGTCAGTTTCATTCTATATTATGCTTGTCAAATAGACAAAGTACATTTTGTGGTATTAGTAATTCAGAGTGGGTCTCTCCTAGTCAGCATAAACCATATTAAATTATACCAAATACATATCTTTGGTTAATAAAATTTGACTATGAAGTTTTCTAGTAATCTTATTTATATTTGTATTTAGAAGTCAAATAAAAGTCATAACACCAATACAAAACTTTGAGAAAACTAGTCTATGTACAGTAGTAAGAAGATCAAACTGCAACAGCAATCCAATTTATGACCTAGTGAGATTGCCTGCAGTTAGTAAGTATCTGTGAAAGTACGCTTTTTGGTTTTCAATTCAGGGATTTTAAAACTAGACTTATAGTCAAGGACCCATTGCGCATAGCAATGTTATAGCTGCAGAAATAGTTGAAAAACTAGGATTCTATTGGGAGAAAATATTCCCACTCTACCCCCTCTCAGATTTAATATACTGTATAGGGAATGCTAAAGTAATATATTGTAGAGAGTATTTCTGACTGTACATCATTTTGGAATGAAAAGCTTGGGCTGATCCCGAATCCTCTGCCTTTGATGGTTGTGGTAGGATATTCTTGAGCATGATAGACTTTGGCATTTGTATTTACTGTAAACTGTTAAAGGAATCATACAGTGGTAAAAGCATTACAGTATTGTGAATATTCTGGTGTTGAACTGTCTCCTTTTCCCTGGAACCTGACAGAGCTATTACCCTACTCTCCTGGTATTTGGAAGAACAGGGACCTGGTTGAAAACGTAGCTGGCTTATATTCAGCCCTAATAAGAAAAATGGCATTGGTTGGCAAAGAGAAGTACTTTAAAAAACTGGTTTTCCTAAACACTCTTATGGTGTCAGTTGCCAGGCATAACACCTGTCATCTCTAGCCTAGTGAATACTCCTCTCATGGTATGTCTACCCTATGAAATTAGGTCAATATTATAGAAGTCAATTTTTAGAAATCGATTTTATACAGTCGATTGCGTATGTCCACACTAAGCGTATTAAGTCAGAGGAGTGCGATCCTCACTACCGTGGCTAGCGTCAGTTTTTGGAGCGTTGCACTCTGGGTAGCTATTGCACCGTTCCCGCAGTCTCCACTGCCAACTGGAATTCTGGGTTGAGCTCCCAATGCCTGATGGGGCAAAAACATTGTCGCGGGTGGTTTTGTGTACATGTTGTCAGTCGCCCCTCCCTCTGTGAAAGCAACAGCAGGAAGGAACTTACTTCCCAGACCAGAAAATAATTGTTGGGGATACTGAAATGCCTATAGTTATCCTTGGGGACCCAGCCTAGCCCTTAATATCATGGCTCATGAAGCCAAACACAGGCACCCTAGACAGTAGTAAGGAGCTGTTCAACTATAGGCTGAGCAAGTGCAGAATGGTGGTAGAACGTGCATTTGGACATTTAAAAGCTCGCTGGTGCAGTTTATTGACTAGAGTAGACCTCAGCGAAACCAATATTCCCATTGTTATCGCTGCTTGCTGTGTGCTCCAAAATATCTGAGAGTAAGGGGGAGAAGTTTATGGCAATCCTCTAGGGTGGAGTGGCTGGGTGCCCGTAGCCTCCCTACCCCCGCACCAGCCTGCGTTCTTGGGCATCTTAGTGAGGAGGATATGGAACTTGGGGAGGAGGTCAAGTGGTTATACAGGGACTGCAGCGACGATCTCTGCTCCTGCTGCTTTTCCTGCAGCTCCACCAGATGCCTGAGCATGTCGGTTTGCTCCCCTATTAGACTAAGCATTACATCCTGCCTCCTTTCATTGCGCTCCTCCCTCCTCTCAATGCGTTCATTTAACGCTTTCCTGGACTCTGCCGTTGTTTGCCTCCGCACATTCTGCTGAGCTCTTTCAATGCGGGAGGACTGCATGAGCTCTGAGAACATGTCATCGTGAGTGTGGTTTTTTTCACCTTCTAATCTGCGCTAGCCTCTGGGACAGAGATGATAGGGGGAGCATAGAAACATTTTCAGCTGCGGGAGGAAAAAAAGACATTTTTAGAGAACAAAGGAAAGACTATTTCGCACTGAATCAAGTGATTCACATTACATAGCACATGCTTTTGGTACAAGGTCGCATTTTGCCTCTTATATTGAGTGCCTGCCGGTTTGGTGTGAGACATCACACACTTTCGGCTTGCAGGCAGCCATGGTAAGGCAAAGGGTTTCGGCTTCTTCAACCTTCATAACATGTGGGAATGGTTTAAAACAGCAGCGTCCTCCTTTCCCATACCAAGCAAAGCCTGTTGGGTTGGCCATTTATAAGGAGGGGCTGTGGTTTTAGGGTGAATGTGGAGCACAACCCAACCCCCACCCCAATTCTCTGGGATGATCGCTTCAGCTCCCCCACACACACACACGCACACTGCGCGGCTAGTATCAGGGAAGATCGCTGTCAGCCAAACATGAACAGCTCAGCATGAACTGGCCTTCCCCCACCGCGTGGCTAACAACGGAGATGATTTCTTTTCAGCCAAAGGCAAACAGCCCAGCAGGAATGGGCACCTCTGAATGTCCCCTTAAACAAATTTCCCATATTTCAATCAGGTGACCATGAATGATATCACTCTCCTGAGGCTAACACAGACAGTACCTCCAGGAGAGCTTCATGGAGATGTCCCTGGAGGATTTCTGCTCCATCCACAGACACGTTAACAGACTTTTCCAGTAGCTATACTGGCCGTGAATGCATCCCAAGTCTTCAGGGCAAATTAATCATTAAACACACTTGCTTTTAAACCCTGTATTATGTTTACAAAGGTACACTCACCTGAGGTGCCTTCTCCGGCTTCATGGTCCGGGAGCCCGCCTTGGGTGGGTATTGGCTCCAGGGTGATGAACAGTTCCTGGCTGCCGGAGACAAGGGATTCTCCGCTTGCCTGCTGTGCGCTATCCTCAACCTTTTCCTCCTCATCTTCCTCATCCACAAAATCCTCATCCCTGTTGCATGAGACTCCCCCCTTGCAGGTGTCCACGGACAGTGGTGGGGAAGTGGTAGGGGTTCCCCCTAGAATTGCATGCAGCTCATCATAGAAGTGGCATGTAAGGGGTTCTGACCCGAAGCAACCGTTTGCATCCTTTGTTTTTTGGTAGGCTTGCCTCAGCTCCTTAATTTTCATGCAGCATTGCTGTGTGTCCCTGTTGTAGCTTCTATCCATCATGACCTTGGAGATTTTGGCAAATATATTGGCATTTCGTCTTTTGGAACGAAGTTCTGCCTGCAAGGATTCTTCTCCCCATACAGCGATCAGATCCAGTACCTCCCGTTCGGTCCATGCTGGAGCTCTTTTGCGATTCTGGGACTCCATGGTCACCTGTGCTGATCAGCTCACCATACTGGCCAAAAAGGAAATGAAATTCAAAAGTTCCCCGGGGCTTTTCCTGTCTACCTGGCCAGTGCATCTGAGTTGAGAGTGCTGTCCAGAGCAGTCACAATGGAGCACTCTGGGATAGCTCCCGGAGGCCAATACTGTCGAATTGCGTCCATGGTACCCCGTATTTGGTCCAGGGAGGTCGATTTTAGCACTACTCCCCTTGCCGGGGAGGAGCACAGAAATCGATTTTAGGAGCCCTTTACGTCGACAGAACAGGCTTGGTCGTGTGGACGGGTGCAGGGTTAAATCAACCTAACGCTGCTAAATTTGACCTAAACTCGTAGTGTAAACCAGGGCTCAGATGCAGATCTTGTCATATCTCAGTCACTTGAGGGCCAACACATACCACCCCTTTCAGGTGGGGTAAACTAGCAAGAATCTTAGTGTTTCATACTCTTCACAATCTGCTAATTCACTTTTGGGCAAAATAAATGACCTACAAAGCCATAAATGGCCTGTGTTCTAGGCATCTTAGACAAACTACTTGGAGGGGAATACTTAGGCTAGATACCTCATGATGAAGCGTGGAAAGAATTGGGGACAAAGCATTGTGTGTCAGGTGCTCACCTCTGAAATCTGATCCCGTCAGAACTACACTTGCTACCTTAAGGGTGCAATAAGCCATTTTTATCCAATCTGTCCTTAATGGAATATGCTGAATAGCCATACTGTTTAATCTTTTTGAGGCAATTTGCCGCAAAGGGTCCTGCTTCTGAATTGTGTGCTGCTGGTTTTTCTCTTTCAGCAGTTAAGTGTATTTAGATACTACAGTGATGGGCAAGAGGGATGGGGAACTAAAATTGAGTTTGCAGTTAGAATAGCTACATGGCATGTACAACATATTTTCCTAGTGGAACAATTATAACTTTAGTGAAAAACACCATTCAGTGTCAAAAGGCTCATATCACATTGAAATAAATCTATATTCACCTGACCAATAAAAAGCACTTATTGAGGATGATCTTCTGTAGCAAACTTCAATTTTCTGCACTGTTGAGTGTAGATCCATTTTAAAGTTTTAGAGGAAAAATATGTACTTTTCACTCTAATTTTAGGCATTACTGTTTACCCAAATTTTTTTTTTTTAAAAAACAAGTGCCTTGAGGCAGTGACCAAGTTGGGAAAATTTTAGCTTCATTAGATGAGTTTCAGAAATCGGTGTGACTGATCATGGATTTGAAATTAACCGTTGGCTGCTACCAATCTAATAATTTACTAAAATTTCATTAAATTACCATGTGCTAGCCAGTCATTGCGGGGTATCAAAGCTTTAGTGTTTGTATTGCCTGTGTGATATCACAACTTTCCAAATATATGGAATCAAACTATTGACATGAATCAGGTAAAATGGGTAGGTTGATGAGAGGACGTATATTTGTGTAAACAGATTCTGTCTCCATCGACGAATCTTTTTCGGAAACGGGTTTAAAAAAAAAGATGGAGATCTGTTTAAAATGTAGCATGTTTGAGTCTTTATGACATGGCATTCTGCATTTTCTTGCAGCAGGAATTATTTGCTTTCTTTATACAGTTCTACCAATTCTGTTTAAACTAAGCAGCATCAGTTTTGTAACTTATCTAAGTCATTGGGTTTGAGTAAGGATTCAGTGGTATTGAGAATTACAGAATTTACATTTGGAATAGTAGTATGTACAGTTCTTATGATTTTTCAGCTTAGTAAGTTCCTGATCAAAAGTCAGTGCACCGAAAAGGTAAATGCTGCTGAAGAAAGTGCCAGAACCACTTCTTGGCAAAATTAGAGTGAGAATAGCAGACACTACTGAAGAAATGACAGTGGGGTATTGCAGAACCGCTAAGATGACCTGCTCAAAAGAGGAATGCGGTCAAAAGCAACCCTGGAATGGCTTTGTCTTAAAACCTACTTAATTGTGATGGTATTATTGCTTGTTAGATTCTGTCAAGGTTATTTATGGCTCAGGTACTTAAGGCCAAGCTACATAGGCAAACCAAGATCTAAGAGAAATATTAAGCTAAGATGTTAATACTGTTAAAATATGAAAGTCTAAGTACTGTTCAGTCTTTTTGGTTGCTGTTCTAGTCCTTTCATGTACATAAGGATATGAAGCCTGATGTAGCAGAGTCTCAGTTCTTGAAGGTTAGACTTTGCTTTATTAGATTGGGATCTTGCATTCAAGATTTCAGTTGGTCAGACAAATATGAAGTAAGATAAGAAGTAGTACTTTCTGATCAGTGTAGATTGCTTTAAATCACTGATTTTAATCTGTTTGCATCATGAAGCAGGAAACCTTTATTTAAATCTATTTTAATCTTGTTTTGTATTTGCACTTATTTTCCAAAAGAGAAGTTGATTCTCATTGGCTAGTAACCATTACATGTTGACTTGCAACTAAATTTAGCCTTTATACTAAATTTGGTGCTTCTCTTTGCTAACCAGGAGGATAACTGTATACACATTCATTTAAGTAGTTGTTGTATACCTTAACATATGTATTCAGATTCTTAACTTTTTTGTTTTATTATGTTAGAAAATGGTGAATGATGCATTACTTATTTACTAGATTGATATTTTACCTTTGATTTGTTGAGTTCTATTTGGAAAAATGCACAAAAACCACATTCTAAAATTTTTTATTAGTTAAATAAAACTAGCTTAAGTGTGCTGGATACATAAGGAAAAAAAAGTTTATCGCAACATGTTTTGCATTTAAAACAAACTGATTTATTAAACAAAGGAAGTGTTGTTGTCTCTAGTTATTGATTTCTTTCTGGTCACCATGGCCTTCAAGATTGTAGAACTAGTAAGTGTCATTCTCTCTTACTTAGTTTTTATTCATAGATGGAAGGGGGAAACAAGCTGTCCTGCTTTTTCAACTCAGTCAGTTTCTTAGCTTTAAATGAACTAGTTATTGAACTGAACTAGTTGAATGAACTGAAATGAGAAAATAGTCTCTTTGCACCTGCAGAAGAGGCTACTGCTGTTAGAAGCTGAGTTTAGCACTTCAGCAAATTCTGGTTTCCAGTGCTTAGCCAGTGACTTCCACCAGTGTAGTGATTTGACTTTCAAAGATGCTGCTTTTTTTTTAATTTAATTTTAAATGATTTTAAGATTATAGTAAATGAAGGCTTTGACATAAGTTATCGTACTTTTAAATAGGTTTATTTTATTTAAATTTTTAAATAAAGGAATCAGAAGTTTAAAAAAAAATTAACATTTGTTTTTAGCCACCCTGTTTTGAAAACATAAAATCCAAATTATGAACCCTTTATAGATTAATTCAAACACCTTGAATTGCACCAGGATACTAATTAGAAGCCAGTAATCTATTGTGAACAGGTAAAATATGCTCCATGTTTGTAGGTATCTGAATGAAGACAATCTTCACTTGATAGACTATTTTTCAGCCACAGTGTTTCTACTGCTCAGAACTGCAAGGTATTTTTAATTTGTGGGGAGTTGTGTCCCCAACATCGATAGGGGTCTTGCCTCATCTACCATGCAAGTGTGGCTGCTGCCTCAGACTCCCTCACTGGCTGGGTAGTTTATTCCTCTGCGTAAATGAAAACTCCACTCCTACCAGGGTAAATGAAAAAACAAATTCCAAACCTTTACACATGCTCTTTGGACACCTTGAAGCTGATGTCCCTTACAACCTTCAACTCTTCGCCCCTTGTCATGGAGGAATGGAAAAGATCTTCCCACTCTCTGCCAGAAATTCCAGGGTTCTTCACCCTCCCTAGGATCCTGCAACAAACAGTTTTACATGGTCCCAATGTGTATTTCCCTTGGGTAGTCATTCAGCTTTAATTGCAGCTCCACCAACAGTTGGTGCAGGTGAACTGTGGCATAGATGTGAACCTGGATCTGCCCTATAAGGGACATTCTAGTCTCCTTCAAGTTCGCTACATAAGAGTTCAAAAACTCTTGATGCGATTGGTGAGATTTAAAATCCATTGCCTGCCACCTTTAATTTCTTGACTTTCTGTTTGATCTATTTCTGGTCCTGTGTTGTTGCAAATTCTAGTTATCTGTGTATAATGTGCCCAGCTTCAAATTTGAACTTCATGCTTTTTGTGCATTTTGGAAGTTGGTCATAAGGAAACGCATGATAAACTTTAGCCTAAAAGATAAACCTATTGAAAATGTGTGAATAGCTAAATGAAAGTGCTGGTTTAATCATTACTCTGTGCTTAATATAACTTCAAAAATTATTTTGGACCAAAAGCAGAGGGTGTAGAAATTGCTGTGTTTGGAATTTCTGTGGGGGCATATACCTTCTTTCTCTTGCCGCTGCCACCACCGCCCTTTCACATCTTACCCACTGGATCAGTCTCCTGAATCATGCTTACCAGTTTGTATTCAGATAACTGGCTAATTTAGAGAAGATTGTGTGTGGTAGAATTAGCATTTATTTATCTGTTGCAAATGGGGGAATAAAATTAATTTCCTATCCTGTAGTTAGATCTCTGGTGATCATGGCAAAGCAACTTCATTCAGTATCATTTCATTCTTATGTACACGTTCTTATCAATCATCATTGTTAATGAAAGCTTAATGGTAAGAACTGATACAAAATTCAAACCACACTGCAACACTTGTGCTCTATATTCAAATACATAGTCTTTAGACTTAATACAGTGAACAGATTGCAAACGTTTAAGTGTTTTTAATGAATTTGTCTGATTTTTTGTTAAGTTTGTATCTAATACCACTTTTTTTTTTTTTCCTTTTTCTTTAGTGATTCTCCTTTGCCTGTTTCATCACGGGTCTGTTTTGTAAAGTTCCATGATCCTGACTCAGCAGTTGTGGCCCAGCATCTGACAAACACTGTGTTCGTTGACAGAGCGTTGATAGTCGTACCATATGCAGAAGGTTTGTGAATTGTTTAATGACCTATGAAGTCGTCATAAGATGGCAGTCTACCCCAGTATAGTTCAGTAGAGTGAGGCTTAGTAACCTGTAAAATATCTAAGATATTAACGTTTTGAAACCCTTGGTACGCTGTCATTAGGTCTTTCATTAAAGCAAATTTTTGTTTTTCTGTTGACACCCGATGAAAGCTGGAAGTTTTCCTGTTAATCTTTTATATAAGAAAATCTTACATTTAAGGTGTGAATATTTTTAAGCAGAATTATATGAAAATTATGCTCTTAATTCATCAAAGTCCCTAAGACATGTTTCTAACCAGACTTAAAAATGCTGACCTGTATGCATAAGAAACATTGCCTTAAAGATGAATTATTCAGGATATGTATTTTTATATAATTTCCTCATGCAAGTTTTTTCTCCCTCTTTGAGAGTGAATGGGGGAGTGGATTAGCAGTTATTTTGCAGTGTCCTTGCTACTTCGTTTAGTTGACAACTTCTCTGAAAAAACATTCACCCTCCCTGTAAATTCCAGTATACCAAGGGTTTGAATGATTATGCTTTAAGATGAAAGTGAGATCTTCCAAGAGGTGCCAAATGGGCACTGGGTATTAGATTTTATTCCAAGTTTTCTTGTTCAGGCTTGCTATATTTTATAGAATTTCACTGAATAATAAACTCTTCTCTCTGTTATTTGTGTGTGTGATTTTTGTAGTGGAGAAGGCAAATGCAAAGCCCTTCCAGATGACTGAAACACAGTGGGTCCTCTGCAGCTACAGGGGATTCTAGACATTAACTAAAGGCCAGCAAGCACTCAAGTCCCCAAGTGTTTTCCTGGTGTAACCACTTGTTAACTACATTTTCTCTTCTTCTTTTTTTTTTTAACATTATAGGGTGTTACAGTAATTTGAAAGACAGTGAGCAGGTTTTTTGGAACTTGTTTTAAAACAATGTGTCGAGAAGACAACACTTCTTACAGAAGTCTCATTAAACTTTACTAGGCTTTAGAAGTAATTTATTTCAAATATACTGATTATTGGTTTATTCTTAAATTTTTTACTTAAAATCCTTTTGAAATAGAGTAAAATCTCTGCGGATTAAGTCATATTACAGTAACAAATTTAAGATAAGGCCTGTGTTGTTCAGACTTTTGACAAGGCAATTTAATTCTATCAGCTGTCTTCCATGGCTGTTGAGCAGTCATAAGTTCTTGTTAAAAGAAAAATTTTAAAAGAAATTAAACATTTTAAGACTTAATTACTTACTTTAAAATTTGTAGCATGATCTGTAATTGAGTCATTTTTCAAAATACAGAGCACTTTCTAAGTAGTTGCTTTGGTTTACATTAATCTGGGTAAAAAGTCAATCTTAAAGAATTTCTTCCTTATTCTTACTTATACGTTATTAAGTCATGCTATAATAACAGTATCTCTGTCAATAGCATTTAAATATTTCATAGGCCCTTGTTTAAGAACTTTAAACTCAACGTTTGAATTACTGATGGGTAATGTGGTTCTCTGTCAGTATGACTGACGGATTTGCTTGGTGGTGGATAAACTTGGCATTTAGAGAAATCTGCCCAATAGTTTCAGTTCAGAATGTGCTAAAGATGATATGTTACAAGTTAAACCAATACTAGCATTTTAGTGGGCCTATTTTGAACAAGGAGTTTCTTGTGGGATGAGCGGCATCTTGTGTGTGGTTCTGGAGATTCAGAATTCTGGACATGATATGGCATATCACAGTACAGAGTCTGCTGTTTTCAAGTTAAATTTAAATCCCTTATTTTTGTAATAAAATGTTTGCTTTTATACTTGGAATACAGAGTTTTCTCTTTATATTTATCAGTAGGGCCCCAATTCAACAAGGTACTTAAGCACAGTACAGGAAGGTATTTGAAGTCAGCAAGACTACTTACGTGCTTATAGCTAGGCACATGCTTAAGTAGTCTGCTGAACTGGAGCCCAATACTCTGTAGTTTCTATTGTGATATTCTGTATTAATGTTGTCCATCACTAAAGTAAATGTTAATTATTACACTGCACAGATAATAGTCCCCTATATCACAATCACAGTCCAGTTTTAGCTTTTACTGACATTTTTGGTGTTGGCTGTTGCTTTGTGTGTTAGACCTATACACAAAGTCTACGGTAAGGCATAGTATTAATTTTCATTTTCACTGTGATATTCCTAGATTTGGAAGGAATTTTAATATTAAAGATGGTTGGGGGGTTATTTAGGTTCTTTGGTTAATATTTGTTTCTTTTGTCTGTTTCTTTTTCTTTCATTTCTACACATTCAAGCAGTATTTCTTGGTTCTAACAAAGCAGCAGTAAAAAAAAACTTTGCCGCATGAAAATTAACTGGTGAGGGGCCTCATTGCTTTTTTTAAATTGTAGTTTTATTTATTTCTAAATACTTTAAAAAAAAAAAAAAAGAGGATCAGATGCATGACTTTTTTTTTTTTAATGGATGCAGATCTTCTGAGGTGTCTCAAGATAAGTCAGAGGAGTTGTATTTAGATGCCAGAAATGTTGTATTTGCACTAATTTGAAATATGTGTAGATATAATTTATAATATCCTCTGAGACATAATTTTGCATGCAAAATTATCCCTAATCTCTATAGGTATGTTAATATATTGATGCATTAATGCCCTATATCTAAATGACCTTTTCCCCCCCTCTCCCTCCATAACTTTTGGTATCTAAATTGATGACCGCTCAATGACACAAGCAAGATAACACTGCTGTGTATTATACATTTGTTTATATTATCGGCACTTCTCAGTATAGGTGGAAGGAACCATTACCTTTATTTAACAGTGGTTTTTCTTTTTTGTTGTTGTGTTTTACAGTTCTTTTCCCTGGTTCAGCCTGAACTATATACCAGGCCCTGCTGAAAATACCACCCAACAGTTTTCTTCTGCAGCTTATCCAGTTTCTCTTAAGTGCCCTGTACATATTGTATGTTTTATGATGAGATGCAGTTTCTCAATATGTATTACAGAAACACTACTGGTATTTGCAAATATATAGTAAAATTGTATTATTGAACTCTCATTTTGGGGGCTTGGGCACATTAACAGATTAATCCATCTGTATAGGGCTTTTGCTGTTGGATAGAATAAAAATTACCTACATACATATTTGTTTCGTAGTAGGACCCTTAATAAGATTGTTCTGTGTGCAGAATAGGCAGTAAAATCAGCCACACTTGTCTTAATTGGCTACAAGAGTTTGGGCCAGAAGTTTTTTCTGAAATGGCAATATGTAGCAGCATTCTTGGTACAGTAAGTGTGGCACATAATGGAACATATGCATTTTACTGGACAGGTAAGGAATGTGCCACAATATATTGTATATACACACAGAGCGTGTATTTGGAGATCTGCAGACACTTTCATATTCATTTGACGAGTCAGCAAAAGCCCTACGCTTTATTCAACAAAATATTTCCTTACCGTCTCTTAATTTTTACAAAATTTGTATGGTAGGTGTAAAAAATCATAGTGAACTGTACCATATTATTAACCCCTAAATCAAACTTTTTTTGTCTTGTGTATCTTGATTTTTCTGTGTGCTTTATAGTGAAGCAGCCGACACGAGTCGTTGTTCATAAAACAGCTTTTGAAAGTTGAGAGCACACCCCTGGAGAACCGACTGTGCTTGCTTACGTTTGGTTCATGACTTAAAAATCGAGTACAGGTGATGAAATCTTGGCAGTGTTAACAAAAAAGTAGTGTGTATTGTGCTATTTTTTACGCTAGAAACTTAACCATTTGTAGAGAAAAAGGAACAGTCAAATTTTCACACATTGAAGTTTCATTCTGACATAAAATTTAATGATAAATATTAATAGAAATCAAGCTTTATATTTTAGCCAACATAAGTACTTTCAGCAAACTCAGGTGGTGTATCAGGGAGACATTTTCTGGGTGTATTTGTGTGTTTTCTGACCTTGAGAGAGAATATATTCTAATGCAAGGCTGTTTCTCTGCAGGAATTATTCCTGATGAGACTAAGGCTTTATCTCTTTTGGCACCAGCTAATGCTGTGGCAGGTCTGCTGCCTGGAGGTGGTCTCCTGCCTACTCCCAACCCACTTTCTCAGGTAGGTTTTCATTTGCTTGGAGTGAAAGGAATACTGTACATATTTTGCTAGATCTTAATCTACTATATTAATGCACTTGGGCAAATAGGCTTGGATGGCAAGAAAAGATTTGTCTGTGTATTGATCATTGTAGTGGTTTAGTTAAACACTGTAACCACACTGCAAATCAGTTGTACCATGATGAACTGTATGGTATAACAATGGTAGGTTGTTAATGTGGAGACTGGGTTTTTACAAGCATGCTCAGAAATTTAATTAGTGCTTCTGGTAGCCTGTATAAGTTCTTCAGTGACTCCTAACCATGGGGAAGAAGAGTTGGGGATTAAATTATTCAGAAGATTTTATCAGACTTCTGTTGGGGCAAGTTCTCAGTTCTATCTCTTTATATTAAAAAGCATTAAATAACGTGGTCCAGAACTGGCTTTAAATACAGTTATTGTTTGAAGGGTTAGTTTCTCTTAAGATGAACTGTATACATTCTTGAAAATGTGTATATTGTACACAGATCCTTAACTTCAATTGTGCCAATCTGAAATGTGCTTTACTTTGAAATTTATTTAATAGATTTTCTTATATGATTATTTAGGCTTTCTCAGAAACTATAATGGCTGGTATGGATTTTCAAAAGCATCTAAAAGAGTTAGGTGCCCAGCTTCCATTGACTTTCAGTGGGAGCTGGGTATATAACTTCAGTAGGCATGTTTCAGAATTCCGTTATTGTTTTCATAGAATCTGTTTGAGTATCCTTGTATGCCTTTAAAGGGGGAGGGAAGGTACATACTTACTATGCAGATCTGTTTTCTGTGTGTATTCAATCATAATTGCTCACTTCAGTGAGAAAAATGGGGGGGGGGGAAGGGGTTGTGTATTTTTAAAACTGCCTTTTACGTTGGCTAGCATTGCAGACCCACTGCAACTAAAATAGTGAGATGGATTCTGTTCCTTTTTAGCATCTGCAGTTGTTTACTAAATTCTAATGGCTTACATCTGGTCGGTCAGTTTGCACAGGTATTTCTGAAGGTATAATGTCACCTTCAGAGCCTTTTATTGGGCATGATGAATGCTACGGAAAGAATCCTGGTAGAGTTTGTAGTCTGGCTGTTAAAATTGCCTTTTTAATTGTAATCTAAGCATACTTGCTATAGAAAGTGAAGGAATAAACATAGTGATATTTTTAGTCACTTTTTTCAAAAAAAAAAAAAGTCATTTTTAAGTTTTGTGTGGAATATAGTGGCAAAGTCTTTTTGGTTAGTGGTTGTTTCCCTCCCTCCCACCCACCCAGCCCAAGGGAGTGGGAGGCAATCTTTTTTTCCCCCTAAAATTCCTATAGTATAAACTTCTATATGTTTCAGTTTGCAAATACATAAGTAGGAGAGGCGAAGTGCTCTTACTGGCACTTTTGCTAAACGGTATATTAATGTACATGACTGCTAGATTGGGTTTAAATTAGGAGGTGATGTGGTAGTGTTAAAGGGATTGTACTGTGTCAATGCCTGTTTTTTAATTTATCATCTGTGTGTTATAGATTGGTGCTGTTCCTTTAGCTGCTTTGGGAGCTCCTGCTCTTGATCCTGCCCTAGCTGCTCTTGGGCTTCCTGGAGCAAACTTAAACTCTCAGGTATGTAAGTGACTTTTTATTTTTTTCCCAGCTTTGGCAGACTTTTAGACTGTGATCAGTAGATTGTGATCCACCAGTATATTAATTGACCGATTGAAGGTCCAGGACTTGCTATATTTATTCCTGAACCAGTGCTAAAAAAATACTGCTATAGCAAGGGACCAAATTGGGCATAGTTTTAAGTTCCAGTAACTTTTAGAAATTAATCCCATTTTTCATATGATACAATACATTTGTTTATGGGTCTAGCAGTTTGATAGTACAACTTAAAAATCCTTTTGCAGTCTTGCTTCTTTTCTAATTTAATCCTGACACTTGAGATAATATATACTAAAGAATTACTGTCTCTAAAACCCAGTGGTTGATTCCAACTGAAGACTTGGAACACCAGCATTCAAATGGTGTAGGTCAGACTCCTGGGGGAATTCTGTGCCTAAAAATTCTGCACAGAATATTTTAAAGTTCTGCAAATTTTATTTGTCAGAATAACACTTTTATAATCATGCCATTTTCAATTATTTTGGTAATTTATTTCAAAATGTCTGTCTGCAAGTATGTCTGTAACAATACAGACACACACACACAAATTCCCCCAGAAGTAGAAGGTTAAAGAAACCACTGAACCCTAGTCCCTGTTTCTTTGTGTTGTCTCTGCATTTCTCAACTGTAAGCACTTTGTGCTCTTGTTTTTAGCTATATTCCATGTGTATTCAGGCCTGGTTAACCTGTCAATGTGTTAAAGCAAATTTCATGCTTTTCAACATGTTTTAAAATGTCTCTTCACAGTCTCTTGCGGCAGATCAGCTACTAAAGCTTATGAGCACAGTGGATCCAAAGTAAGTGCAAGTGATAGCTTTCAGTATTTAGGTTTATATTGGCGTGCACTTAATCTTGAGGGTAATGTTTCATGTCACTCAATACTGACCCATTTCCCACACCTGGCCAGATAAAGACTGGAAGAAACTAGCTTCCTGTGGAAGCCAGCTGGGCTGGGGGTGGGGATGGGGAGTTGGTTCACCGTAGCACTAGGCATCAAAGACTGTGTTTCTCTTAATTTGGTGGCGAGAGGAATTCAGTTTTTTCATTACTCCATGCCCTTTATGTAAAGAAACTTGTGCTGCAGTCACTTTAATCCTTTTAAACCATTAGGTACAAGCAAGTACGCCTTGCACTGGAACAAGTTGACTTCTGAAAACAAAGTTAAAACGGAATCTTGTGTTCTGCAGGTCAAATCAATCTGAATTAGTTTACTTTCTCCTCTAAGGATTTACCCTTTAAGCCGATCAGAATAAAAATTTCTGCCTTTTCAAAAATATTTGAGGGGTAACATTGGCAACTGGTATCTATACAAGACAATAAATGGACCCCTTACTACTTGTGGGCTCAATAGTGATACCCTGGGCCAAAGCAATAAGAGGATGTAAGCTGTCCCATGTCCTCATACCCTGTATCACTGCTTCCAGCACAGAGCAGTTTTGTGGAGCTTGCTACATATGATGTTTATCCAACCTCTTTCCATTTCTTCCCTGCCCACCCCTGTGAGTAGGGGAAGGAGCAATGTAGTTACATCAGAATACGCGTCATCTCCAGTTGTGCTTTGGTCTTCTTGATTACACCCCTGCATGCTCAAGCAATATTTTTATACTCCTCCCTAGTCATCTGTCCAAGTTTTCACTTCTTGTAAGCATCCTTTTGTGTTTAAGCCCACCGTAGATTTCTCTGTTAAGCCAAGCTGGTCGCCTGCCATATTTACTGTTCTTTCTGCGCATCGGGATGATTTGTTCCTGTGCCCTCAATAAGGCTTCTTTAAAATACAGCCAGTCTTCTGGCCTCCTTACCCCCTCATCTTAGCCTCCCAGGGGGTCCTGTCCATCAGTTCCCTGAGGGAGTCAAAGTCTGCTTTTCTGAAGTCCAGGGTCCGTATTCTGCTGCTTTCCTTTCTTCTTTTTGTCAGGATCCTGAACTCGACCTCTCATGGTAATCACTGGGCACGCTCATGCTGCCCAGTGTGCAGTGGTGTGGTCATGGTGCCTGGCTCATGTTGTCCTGTGCGCAGAGGTGTGGCCATCGAGCATGGCTCCCGCTGCCCTGTGTGTGATGGTGTGGTTGTGGTGGGTTCAGTCAGATAGGCTGGAGGGTGAATGGTGGTAAATCATTTTGCCAGCCAGCCTTGGAACCACAGATAGCAACTGTGCCCAAGCAGTGGCAAGACCAGGAGGGAGTTTGACTCAGAGCTGCAATCTCCTTCTTGGGCTAATCAAAGAGCAGTACCCCTTACTTCCAAGCAAGTTGCAGTCTGCCCAGTCTAGGCCAGTATTCGTTTAAAAAATCAGTGTTTTTTTTTTTTAAATCTGAAATTTCATTTTCACTTCACTTAATGGCTTGTTCCAGGTTGAACCATGTAGCTGCAGGTCTTGTCTCACCAAGTCTGAAATCTGATACCTCCAGTAAAGAAATAGAGGAAGCTATGAAAAGAGTAAGAGAAGCACAATCACTGATTTCTGCAGCCATAGAGCCAGGTAATTGAACTACTTTTAAATATTTGGTTAAACACAATTTTTGGCGGTATAGCCGCTAAAAAGGGCTTATACACTGTAAAACATAGTTTTCATACTTCCTTATTTCATTAATGGGTTAATTTTTAATTGCAAAGTGTTTCTACTGCAGAAGATCCTTCAAAAGTGGTTGAATGATTCACCTGGAGCTCAATTAGACCACACAATTATTAATCTATGTTATGTAAATGATGGAAGAGTGCTCTGGAGAAAAATGACGTGTCTCATTCACTAATTTAATCAAAGTGCATTTGATTGAAGATGATATGCCTAAATCACCCCCAGAATGAATTCTAGAGGAGTTGCTATAGCCACCTCTGCTTCAAGTTTTTTACTGAAAATATCAGGTGGTCAGATCAGTTGGTTGTCAGTAAAGTGTGCTATTCTCAGTGATTGCTAGTGTTCATGTGACCAGATTAGGAAGTAGCGAAAAGGAGAAGAGGGCATTTTTGTCATAATTTGGGATAAAAATTCTGTTTCAGGGAGAGTTGGCCAATTCATTTTCAAATTCTAAATTGACACACAATGAACCTGAAACGTGACCTTAAAGGTAAAAGAATGTGGTCGTGCCCTATTTTCTTTTGTTGCTTTACAATAGGTTAAAGAAGTCTGAATGCTTTAAATGTATTTTGAAATAGAAGGGAACTTGAGAGAAGCTCCATTGATCAGAAGTGTTAACTCTAGTCATCTTGATTTCTGTTCTAGGACTCTCTTTTAAAGGATCCAAGCAGTGAGTTAGGTTTCTCAGCCCTTAAATGAAGGGGTGGGAATGCTGAAACTTTAACATAAGTTTTTCTTCCCACAGCTAAATGCTTGAGTTGAGCAGGAGTGAGAATTTTTTTTCACTAGTATGACTAGAAATCACTTCCCCTCTAAATCAAGTTTCATGTTATGTCATAGTCTACTAGTTCTCCATGGCATCTTCCAAGAACAGGCTAGACCAGACCTGAATTTCTGATATTTAAAACAAAACAAAAACACCACCACCACCAAAAAAACTTTTCAAGCTTTCTTTTGCTGCTTTATGATGTCTGAAGAGGGTGCAAACACACACTTACTTACTTTTTATGGGTGGTCTTAAAGATAGATACCACTTTTACCTTTGTACTAATGTTTCCCCTTCATAATTTCAGATAAAAAAGATGAAAAACGAAGGCATTCAAGATCAAGATCACGATCAAGAAGGAGGAGAACTCCTTCTACTTCTAGGCACAGGTTAGATTTCTCACTCCATAAATATTAACAGAAATAAGTGCCTTACACAGTTCCTTCAAAATTCCGTTTAAAACGTTAAGCTTGGCAATACCGGCTGTTAGGTATAAATAGAGAAAAAAACAAATCTGTTTAGTGGTGTTAAGTTGACCACCAGGACCAGTGCAGAGTATGACAGTCAGTAAAGCCACGTAGAGAGCTTGGGAACGTGGATTGGAAAGTGACATTGTAGCACAGACTGTCCTGTACTTTACAGCACCAAGAGTTGCACTGACAACTTGCTCGGAGCCTTAAGAGTGTCTACTGAAACATTTTTATTCCACACCCTGTGTGGTGGAGCAGATGTCCCACACGAGCAGAAAAAGGGTTAAGGAGAGCCTATGGTCTCCTCTAGCCTCGCCCTGCTATACCTTTAGCCAATGCCAAACCTGCAGGGGGAATAAAAGGAGAGAGCCTGGCTCAGTTGGGGGCTAGTTGGTCAGGAAGGAGGGACAGAGCTCCACCTGAAGGGAGCTTTGCCTGCAGAGCTGTAGCAGGACAGTCACTGGAGAGGAGCAGTTAGACGCCAGGAGTGAGCAGCTCCTCCTCCTCCTCCCCCCCCCCCCCCCCCGTGGCTGTGTTATGGTGCCTAGGAGGTTGCTGCTCTCTCCATGCTATATGGATTTGATGGAGAATACGGGCAATGATCTTCTTCCTGTGGAAGGGACCTGGTCAAACCTTAAAAAAGGAGGGACCCTAAACAAATGCCACCAGCCCCTGTAGCTGGATGCATATGGATTAGCTGCTGAAGTGAATGGCTGAGCAGAATGCTCAACAGCAACTCTTCCAGCAAATGGCCAACCAGCGGGAGCAGTTAATCCGTGATCTAGCAGCCCAACAGCAGCAGCTGGTACAACAATTGGTCACCCTAATACAGCCAGCCACTACAGTGGTACCAGCAGGCCTAGACCCAATGTCAGATCCTGTTCCTGTCAGGAACAAAGATAAGGCCTAATAGTGACACCAAGGCGTTCCTCAAAATCTTTGAACAGGTAGTCACAGCAGCTCGTTGGCCCCTTGAACAGCAGGCAGATTTGCTTGCCCTATACTTAACTGGGAGAGTGCAAATGGTTTATGTAACTTTAGACCTTTTTACTGCCTGAGATTATGGACAGGTGAAAGTGGCCATCCACAATGCTCTGGATGTCTCAGAAGAGACGTTCTGACACTTCCTGGAGGAGTAGTATCCTCTGAGAGCATGGCTCCCCCCCCCAGTTGCCCAAAAGCTATGAGATTTGTGTGGAGATGGCTCAGACCTCAGATAAAGACATGAACCTTGGTGGTAGAGAGAATTTTATTCAAACAGTTCACCCAGATACTCCCCTTCTCCACTCCCTCCCCTGAGGGAAAGGACTGGATCCTACAGCTTCAACCTGAGGCAATGACTGACGCCCTTTGCCTCATGGAGTACTATCTGACAACCAAGATCCCCATGATGATGATCTGCTACGGGCCTGCTGGAGCCAAGGGACGAGCACAGGCGAATGAGAGAGCTGGCCACAGAGGCTGACGTCTTGGCAGGGGTTCCACCCTGCTGACCCCTTACCAGGACACATGAGGTGAGGTCCTGTGTGTTGCAGGGACGTTGGATAGCCTGGACCAAAGGTCTGGAGCTGTTGACCTGGGTCCCAGTTCAAGAAACCACCAACTTGCCTGGCCTTAAGAAGGGAGCAACCATGGAAACTGAAGTAGGGAGACCCTACTCAGAGGGGACTTTTCAGGGACCCCAGGGGATGCTGATCACAGCAGCAAAGCCCAAAACGTGGCTGTCCTGGGCATTGTTCCCAAGATCGCAGCTTTCGGCATATCTGGATAGCGGGAGCCCATGCTTGAAGAGCAAAGTCTTGTGAAGTTGATCACCCCCATAAGGGTGATCTTTTGGACTCAGCATATTCTCAATCCTGATGTTTATCTTGGTGGTCCCAAATCCTGGATCACCCTGGGGAACTCTCCTTCTATGATGTGTACACAAGGACATGAAACCCTACCCTTGTGTCCAAGTTAACCTAATTGTGGGGAAGCATAATGGTTGGCCTGGCCCCATCCCTTGCCTATTCAGTTATTAATGGCTGAGATTGGGAATATTTCAGGGATCTGATGAAGGAATCTTTGGGACCTTTTTCTGAGCAACAAGTCTCCCCAATTCCACATACCCTAGTGAACCTGGTGTGGGAGATGTCTCTTCTCCAAGAGCAGGAACTTTCACACAAATTGGCAACAGCCAAACAGAGTGACGCCCAATATTATCCCAACTTGGAGACCCTTTCTTCCCTCGAGTATGAGATCATAACAAAATTTTCAAACTCCTTGAAGAATGGAAAGCTAATGACATCCTGAGCTGACCCTATACCCAAGTGATGGTTGTCAGTGAGGAATTGGTGGAACCTTGACAAGATGAAGCTTCCCTCATTTTGAGAGAAGGCCAACTGCCTATTTCACCTTGAGAGAGACTACCAGACCAAGGAAATGAGAGAACCACCTTCTGGTGCCCAGATCCTACCAGAGGGAGGTTATATGGCTGGTCCACACCAGATCCTTCATGGGCACCTTGGGATGGAGAAAACACTGTCTCAAATTCTAGCCTGGGCTTTTTGGCCTTTAGTGTATATGGACTTCCCCAGCTTTTGTGCTTCGTGTGCCAGCTCACAGCACTCTGGACAGTAGTTCCCCTCCCACCCATGAACATACCCTTCGAATGTATTGGAATGGACATAGTTGGCCCCGTAACTATGCTGCAAGCTACCAGTACATTCTGGTGCTTGTAGACTATGCCACCTCCTATCCTGAAGCTCATACTTGTGTGCTCCATAAATACCAGAGTAGCTGCTTCTGAACTTTTAAAGGTCTTTGCCTGGGTTTGGGTTCCATGGGAAACTGTAATGGACTTGTGTACAAACCTCATTTCCCAGACAATGAAGCAAGAATGTCAGTTGTGAAAATGAAGACTGTCTGAATGTTTGTCCACTGTTCCCACAGAGATGGGCTAATGGAACACTTTAACAGGTTGCTAAAGAATATGCTGAGAAGGTTCATAGCTATGGATATCTGCCACTGGGACCATGTGAAGTGCCACAATCCTCCACCGGCTTCCTAACATTTGAGCTATTATGTGGGAAACAAGCATGAGGGGTTTTGGATCTCATTCAGCAAATGTGGGAAGAATGGTCACCTCAGTTTGACATTGTGGTACAGTGTGTTCTTAGCCTTCAGGAGAAGCCTGAAGTTCTAGGCTCATTTGCCAGCAAGAACCTCCTAGGTGCCCAGATCACACAGGAAGCATCCTGTCATAAAGGGATCCACCTCCAGGTGTTTCATCCTGAGGATCAAGTTCTCTTGTTATTTCCAAATTCGTGTGGAATCAAAGCTGCTGTCAGGGGCCTTATGAGGTGATACAACAAGTGGAGCCTGTGAATTACGAGATCCAGCAGCAGACAGAAATTCAAAGTTTACCCCATGAATCTTTTAATGCTATGGAAAGCCTTGTTGATAGCCCCTACCCGCTGGAGACCAAATTAGTCCCACAGGCCACTGCAGTCTTGAGGGTTGGGATGATCAAAATCAGGAGCAATGTCACTCCAGAACAGAGGGTCCAGCCCCACCAGTTGATCACTGCTGCCTTCTCCACTGTGTTTTCTGTGCAGCCCAGATGAACTCATCTGATCACTCATCACGTCCAGACTGAACCAGAACACTTGAGTCCAAGAAAATCTACAACCCCATCATCCCAAGAGGATGAGAGAAACTAACTGACGCTCCTGCTTCACAGTGCTAGTGCTGAGAATAATTGAGTTGTTTACTGACTGGAGAGCCCAATAACGCTGGTCCCTAAGCCAGTTAGGACCACTTGCTTTTGCATAGATTTCAGGAAAGTCAACATATTGAAAGTTGATGCCTGCCCTCTGCCATGTGTTGACTAATTCTTGACTGGCTAGATGAGGTGGAGTACATTACCCTCATGCCTGAGACCTGGGGAAAAAACAGCCTTGCTTCCCCTTTTGGCTTCTTTTCAATTCTTGATTTGCTGTTTGGATTCCATGACCCCCCAGCCACATTCAGAAGGTTAATGGACCAGGTCTTCCAGCCCCATAACATGCTGCTGCATACCTGGATGACATCGTAATCTGTAGTCAGACTTTTGATGATCATCTGAAACATGTAACTGCCGTGCTCCTGTTCCTTAGGGTGGCTGGCCTCACTGCAAACCCTACTGAATGCCATCTGGCAAGAATGAGATGATGTACGTAGAGTACATCCTGGGGAAGGGCAAGGTGCAACCCTTGTGGATAAGGTCCAGGCCCTCAGACACGCCCTTCACCAGCCCCAAAGAAACAGGTACACTGTTTCCTAAGACTGAAATAATGCTACCAACAGTTTATTACTGGCTTCTTGGCCATGCAGCCTCTCTTATGGATCTCATTAAACCAATAGCCCAAAGAAATTCCAGTGGACCAACATATGTGAAAAGGCCTTTCAGACCCATAGGACTCACCTCTTCTGAGAACCTGTCTCGTGTAGCTGCAGCTTCACTAGGAAATTCCCACTACAGAGTAACACCTCTGATGTGGGACTAGAGGCGGTCTTATCCCAGTTGGTGGAATGTGAAAAAAACACCCCATCCTCTACCTTGGTTGGAAATTATTCCCAATGGAGAAAGCATATTCCATAATCACAAAAGAGGCATAGTCAGTGAAGTGGACCATGGACTTGCTGTTATACTACCTTCTTGGCAATAATTTCAATTTAGTTAGCAACCATGCCATGCTACGTTGGCTCCACACCATGAAAGACACCCAACCCCAGATTAAGAAGATGGTATCTATCTCTCAAGCCCTTCTCCTTCCACATCCAGTACATCACACAAATTGTGATTGTTTTTCTTGGGAGAGCTGGTGGGGGAGGGAGGTACCAAAATGGTATTTGGGGGTGGGAGATGTGATGGGATAGAAAGGCCCCACACCAGCAGAGAAAGAGTTAAGGAGAGCCTATGGGCAAGGCTCCCACGTGAGCTATATCTGCACCCAGTGCCAAGCCTGGAGGAGGAATAAAAGGACGGAACCTGGCTGTTGGGAGCTGGCTGGTCAGCACAAAGGATGGAGTTCTGCCTCTCTGCTTGCAGAGCTGCGGAAGAACAGGTCTGCTAGCTGGAGGAACATTTAACCCCAGAAACAGGCAATGCATGAGTAAGAGACTGGGAGACAGGCCTGAAGGGAAGGGTGGGGTGCTCCACTGGAAGACTGGGGGATGGCCCAGAATTGACTTGGGTGTGCTTTTTGATTTGGAACTGTTTTAGGCCTCTTTCCCCCTCCTCCCTCACAGTGGGATAAGACTGAAGGGACAACTAATTTGTGGGCCAGAGGCCTACTACAGTGTCACCAGAAGTGGGGACTCATTTCTCTCCTTGGAAGACCCAAGTTAGGGCACTTCAAAGGTCCCCATGAGGGTGTTGCTCTTGCCACACTATTACACTGTGTTTATAATCTAAGTATTTTACCTCTTATCAGTGCAATTTTAAAAACTGAATGCATTAATCTTCCCCAATCCCAAACCCTTCCCTCTTCATTGCTGTCAACAACTAACCTATTCTATCGTTTGGCCAATCTTCATGTTTTACTTATCCTACCACTGTGTCCTCTATGCTGCAAAGTAATGTCTGTTTTTGTACTACTTTAAATCTGTCCTTTCATTTTTCATCCTTAGTTATATAATCCATGCTCAGGTAATCGCATGTCTAGATTTCTGCAGGGTTCTCTTTAAGGTTGACTGTGTTTGCAAAATCAAACACCGGGAAATTTGTTTGCAACATATATTTGGGTTATGCAATATTCAGACACGCACAAATTATATGTGCTGATGCCACTACTGCAGGCTTCTGATTAAACAATGACACATACGTATTTGATATGGTCTCACATGACCTTCTCATAAACAAACTAAGAAAATGCAACCTCGATGAAGCTACTAATAAGCTACTAATAAGGTGGGTGCAAAACTGGTTGGAAAACCCTTCCCAGAGAGTAGTTAACAGTGGTTCACATTGCTGGAAGGGCATAAAAAGTGGGGTCCCGCAGGGATCAGTTCTGGGTCTGGTTCTGTTCAATATCTTCATCAGTGATTTAGATGATGGCATAGAGAGTACATTATAAAGTTTGCGGACGATACTAAGCTGGGAGGGGTTGCAAGTGCTTTGGAAGCTAGGATTAAAATTCCAAATGATCTGGACAAACTGGAGAAATGGTCTGAAGTAAACAGGATGAAATTCAATGAGGACAAATGCAAAGTACTGCATTTAGGAAGGAGCAATCAGTTGCACACATACAAAATAGGAAATTACTGCCTAGAAAGGAATACTGTGGAAAGGGATCTGGGAGTCATAGTTAAATATGAGTGAACAGTGTAACACGGTTGCAAAAAAAGCAAACATCATTCTGTGATATATTAGCAGGAATTTCGTAAGCAAGATACGAGAAGTAATTCTTCCGCTCTACTCCACGCTGGTTAGGCCTCAACTGGAATATTGTGTCCAGTCCTGGGCACCACGTTTCAGGGAAGATGTGGACAAATTGCAGAAAGTCCAGAGAAGAGCAACAAAAATGATTTAAGCTCTAGAAGACATAACCTATGAGGGAAGATTGAAAAAACTGGGTTTGTTAAGTCTGGAAAAAAGATGACTGAGAAGGGGACATAACAGTTTTCAAGTACATAAAAGGTTGTTACAAGGAGGAGGGAAATAAATTGTTCTTAACCTCTGAGGATAGGACAAGAAGCAATAGGATTAAATTGCAGTAAGGGAGGTTTAGGTTGGACATTAGGAAAAACTTCCTAACTGTCAGGGTGGTTAAGCACTGGAATAAATTGCCTAGGGAGGTTGTGGAATCTCCATGGAGATTTTTAAGAGCAGGTTAGACACACCTGTCAGGAATGGTTTAGATAATATTTAGTCCTGTCATGAGAGCAGGGGACTGGACTAGATTCAATGATTTCAAAGTAGATGATATTTTCAGAAACATTCACTTTTAGTTTAAAAAAATATATATATCCACACTCATTTGACTCTGTCTTCACTCCAAAAACACAGTTTCATATACTGAATGCATATTCCACTGGGCTGTTTGCTCCTGGTAAACACAGCAAATTTTACTCCATATACTAGTGGCTTAAACACTTTGGGGGGTTTTTTAAGAATGTCCTGACTGATAAAATATCCTGGTTTTACATTTAAGGTGTTCCAATGCAATATCTTGGCACTTTGTCTCTGGCCTCTCAGTTCTTATCTTGCACCTCAATAGTCTGTCCGCAGTTAGGTCATGCTAATTATGTCCCTCCTGTCTTCATACTGCTCTACTGGGTCCCCTAAATCTTCTGCATCAAGTTTCAGCTTGTTCCGACATTCAGATCTGCAGTGTTCCACGAGTGCTTGCATCTCTCATCTGCCTGCCAACATGCTTTACCAAATACTTTTTCCTCTGGCTCTCATCTCCATGCCTTCTGTGCTATTCCTACTGCTGATCAGTATGCATTCACTTTCTCCATTTCAAATAATTCCTCCAAAACTTCCTTGCCACCCTATCTGTTTTCTTCTGCCACCATAAGTGTTTACTCACACATCGAAGTAGATAATGTTGCATAGCTGATAGAGGTTTCCATCACTCGTTCATTACCTGTACTTTGTGGCGCTTGCTTTTCTGTTGTGGCCTTTCTGGGCATGACTTTATGGGTTCCATCTTTATTTTTTCTGTATGCGCTGACCGCTTTTAACTAATAGTCTGGTATGCCTAGGTCAAATATATTTTTGTAATCCTGTGGCTAATGTGTTGTTCGATAGACGATCAAGAAGCAGATCAAGGAGGAGGTCACATTCAAAGTCAAGAAGTAGGCGGCGATCTAAAAGTCCAAGAAGGAGGAGATCTCATTCCAGAGAGAGAGGCAGAAGGTCTAGGAGCGCATCCAAAACCAAGTAATTCCCTCTTGCGACTTCAGAAATTTTCTAGAAATCCAGTTGTTAATTCTGAAATATATGTAATTTTCTTTCTATTAAAGAAAATAGCCAGGTCATCAACTACTGCCAAGTAGTTTTTATTACTGTGCCACAAATTAACAGTGATAGGTACTGAAGTGTAGCACTGACAAGGTTTAAACAAATAACATTTTTGTATAATCTCACTTTTCATGTCTTTGAGGAAGTATCTTCGTAAGAGTAGGTTTGTGTTCTGCTGTGATGCCCAAAGTTAAGATACCTGAGTATGTATTTAAGAACTTAAATGTGGCCTCATTTTCATAATGCTGAAAACATGCAGCTCCTGTTAGTTTCAGTGGGAGCTGCGGATGCTTATTACATTTAAAAATCAGTTGTAACTTTTAGCATCTAAGCTTGGTAACTTCTTGGCTGTCTCAAAAAGAATTAAAATTGCTGTTCTGCTATTTCAGTAATTGTCCCACTCTGCTTTCACTCTCTCACTAATGAGTTTCACAGTGGAGAGACAATTTGTGCTGTAAAATGTCAGAGAGTTGTGGTTATCTGGTATTATTTCCTATTCTTGTGACATGCTGTGCTTTTTCCTCTGGCGATATTTGTCTCTAAAACTGACTGGTTTTGAATATATAACATTTCATTGCCTTTCAAGGGATAAAAAGAAGGAAGAGAAGGAAAAGAAACGTTCTAAAACTCCACCAAAAAGCTACAGCACAACCAGACGATCGAGAAGCACAAGCAGGTACCAGAACTTGGGTCAATTTCTTAGTCTGTGTTTCAAGGATAGTGTATAGTGGTATTGGTGTAAAAGTTTCTAAACTGGTTTGTCACATCATTGTGACAATTGTCCTCTTTCACCTCTGAAGAAATCAGTTATAATTTGCTGCGGAGTATTGCTATAGATTATGAATTAGCACTTCAACTAGGGTTACAGAGACTTACAGGAGCTGTTCCAACAAAACCACCACAGCCCATTTATCAAAGGACCTTCAGCTCCCACTTCAAGGAAAGTGAAACAGAGACTCAGTCTTACCTGGAGCATTTAAAGAAATCTGTGCAATGCCTTATTGATCTAGGCACATCTCTCTTTTTGTTTGTTTGGGGTTTTTTTATTGTAAATCTCATACACAAAAAAAATACCAATCTTAAATTAACATACTCTGAGTGCTTCTGGACTTCTGAAAAGGTCACAACTCAGAGACGGTTTACTGTGACAGCTTGAAAACTACAGGAACATACCTGCCTTTATTTTGTCCACCTATAAAAGAATAATAGGAGAAAATGTACTTTCAAATAAAGCACCTCTTAAATGAGTGTGTGTGAGAGAGAGAGAGATGGATGTACCTGGACTTATGAAGTGCCTCAAATAAGTTTAAGTGCTAAGAAGGTATTTTTTGGTCTCTGAAAATAGATTTCTGCTCCTTCCTTGTTAAAAATGTATGTTTGAAACAAAACCATTTTCCTATTGAAAACTGTACATGATAGATGAAACAGCTTGATTTTCAGCTGACTGCTACACCATTAATATCTGTAATAAGGACTTAGATGCCAATTTATTTCATGATAGTGGAGGTAGAATAGAGGGCAGCTTGTGCTGCTTATCAACAGCTGCATTGGCTTTGCAGTGCTGATAATAGTAAATATGTCTTTGGTAAAACAAGCAGGAGTGTCTCTGTAGAGCAATACTCCTTTAGAGTGTAGATATGAGCCAGTAGAAATATATTTAAGTTAATATAAACTCTATAATTTAAACACTTCTGACTTTGAGATGTTTTTGGACTGTTCTACCCTTTAATGCCTACAGAGATCGACGGCGCAGAAGAAGCAGGAGTGGAACAAGGTCACCTAAAAAGCCCAGGTCCCCTAAAAGAAAACTGTCTCGGTCCCCATCTCCAAGAAGGTCAGTGTGCTAGCAGGCCTCTGAATTCAGTTGCTCTGTATCTCTAATTTTCAAAGGGGTGTCTGGGGAGGAAACAGTCCTGGTGCCTGAAATGTTTGAGCTATAGTGGAGGGGTATAGTTATATCCTTTTCAACCAAGGAATTTCTTGAACTCTGCTGTAAATTCTCCATGAAAGGGAAGTCATGATTGTTGTTCTGGCACTAATAAATGTGTGTGGGAGGGTGTGTTGCATTCTGGAAATAAACTTCATGTCCTGCGTTGCACTGTTTAGAAAATTCCCCACGCTGTCTTTTCACCTCCCTCTCTTGCTTTGAGCTGCGATAGGGAGTTGGCTGGATGTGATTGTATTCTAAAGGAATACTTAACCTTGGCTCAACTGATGTTTTGTGATTGTGGTGGTGGCTTAAGCTGGGTTTTTGGCATGAGGGGCTGGTTCTGTGTGAGGGAATTACAGTAAAGTGTTAACCTTAGTTTTTGCAATGTGCAAAGATTGAGCAAGGTACTCTACTGTCATCTTAGACATAAAAAGGAAAAGAAGAAGGATAAAGACAAAGAGAGAAGCAGAGATGAGAGAGAGCGGTCAACGAGCAAGAAGAAAAAAAGCAAAGACAAAGAGAAGGATCGGGAAAGAAAATCCGAGAGTGACAAAGACGTAAAAGTATGTTTAAAAACTTGTTTAGTTTCACTGCCTTTGGTGTAGTATTAACCTTAAACCCATAAGAACCTTGAGGCAAGTTTTACTTTTACTTTTTCATCTCGGCAAAGCAGGTCACAAGGGATTATGATGAAGAAGAACAAGGATATGACAGCGAGAAAGAAAAAAAGGAAGAAAAGAAAGTAGCAGATTCTGCTTCCCCCAAAATAAAGGAATCACCAGTGGATAAGGGAAGTGGAGATTCAGCAAGAGAATCCAAAGTAAATGGGGATGATCATCATGAAGAAGACATGGATATGAGTGACTGAATATTGCCTTTGCAGTGAATGCAGCTGCAGACATGCATCAGTGTCATTCCTGTGTGATTCTTTTATGCTGTACTTGTTAATCCTAAATCTAGATGTATACAGCTCTAATCTATAAATGGTTGTAAAGCTCCTGATATTAATTTACATCAAAAGCTTTATAGTGAGAGGTACTTTGGTTGCCATTCTTGCTATGGCCAAATTTGGTTTGAGTAGCCAAGTAGGTCTTATTAACTTGGTGCTGCTTCAAGCAAAAGTGAAAAGCTGCATGCATCTACAGCAGGCATGGATTGTTTATGTTGTATGATCTCCTTTAGTAAATTGGCTCACTTATGATAGTGTTTCTAGAGTTTGATTCATTGCAGTAATAGAGCAGTATAGGGAATGCACTGATTGCATGTTAATTGTGGCAGAAACATCCTAAATGTTCTAAGAAAATTCTACAACATATGATGGATCTTTTTAAGGGTCTTAAGTGTGGCTACACAAAATTAATATTCATAGTTACATCTGGAAATAAGCATTCTGATATAAATAGATAATCTTTTTAGCCATGTGGCTATTTTGGGGGGGGGTGGGTGGGTGGATGGGTTTTGTTTCATTTTGACAAGGTTAAAATGCACTAACCTTTTCTGATGGCTAATGTTGATGGTCTTTTACTCAGTCAATTTAAAATCCATCTCAGGCAGTGGAGAGAGGTATAGTTTAATTCCTAACTATTTTTCTTGGGTCTGGGGAGGTCAAATTTTCTGCTGTAGTAATGCAAAGTCTCCTGACTTGCCTAGTGTCCAATGATTAGAGGTTGCTTTGTGCAGTTTTCATCACCCAGTTTTTTATTTTTATTGTATTTGTTCATGAGCTAAATATGTTGCAAAAAGAGGTAGTGCATTTTAAAATTGACCTTTGTATGCTTTTAAAAGCAAGTCTACTTGATAATGTACTTTTTACTTGATCTCAAGTTGTATAAACTAATAAATTTGTGTTTACTGTCACTGCAATAGTAATCTTATGCACACAGTGATTCCATGTTATGCAAAGTAGTTAGATGAGCTGTTTTCTTAGTTAAAGACGTTTCAGAGCTTTTACTTTTGTGCAGGTAAAAACAAAAGTGGGCTACAGTCTGTGCCATGTTGATGTACAGTTTCTGAAATTGTTTTACAAGACTTTGATAATAAAACCCTTAAATTTATGCTCATGTTTCTGTAAAACTGTACTTGTATTTATTTACATTATTGAATGTATGAAATTACCTCATTCATTTAGAGTTGACTTTTTTCCCCCCCCTCACCACCTGCTTTAACAGTATCACAGTTTAAATCCATTTCTTTTACTAGTAAATGTGGTGAAGAAAACTGTTAAGCCAGTCTGTCTTTCAGCTCTGAGTTAAGCCTTTTCTCCCTCAGTACAGTATGTATTTTACCTTAACTGGGGATAAAAAGTAATAGACCTGAATGAGAACTTAAGTGTTAAGTACTTTTCAGATATTTTTCTCATTGTTAAGTATGTATTTACATTGAAATGTAAACACTTTCACCTTTTATCTTCTCTAGAATGGTGATGGAAGATTAGCAGGAACAGGATAATGAAATGCAAGGGTGTGCATCAGCTATACATCTCTAAAAGCTAACCTATTAAAGAAGGTCCTGAAATGACAGAACAATTCACTGGTTTAAATGAGTAGGTATTAGAGTCAAACTAAAATTAGCACAAGTGCTTGCAATTTTTGAGTCTGGTTTTTAAAATTGTCACTTTTCCACAAACATTTTAAAATGAAACTTGCCATTTAGACATGCAGTGTCATTTTTAGAATTTGTAGAAATGTAACTTTTAAAAAACTGTTGAGTATTTTGTCAATACAGAGAGGTATATGTCAATACAAAGAGTTCTCCTAGCCTTTTCTTTCTAGTTGAGTGAAACAAGCTGATAATCCCCATTAATCAAGAAAAAAAACATGCATATTGCATCTTCTAATTAAGTTACATTTCCTTCATGTTTGAATTAAGTTTACCTTATCTTGCTAGCAAGTACAGAACAAAAAAAAGCCCTCCTGCTTTTATTAAAAAGAAAAAAGAAAAGGAGTACTTGTGGCACCTTAGAGACTAACCAGTTTATTTGAGCATGAGCTTTCGTGAGCTACAGCTCACTTCATCGGATGCATAGCATATTGTGGAAACTGCAGAAGACATTATATACACACAGAGACCATGAAACAAAACTTCCTCCCACCCCACTGTCCTGCTCGTAACAGCTTATCTAAAGTGATCATCAAGGGAGGGCCATTTCCAGCACAAATCCAGGTTTTCTCACCCTTCCCCCCGCCCCCCCCACAGACACACATACAAACTCACTCTCCTGCTGGTAATAGCCCATCCCTCTTTGAAACCTCTCTTTATAATGCGCATGATAATCAAGGTGGGTCATTTCCAGCACTAATCCAGGTTTTCTCACCACCGCCGCCACCCCCCCCCCCCCACACACACACACACCCCTCCAAAAACCACACACACAAACTCACTCTCCTGCTGGCAATAGCTCATCTTACAATGTGCACAGCAATAATCCAAGTTTAACCAGAACGTCTTGGGGGGGGGGGTTAGGCTACCTTGCATAATTGCATTAACCCCCCCCCCAAGACGTTCTGGTTAAACTTGGATTATTGCTGTGCACATTGTAAGATGAGCTATTGCCAGCAGGAGAGTGAGTTTGTGTGTGTGGTTTTTGGAGGGGTGTGGGTGGGGGGGTGGCGGTGGTGAGAAAACCTGGATTAGTGCTGGAAATGACCCACCTTGATTATCATGCGCATTATAAAGAGAGGTTTCAAAGAGGGATGGGCTATTACCAGCAGGAGAGTGAGTTTGTATGTGTGTCTGTGGGGGGGGCGGGGGGAAGGGTGAGAACCTGGATTTGTGCTGGAAATGGCCCTCCCTTGATGATCACTTTAGATAAGCTGTTACGAGCAGGACAGTGGGGTGGGAGGAAGTTTTGTTTCATGGTCTCTGTGTGTATATAATGTCTTCTGCAGTTTCCACAATATGCTATGCATCCGATGAAGTGAGCTGTAGCTCACGAAAGCTCATGCTCAAATAAACTGGTTAGTCTCTAAGGTGCCACAAGTACTCCTTTTCTTTTTTCTTTTTACGAATACAGACTAACACGGCTGTTACTCTGAAACCTGCTTTTATTAACACTATTGCATAAGCATTGACCAATGAGGAGGATCCTGTCCTCAGATAACCAACAAATGTGGTGGGTACAAACTTGGAAAAACACTACACAAATTAAGTTTACACTGTTTTTTGAAATAGGAGCATTGTGTGTTAGAATTGGTTTGTGTAAATATAACGCAAGTGCCTGAAGACACAGTGGAAGTAACAAAAAAGGTTTACAAACTACTATTTACTAATTCACATTCATTCACCAGTGCAATGAGTGAATCCTTCTACCTGTTATAAAATTGAACACAAATACCCTAGTTGCCATTCAGAAATCAGCATGTGCTAAATTCATTTTTTTCACTAGCAGACAACTTTGGGATCATTTTGGCAAATGTTCACTTTTAAATGTAGAATACTTTGAAGTTAGCTTAGATCATATCTTAGTGTGTGGTGGATACCCCTTCATCAGCTGGGGACAAATATAAATGAGATGTGGCCTAGCGAGCTTTTAATGTCCCCATGCATTGAGTTACACTAGGTCTATGATTGGTGGCAGCTACTCCTGAGCCTTCACTGGTAGCTCCGCCACATGTGAATTGCCCCCACTCCTCTTGATGGAGTGTCAGCTTTGAAGCCTGAGAAATGCTAACATTCAGCATTTTACCAAAATCACTAACTGTGCTTATGTTAATCAGAAAACATACATTCTTCAAGTATATGTCCATATGAGTGCTCCAGTGTAGGATGGACAGGCATCCATGCTTTCTCCGGCCTGTGCAGAGCAGCACCTCAGGCCTTCAAATGAGGCATGGACCCACCACCACTCAGTTCCTTCTTTATTGCCTGTGGCTTGAGATGAAGCAATTGCTTGTCTAGTGCTTCTCAACTTCCTGCCTTGCTTTGTATTCTGATTTTTGTCCTTATAACATTAAAGAAATATGGTTGTGTTTAGAAAGGGTTACTCCCATCCCCACCCCCATCTTCCCTTCAGTCCTCTACCACTCTGGTTTATGCCAAAGACCCAGGGTTCAAGCCCTGATAGACCTGCCCAGAGTGATGGGAATTCAAGCTTGCCTTGTAGTGATGGGAATTCAAGCTCTCCCCTGCCTCAGAGGCACCCATATCCCATCTGCATCTAATGTCTGTATGGAGTTTAAAGATGGGTCTCAGAAAGAGGCTAGACTGAAGCATCTTCTACTAGAGTGCTCAGGAGGGCTCCGCTTTCCACTTGTGTACATCAACCGTAAATTCCTGGACTATCCCATGGCAGCAGCACCTTCAAAGGCTAGAATGTCTAAGAAGACTACTTTCTCCTTCCAGAGTATCCAAGAGGGACAGGTCACCTCATAAACCCCCCTCTAAGACCTCATATCCCCCAAGGGGTGCAACTAAGGCTCCATCTGAGCCTGGGTACCAAGCCCCTAATATTGCACAAGAAGCGGCATAGTACTGACATTTCCAGGCACTAAGATCAGGCACAGGCCTCCTCTGCATGCCACAGGAGCATTATGTCCCTTACATCAGGGCTTCAAGATCAGAGAAGCTCTTCTACAAGCCTCACCAGTACTGTGCTCACCATCTTTGCAAAGCCAGGTCCCAGTACCAACTCAGTCTTCTGGACATCATAGGCCTCCAGATTTCTTTTCCCAGAGGACTTCTTTATACCACTTGTACCAGAATCTCTCCTGCTGTGGTCCTTTACCATGACCCCTTCCCTGGTACTGCTTAGATTGAACGTTGGCCAGACCTCCAGCCTTCAGTACCCATGTCTGATGCTCCCTCCTTCAGCCCAGGGGATGATACTTCTCAGAGTCTGAAGGCCTCCATAGAGGGCTCTTTGTCATCACCTTGCTACTACACCCTAATGAGCCTAATTCAGATCCCACCAGACATCCTGGAGACAGCTTATGACTAGCCATGGGGACCCTTACCCTCTCCATCCCCTTAGTGGGTTTACTAGAATTCCTGGGTCACCTTAGGGAACAATTTTATAAGGGTTCTAACCAGAAAGAGATCCCCAGTACCAGCTGGTACCATATCATTCACAGGCATTGACTGATAAACCTTGGGTACCCCAGGATCACCATTTGGTACTCCAGTACCTTATGTACCTCAGCACTAGGAGACACCCAGGAGCAGTTCTCCCCCCTCCAAGGGAGGGAAACTGACCCCCATCAGCTAAATCCTTTTCATCCCTGGATAAGGCAGTAATGCCTCCACAACTTTCTTGCACCAATGACTCTGGGGCTTTCCAAGACCTCCTAAGACATCTGACAGAATCCCTCCGGATCCTATTAGAGGAAGTCTAGGACTCTCACCTGCTCACAGAGACTAGTAAACAAGTGCCATGATCCAGCCCTAGTTGTAGGCAGATAAAAAGTACTACATTCCAGCCAAGAAAAGGGAGCATTTATTTTCCCACCCTACTTCTAATTAACTGGTGGGTGGATGTGGCTAATAAAGGGTAGAGGCAGGCCTATTCCAGACCCTCTCCTTATAAGGAGTCCAAAAGTTTAGACTTCCAGGGTAGGACAACATACTCTTCAGAAGCTCTCCTATTTTGTGTTGCAAACTACCAGGCCCTGTTGCCAAAATGACTTCAACACATTCCACATTCTCCTTTTATTTGACATCTGCCAGAGGACCAGATGGAACAATTTCAGGCCATGATTTCAAAGGGCCAGTTATAGCCAGAAACTCCCTCCAAGCTGCTGTAGATATCCCAGACAGCTTCTAGATCCTTAGCCACAGCACTGTGGAGAACGTCCTATTGTCAGGTCTCCCAAGAGGTGCAGATTATAGTTGAAGGTCCTCTTCTCCCCCTCTCCCCTTGGAAGAGCCCAGCTCTTCAACTCTGACATGGATGTCTCCCTACACACACTGAAGGATTTGAGAGCTACCTTACAGTCACTGGATATCTGAGTTACTGCAACAAAAAGATGGTTTGGTAACTATAAATATAACAGCCATCTAGGCCATTCCAGTACACCAAGCAACAGGCTTTCTGAGACTTTCCTACTTTCAAAGGAGGAGATCTGTTCCTCAGAATAGGGGACTACCACTTTCTACAGCAATACCTGCACCTCCCTCTAAGAAATAATTTTGGTGTCTCGGTTGAGGGCCTCAACCAAATGTACCTACCTGGATCCTGTGTTGAATGATTCCATTCATCTCCCCTTCGCTCCCCCTGAGATCAGCTATCCCACTTCCTCCCTGCCTGGGCACAAAGTACCTCAGACAGATGGATTTTGGAGGTGATCAATGTGGGGTACTCCATCCACACTGTCCCTTCATCCCTATTCCTCTTCAGGAACTCCTCTCACAAAGATCTCTTGAAACAAGAGGTCCAGTCTCACTGTTGGGGATGATTGAGCCAGTTGCCCCAGAGTTTATCAGAAGAAAGTTCTATTCCAACTATTTCCTAGTTCCCAAAAGGGGTGGAGGATGGAGACTAATTCTCAACCTAAGAAACCTGAACCTCCTTTCCCAGCACTTCAGGATGGTGACGCTAGGCACTATAATCCTGTTCCTAGATTCAGGAGACTTGTTGGTCACCGTCAACCTCTATGATGCCTGCTTTTGTGTAGCTATCCACCCATCCCACAAACAGTTCCTACGCTTCAATTTAGGCTTAAAAGACTTACCATTAGCAAGTCCTTTCTTTCAGGCTCTTCACAGCGTCTATGGTCTTTACAAAGCTTTCAGCAGTGCGGCCCATTTACATCAGTGGGGCATAGAAATCCTCACCTGGATGCTTGGCTCCTCAGGGATTGATCAGCTGTAGAGATCCAGTCTGCAACCTCCAGGACTCCCTCTTGCAATCTCTAGGCCTCAGCATCAATAAAAAGAATTCTACACTGACGTCTGGAGACTAGACTTTATTGGAGCCATTCTAGGCTCCCTAACTGCCAGTGCCTCTTGCCAAAGAGAGATTCTCTATCAGGTTTAATCTTGCCAATACAACGTAGCTTGCAAACAATGGCAAGAACCTGCCTACAACTTGTATGCCTCCACATTTGTCATGCCTCCTGCAAGACTGCCCCTCAGGTGCCTTCAGATATGACGTAAGGTCAGAGCAAGATCCCAGTCTTTATGTGCAGCATTGCTTAAGCTTTGAAATTGGTGCATGTTCTGTTAGATAGCCAGTTGAGATTTCTATCTTCCAGGATGTCAGAATACACATTCTGACTAGACACTTCCTTCAGGACCACAAATGGGAGCTCAACAATGCTGTCTTCCTTAGCATCTGCCAGACTTGGGGGTCCCCAGAAGCAGACCTCTGCCACCTAAACAACATGAAATTCTGTCCTGCTCCAAGGGAAAATGTCTGCAACTCATTGGAAGATACCCTCAACACTGTGCCCACACCCCTGTATCCTAGTGGACACTTACCTGAAGATCTTACTCAGATTGGATCAGGAAAGAGCCCTCGTAGCATCATCCTGTCCAAGACTTGAACCTCCAGCTCAGACTTCTTCTCCAGAAGGATCTCCTGTCACAGAACTCAGGGACCATGATCCATCCCAACATTCTCTTTAAATCTGAGAGCATGGAACTAACCTGTTCGGAGTTCAGTCAATTATCCTATCTAGCAGGAAACCTAGTACTTGCAAAACTTACATTCAAAAGAGGAAATGCTTCTACGCCTGGTCTTCCATTCACTCTTCTGAAGCCTTAATGGTTCTGCTTTCCAAAATCCTGGACTACCTCTTAGATAAGCCTTGTCTTTAAATCCATGAGCCCAGAGTACATCTGGCTGCTATAACAGCTTTCTTCTCCCCCATTAAAGGCTTCAGTCTTTGCCCATCCTATTACAGCTAGATTCCTACAGGTTGCCTCCTGTACAGAAAGCAGCACCTCCCATGGGACCTCAGTTTGGTTCTCAATGCCCTGAGGAAATCTCCATTTTAACCAATGGCTACCTGTTCTCTTTCCTGCCTCTCCTATATGGCAGCTCAGCCCTAAGAGCACTGAGCTCTTTCTTCTAGCTGAAGTGATAGCTAGAAGAAAGAGCTCAGTGCTCTTAGGGCTGAGCTGCCATATACCACTTTTTATAAAGACATGGTTACACTGCATCCCCATCCTCATTTGCTCTCAAAGTTCTCTTCAGAATCCCACACTGATAAAGAGATTCATCTGCCAGCGTTCTACCCAAAACCTCAGTTCTCTAGAGAGGAGACCAGCCTACATAAAATAGATGCCAGAAGGGCCGTTGCCTTCTACCTTGACAGGACTAAGACCTGACAGGCACCTCCTATGCTATTTGTGTTATTGCGGGGGAGGATGAAGGGTTAACCTATTTCCACTCAGATAGTCAAATTGGATTTCAGGTTGCATCTTAACGTGCTATGAATCAACTGGGATACAGACCTCCCTCACAGAGTGACAGCACGTTCCACTCGAGCTCAGTCCACATCTATCTGTCTCCTGAAGGTGTTTCCATAACTTAAATTTGTAGGCCTGCAACTTGGTTTCCCATTTTTACCTTTGCTAAGAATTACATGATCTTACCTGCGTCTAGGGATACTACCATCTTTGGTGATGCAGTCCTCTAAACTGTCTTGGACTTACCTCCTCAGCAAGATACTGCTTGGGCATCTTCTGTGGTGAAGCAGCCACAGGGACATATACTCAGAGGAGAGGTTACATACCTTACAATAACTTGAGTTCTTTGAAATGTGTCCTCCTCCTCCCGCCCTCTTTCCCTTTTAGCTCTGGAGGCTCTGCTTTGCAGTAGTGAAGAAACTGAGTGGAAGCAGGTCTGTGCCTCCTTATATGCCCTTGTTCAGAGGCACAAAGTGCTGCTCTGCAAATGTGCAAGCCTGTGGACACTGCTTTGCATTCTCTGGTTGAGTGTGCCTGGGTGCACATATAGCCTACTGCAGAGCACCCATATAGGGACAAAAATTTCAATGAACTGTTACTTTTAAAGTAAGTAACCTCTCCTTCCCTGCCCCATTCCCCCCCCAAAATCTCTTCTATTCCTGTCCACAAATGAGGACTGAAGAAGAGATGTATTCTCTTTGTGGTGCCAAAAGTCATGTGCCATTGCATTGAGTAAAGAGCTGTCTTCTGCTTAAAAGAAAGCATAAAGTATACATAAGTGTGTGCAGTGATTCCTCTTCGTAGCTCTGCAAAATGCTCCAGTTGTAATAGTTAGATTAAAGGCAGGCCTTCATGTCACTTCGACACCTTTGCAATCGTTATCTGGATAGCATGGAGATTATATTTCGGAACTGCTGCTTGCAATTAAATTGGATGCACCTCAGTATAAGAAAATGGTGTAAAGAGATTATTTCTTGACCTCAAGTGTATATACTTAGTGATACAAAAATTGCAGTAGTATCAACCTTAACTTATATTTAATACAATCAACCTGTTCTGTGCATACCTGAGACATTCTGAATAGCACTGATTGAATTTTCCACTAGAACATCTGTAGGAAAATGCCATTTCATTGAAAACAAAACTTAGAACGCTTTGATTTCAGCAGTTTTGTTCGGGGAGGGAGGGGGGGAAGCATTAGCCAATCCAAATGTTTCAAACTCTTGAAATGAAACACTTGGTTTTGTGGGAAATTGTTTCCACTCCGATTCAAAACAAAGCCAAATGTGAAGTAGTTCTTGCACAGCTCTAATTCTGAATTAAATATAATTCACCACCAGGAACTGATGTGTAACTGACATTTCCCACATTCTCATTAAGGTAAGAGTATCTCCAACTTGTTCTGCCCTGCCCCTCCCAATAATCAATTCTGTTTATTCAGTGCTGTGCTGAAAAATTGTAAATGGATTCACTAGTTAATAAAAATGCATATTACAGATAGCCAACATGCAAGGGAGCTATTTACTAACCTTGCACTAACTAGTAAAATATTCAGATTAAGGTCCAACTTTAAGCATTTCAGGATAGTTATAGTTGCACTTTTCACTGCTATTTTAAAAAATACTTCTCATAATTAGCATTCCTAGGGTTACCATACGTCCGTATTTTCCCAGACATGTCTGGCTTTTTGGGTCTTAAATTGCCATCTGGGAGGAATTTTTAAGTATCTAAAAGCGTCCGGGATTTTGCCATTATTATTTTTCCCCAAAGAAGAGTTGATCATTCAAGAAAGAGAGTGAATGTTGATCACTCAAGAGAGTGCCCGCTTTTTCCCCCTAGCTCCCAGCGTTCATGCCACAAAACAGTTGTTTCGCATGGCTGGGAGGGAGCAGGAACACAGCCCGCTCAGGGGAGGAGGCGGGGATTTGGGGGAAGGGGTCCAATGGGGCAGGGAGGGGGTGGAGTTGGGGCAGGGACTTTGGGGAAAGGGTGGAGCTGGGGGCAGGGCATGAACAAATATCCCCCCCGTGGAGTGTCCTCTTTTTTGAATGTTCAAATATGGTAACCCTAAACATTCCAGCATTTTACCATAGTGTTTGACCTGCAAAGGATCATCTTGGTCCCTGCTTTTGCTGCTTTGATGTAAAGCTTGTAAATTGCCTGCTCTGTATGTGTGTGAGGTAACGCCTCTGGCTCCTTTAAGATGTTAAGGAATCAGATAGCCTTTCTCCAAAGTGGTGTTGAAATTTACATCTATAAAGTTTTAAGCAGTGTGACTAAAAATCATTTTTCTCCTCAGGCACTGTCGCTCTAGTCTTGCAATAAAATGGTTTCCCCTCGACATTCTAGGGTTAAGCTCTACATTTTTAATGTGGGTTTTGAAAAGACCCAGTTATAGGCTTCATGTCTTGAAGGCAAAAAAATCAAAGGAGAGGTGAGGGGGGACACGAGTCCATGTTCTCTTTCATCCAGATCCATTTTAAATGACATGCTTCCAGTCATTTGTGGGGGTGACACAATTGCATACACCTAAACAGGCTCTGAAAAAAAAAAAATCTGAAAAAATAATGGGAGGCCAGGGTTTCACATATTAGACTTCACTTTCCATTCACCTACTGTTGCTTAAGTGCAGCGGGTTGGACGCAGATCCTACAAACAAACTGACTTCAAGTGGAATTATATCTGCTCAAACTAATACAGGTGTTCTCAGGATCTGAACCTTACTTGTGAAGGTAACTTTTATTCTGAATACAGTATAGCAATAAAATTCCACATGAGAGATGGGAAGGAACAGGGTTATATTGAAAACTTCATATTTTATTTAAAAACTGACCAATAAAACATCCTTACAGAATGAGCTGAAGCACTCCAGCTTTTCAACTCAATCCTTCCTCAAACATGTACAAAGTGCCTACAATGTACACATTATGTAAAGTACTGTACAGAGTTATAGTTAAAGTTTTCACATGTTCAGTTTCAGAATCAAACAGCATCTTTTGGTCTTTATTCTAACAGATGATACAACCTAAAAATTTACTATTAGTGAAGGTGAGTTAAGAACACAGACCACACAAATAGTAAAATGCAAAAAAGTGACCTTAAGTTTCCATGATAATTACAAATATCTAAAGAAAATAAATGACTCTGCAGCATTACAGGAGATTTGTTAATAAAGTTTAAATAATGTAATTATCCTTGCATGAATTAAAAAATCAAGAACAAGTACATTTAAAAATTGACAGTTGCTTTGAATATATTACCAAACTTAAGGAGGGTTTCCAGGAAAACATCAAGTTTTGTAACCATCTGTTGATAAGTACATATATCAAGAACTGCAGCTATAAAAGTGAATAGAGTGACTGGAACAGCAGGTACTTAAAAATAAAATAAAATGCATTCCCTTTTACCACAAATTAAAGTGGTGTTTTGGAAGACCAGTAAAACTGAGTTTGGTTAAGGAACAGTTCTAGGACTTCGCAAACATTCTGTTTCAGTTTGAGAATTAATGGCTTTTTTTTTTTAATATTCTGAATCAAACGTTTCAGTCCAGATCCAACTGCTAATTTTTAAAAAGTACCTAACATTTAGGCTTTCTTCAGTCTTGCTGTGAGATTCCTCCTCCTCATGCAGTGAGGAATCTTGAAAATTTAAAAGCTTGACTTTCAAACGGACATGGAATTCTTCATAACTTGCATCTCTAAATCTTGTGTGTTTTAGAATGTCCATGATAGTGGAAGATGAACATTTTTGTTGTTTTCCCAGCAGTATTAAGCTCTAGTTGATATTATACAAATAGCAAACTTCCAAAAATGTCATGCTTTTTCAAACAAACAATCAGGTAACGGCCTTTTACATTCCAGTGTATCTTTTTGTAACAAATCCCTTTACATGCATATGTAAAGTTTTCAAACTATTACATGACATGTTCATTGTTATGCTGCGGAAGCAAGCTGTGCTATATGCGTTCTGTAAAAGTACTGTGGCTGCGTACTCGACAGGGGACAAAATTATCCTTTACATGGCAGGAAGGAAACGAAAGAAAGCTATGCCTGTTTACTCCTGCTACACCACAGATGCTGGTCTACAACACTGATCTCCTGTACTCACACCTCATCCCTCATTTGCTAAGACTTATGCCTTCTGTGTATTATTTAGGAAGCCACTCTTCAAAGTGCACATTTCACTAGCTGTGTTTTGAAATTCATCACTGGGAATGTCGAGACAGATTATAGTATCCCCAAAGGATTTGAGATGCAAGCAACTCTGCTAATTCTTACTTAAAATTTGATTGAGGCTGTCACTGGAATCTAATAGCAACTGGTCTGAAACGAAAGCTGGTTACAGTCAAATGATTCCTAATTGTATATCAGGAGACGTATTAATGAATGTAAGGCTTGAGCCAAAGCCCATTGATATCATGTTTCCATAGACCACAATGAGTTTTAAATCAAACAGTTCATTAGAGGAAAAGGTAGTCCTCTCTTCAGGCCCGCTACTGATCTCACCACAGGTGGATTGTACCCTCTATTTTGTCTCAAGGCTTATTTAATGCCCCCACCCACCCCAAATAATCCAGTTATATTGCCTTTAATATAAAACGCTCAGCTTCCAGCATCTCTTCCTATGGATGCAGCTTTTATGATACAGGTTTGTGCATTGGTTTGGTTTTTTACATCAAAGTACTAGTTCCTTTCTTGTAATACTAAGAAAGATTTGATCAACTATTGATGTCTGTCATTGAGAAATATCCCAATTTGTCTTTGCAGAAATTGCCATACAGTTAAGTTGTGAGGTGTATCCATTAGTTTCAGAAATACAAATATTGTAGGAACAGGTTTAGGGTTTGTCACCCATGCTGGACTGACAGTACTGGATACTGAAGCCCTCTCACCATTTATCCTTAGAACAGTTATAGCTAGGGTAACAGTGTAAGTTCCTACAGTGGGCCCTATGGAAGCTTAACCTTGACCTACAGCGCTGACAAGATAATTCTGTCTCCATCTACATAATTCTGTCTCACTTACTGCTAAGGATTTCAGCTGATGCCAAGGGAGGATGCAAGGTAGGTACCAATTCATGTAATCAATGTCAAACCTGAGGGACTCATAATTAGCTGGAAGAACAACTCTTCACTCCTACTAAATGTTCAACACCTGTGACTGGTTAGGTACTTTGGGAATAACTACAACAATCTTACAATTCACTAGTGCTTTTTATTTTCATTCAGAACTGATCAATTTCTCTCTAGTGTATCAGTCACCAATCTGCAATGTAGATAGGCAAGTGTTAACCTTTTACAGGTTTAAAACACTACTGGAATGAAGCAACCATCCTTATTTCCTCCTGTCAGTCCATTTAGGCAACTGCTATTGAGAGTGAGACGATGGATAAATTGTGGATATTGTAATTCCCTAGGGCAGCCTCTTTGGATTTTATATAGACAGGGGCCAATGCCCTTTGAAAGAATTCTACTTTAACCATTTCCCAATAAAATCAATGTGGTTGACAAGTCTGCTTTTACTGTATCATGATTTAGCTATCTTATTTCATCATCCACCTGATTAGTAAGATTGGTTACCTTTACTAAGCACTGACGGTTCATTATAGATATTAAAGTTTAACATTTACTGTATTGACTTCTACTAAAAGTAGTTTAGCTCAGGTGCACAAAACAATTTTGAAAATTTACATTTCTGTACACTTGCACCACAGCACTGAGGCTAAATCTCATACAAACAAACAGCCAGCTGCACACATTCTTTCTAGCAAAATAAAATTAGATTACCTTCAAATTTAGGACAGTGGAATGAATAAGTTAAAGAAGCCAAAACAATTCCCGATTTTAAAGCCTATTTTAAAAAAAATAAACAAACATACTCCATTATATGGCAAGGGAAGTTACACCCTTAGTAGTGAAAAAGTGCACATTTTAAATTTTTCCATTGTGAGTCCTATTAAATGTGCCCTACAATTACACTAGGTTTTCAAGAAATAAGTTTTATTTCACTTAACCTCTCTAACGTCTGAGATTGTGTCTTAATGCATCCAATATGTTCCAGTGTGCTGCTCCACATCAATATAAGATAGCTGCACATCAACCAGGGTATTATGGAGCAAGTCTCCTAACCAAGAGTAAAATAATGCAAGTGATGCAATTTCTAGGTAGATAAAGAATCTCCAAGAATGCTAGTCAACACCATATCCATGAACACAGCAACGATTTTTAAACCAGCAGAGGGGTGAGAGGGAGGGAGTATTTGCAAATTCTTTGAAAGGAAAATTAGTAAACAACTTGCAGTGAAAAAATTAACAGTTCAGATAAGAACACGAATAGCACCACAATGGATTGCACTAAGGTGCTAAAGGAGGTACCTTATTCCCTGCAGAGTGAATGCTATTTCTGAAGTGTATTGCAATGTGTAAATGCAATTGTGTAACGGTTACCATTTGGTTCATTCATCTACAGAAAATGCATTCCTTCTAATATACGTTCAACTAACATTCAAATTACTGAACTATACATAATGTTACATAGTTTACAATTTATGGAAACAGATTGAAAGAATATTATAAGGTCACCTTGTATAAAATGGGATGTTTAAAGGGCTAATATCCAGCTAAGACATTTCAGTTTTTGCGCTAATGGTCCAAGAGTGCTTTTTGTATCACCAAGAACAAATGTAAAAAATTTATAAACAAGTGACAGTCCTCACAGCTGTTAAAGTATCCTTAGAGTCACTGAGGTGTCAAACTATTTCACTTGCAGCACTGTATGTATAAAAGTGTAAATGACACATCAGGAGACTTGCTGTAATTCAGATACTAGATTAGATGACCATTATAGTCAATTTCAGTACATCAGTCATACGTGTGTTCCCTTTTCTTCTGGATCATTTAAAAAAAGTTTCTCTCTTCCATTTTGACCCACTTCTATATCTGTGGGCTATTTGCATACACTTGCTTTCTCTGGGGTATGCTGGTATTGTTATTAACTTTCCAGTAAATCAGAGATCAGGAAAACGGCTCGGGTCCTCCTTATAGTCATCAGGAATAGTGAAGATGGATTCGTCAAACTCATCATAGCGAAACTCCTGAAACGTCACAGTGGCCGTGATGGTGGGAAACACAGGTATATCTGGAGAGAGCAGAGTGGCACAGTAAAGAGCAAAGAGACAAAGGGTTACACAGTTATTACATTATCAACTGGTTTAATAAAGTGTATCATATTCTTGTGATTAGAGACTCTAGTTTTATGTTTCTGAATTTATTAAATATTTCGAACACATTACTGGCTTGTCTACACATGAAAATTAATCCAGAATAAGGCAGAGTGTGAACTGAAAGCAGATTAATCTGAAATATTGCACTCTTACTGCAGAATAAGAACATCCCACACATGGAGTCAATCAGGAATAGCCACTCCTTGTGTAGAAAAGCCCTGAATGACTTGCAAAGCTCTAGAGGTTTGGTTCAGATGACAACCAAATTCCCAGTGCTTTGAATAAACATCTGAATTTATTAGATGAGAAAAATTGTGCTGGAAATCTCAATAAGAGGCTCTTGCAATATTCAGGTTCTGGTCTCAGGTGGACAAAATGAGTGCAAGTGCCAGAATGGTTAAATAAAATTTCAAACATCAAGATGACTCTGCCCAAAATTTAAACTAAGTCTTAGAGGTGGGCAAATCAGTTTGGATTAAAACAAAAACAAACCTAAATAGTATTTAAAAGCTATGGACAAATTTGCACAAGCAGTTCCCACTGAATAGTCTGGGGTTGTGATGTGTAACAAAAGGTAGGATTTGGTGTATTAAAAAAAAAAGTTCAAATACACCACCACCCGGGTTTATAACAAATAACCCTAGAGCACCAGAGACCGTTTATTCTTGGATCTTTGCTGCTATTTGTGAACTGAGTGGGTTTGCTTCTTTATGGCCTAAGATTTTGCTGTGGTTATCTGTCCATGCAAATTAGCAAATATGTTTTATCCCTCTGTTGAAAGAAACTGGAAACCTGCATGTAGTTTCTCATAGCTGATTTACAGCAATCACGGGGTGCAAGAAATAGTAAATGTGGAATATATTCTGAACAATCCTTGAAGAGGAAAAAAAAATCAGCCATATGAGGATGTAGGGTTAGGGGTCCTGGCAACAGTCCTGATTAGAATTAGAATTTTCACAGGACGAACATTAACAAAAGTGTATTCCTTTACTCAAGGACAAGGTCATCCCTCAATTCAAGTGATCTGCAGCTTCCCTGGGAGCACCACACCATGCAGTCTTCACTTCAGAATGAGCCCCAGCACTAGGAAAGGGTAATTTTTTATAATCTGGAGCTTCCACTGTTTGATCAGGCCCTTTAGTGACTAGTAAAACAAGTGACTTCTTGGTTGTTGACTCTTCTAATCCAAGCTATAAATATTCCTCAGTCTTTCACTAATCTAATAGGATTCTGTTTCTTCCATTCACCAAGGACTAGACTATACTCCTCTAAACACTGTGGCAGCCCATTGTAGCAGAGAATTAAGTTTCCTTTATATAACCAAAAATCAACAGTTTTACACAAATGTAGTCATTTCAATTAAACACCTCCACTTCTTGGGAATGGAGGATCTTAACAGAAGCTGAAAGTCACCTTACCTAGCTTTACAGGAAAGCCTGGTGGAAGCTTCATCTGAACGAATTCTCTAAGTTTGTTAAAGTGCTTGAAGGGTGCAATTACTTCTAAAACATTCAATAATCTGAAAAGGACAGTGCATTTTTATTAGAAGCTCTTCACTTTTGCCAGCTTAATTTTTGTTCCAAGAAAATTTAAACTGATGCAATGGATAAGTAACTAAAAGTTAAGGGACTGAAAATTAGTGCTCTAAGTTCTATTATATATATACACACACACACACACACACACGCACCACACACCCATCACTCCTGTGATGACAGAGCATTGCTGCTTTGACTTAGTCTTAGTGACAGTTTTAAAGTCCAATTTCTAGTAATCCACATCTTAACATATGGCATGTTATAAAGTGGGTATGAAAGCTTTTGTTTCTAGCCTTGGTGAATCATGAGAAATTGGATCTTAAAATCATGTTGCCAATTACTATTCTTCCCTTCTCCCAACACTTCAAAAGTTGAATTCTAACATTAATCTGGCATCATTTATATGGAGACCTAGAACTAGGAACCTAAGCTTTAAACTATCACAAAGCTTAAATCCTTAGCTTTCACCCATTATTGTCTCACTACCTGTATTCAATATCAGCTGCTAAAAAAACCTGAAGCTGCAGAAAGTGGGGAGAAGTGAGGGGCGGCGTGTGGGCAGTATGGACCAATCTGGAAAAGGTAAAGGCTATTTACAGATTTGGGTTTCATCCCATTAATATTTTTCCATATTCACTGATCATTGCTTTGTACAAATATCTGTCGTTTTAGAAGAGCTAACTCACTCCACTGTGGATTTCTGAGCGAAAGTTTGAGAGAATGAGTCAAACTGCTGCTGATAGCATAAACCATTCCTGTTTCCTTGTCCAAGAGGCAGTACAAGAAGTCAATGACATTAACGGGGAAAGAATCAGGAAAATAAATGTGCATACACCTGAGTGGAATACATGTCTGCATCCACATCTCAAAAAACAGTTGCAATACAGGTAACGTAACTGTTTAATTCCACCACATATGAATGTTTACAGACAACTCTGACTTACGATTCAATTCCCAAGGGAAATTCCTGGCTCATGGCTATTGTGGCTTTAAATGTTTTCTTGCTTTCTTTGCACACCAGCTCTCTACCCAAGTGAGGAGCTCTTTAAACAAACAAACAAACAAACAGTTAAAAACACTCGTCAATGGGATGTTTGCTTTTATGAAATAAATAAGTCAGACCTTAAAAAGAGTTAAGATGTGAAAAACATTATTTATGTTTAAGAGAATTAATATGAAATAAGAGTTGCACCTAGGAGAGAAAAGGACGGCATCTTAATTTAGCTTACCACAAGTTCTGGGGAATTCACAGAAAAGCAACAAAAACGATTAAGTAGCTGACATGAAAAAAAAAAATTAAAATAGCTGAATATGGATAGGTTGTGCTAAATGAGAACTATGGGGGAAGACATGAAAACCAGCCAAGATGGTATGGGAAAGTGTTTAGGGTTGTCCATGGAAGTATAAACAAGAAATGCCATAATGAACTTGGGACAGGAAGAGTTTAGACAGAATATAAGATTCCTGCTATGAGATCCATCAGACTGTACAATGGGCTCACAACAGAAGCCATGGAAGTTCTTTTGCGGTAGTCGTTTAAAAACAGAATGGATGAAACACTGGAGAACACAACATAGGACACAATTTTGTACTGGAACAGGACAGATAGAAAGTAACAGGCCTTTTCTATCTTTAATTTATATTCATTGGAAATACAGACTAGACATTCATATCCTCTCACGTTTGTACTTTTGAACACATGATTTATGTTTGGAATAAGCAAAAAAAAAAAAAATCTAACGTTTAATCATTTTCTTTCCCCATATTAATAGATAAGTGTGTGTGCAATTATTCACATCCTTCCTTATATACTTACTTCTGCTACACCTCTATATGTAGATCAGTTAATACCTAAACAAAATCAAGATGTTCATGTCTTATTGAATGATCCCATATTGTAAACCTTGCTCTGTATATCACCCTTACTGTTCTTCTTCTAACATCTGAATATGTATTGTGAGCTCTTTGGAACAAGGTCTGCATCTTTACTGGTTTTTGTGAAGCAACTAGGACACTTTTGGGTGCTCAAACATCAAATTATGGAAAGTCTAATCCTAGGAAAAAAATTTTTTACTCAGCTGCTGAATTTACACAATCTAAACTACAGTTAACTAGTATAAGAGGCAACAAGTAGCTAACTATGGTGTTAGATGAGGACTGCATTTTACACAAAACATGGCTGCTACTGAGCAGTTTCACACATTGTTTCAGAAAATGTGTGCTTCTGGATGTAAATAATGGGTTTGGTCATAAGCTATTTATTACATCTTGCCTGAAGTCAAAACTAAGGTCTATTAATTGGTGCTAGCAATTAATTTGATTCTACCTTAAGCATAAATAGGATTGTTGTACATAGAAAGCTTTACTAAAATGTGTTAAACACAGAGCTTAATCTTTTAAGTGTTTAAAGTTTAGGCTTCAGATATCAAGTAGACCACAATCTTACAAAATATTGCTATATTTTCAGTTGATTGCAGTGCAAGATTATATTGTCAAATTATTTATATCTTTCCTGCTACACAACCCCATTTTTTACTCATGCCAGCCTTGTGAAAAGTGTGTTTTACAGTCCAAGGCAAGAAAAATACAGATGCTATGGAGCTGTAAAAATGTAAGCTAAAGAAGGAAAGTATCTACAGCTAAAGACTCCTTGTCTTTAAAAGAAACTGATATACTTACTTTCCATTTTCAGCAGATATGTATTCTTCCCATGTAATTGTGTTGGGTGGAGGTGGAGTAAGGGACTGTCGTCTGACAGGCTGTTAAGGAAAAACAAGTGGTCACTAGCTGTAAAATATTAAGTTATTGCATGGTACTATATTGCTCAAAAGATAAAATTTCACTTTTCAGTCTATAAAACGCATCACTTCACCCCATCCAGTATGAAGCTAGCCAAGTTTAACCGTTTCACCTAATATCTCCAACCTCCTGCTCTTCTCTCCCATGATTTTTAACTTTGCATGTGGACACTTGGCTCCAAGCATTAATTCACACAGAAGTCTGCTATTTTAGTGCTGCAATAATCACGAACATCAGGATGACAAGTAACAGGAAAGAAGAGACTGATGGAAATTATGGCTAATGTATACTACAAATAAAATCTTTATGCTGATTGTTCTCATAATACACCTTTTCCTCTTGAAAATAAAAAGTACCCTTTAAACTAGATGTTTGGACAATGCTATCATAGGATATTCTTAAAAATAATCCAAAGACTTTAACTTTAAAAAACGACATTGAGGAGAGATTCCTGTACGTCAAGAATATACTGCATAAAGAATTGTTTGGGATTCCAAGAGCTGGTAAAACAAGGAGATAAGTTCCCCCTCCCGGCACTGATCCCTGGCGCTAGCAGAGGACCGGCACTGACCCATGGCACCGGGCCTTCATCCTCAATAACCAGCACCAGATACCCACTACTGGTCCCCATTGCCGGATCCCAGGCACAGGTCCCCAGTGAGATTGTCCCAGCACCAGTCCCCCACCTTGTCACGGCACCAGCCGTCGGTGCATGGGCCCTCTGCACTGCCGTGGTCCTCACAATTGGGATCTGCTTCCTCTGAGTCTGATGCCGACTTGTACTACTCGAGGCGCATTCGACATAGGTCCGAGAGGCAATGAAGGAGGGAACCACCAGCCTGGCAGCCACAATGGCCCCCTGGGTTACCATCAGGCCCAGGGTACCTTTTCAAGGGGGTCAAGATCAGTAGCATCGGAACACCGGCCACCCGACACTCCTAGGGACAGGCCTATGCCTCGGGGATCCGAGGCCACTCTGTCCCAACTATCCCTTCAGGCTCCAGTCCTGGCAGAGGCGACCCCAACACGGAACCAGCCACAGAGTCAGGCTACAGCGTCCCAGGGGCTTGCACCGACCAAGAGGAGGTCAGGGACCCGGAGGAGCAGGAAGACCCAGTACCCCCTCTGGCCACCTCATCTTCTTCCCCTGATGAAGCTGTGGCAGGGGCATCAGCTTCGGGCCTTCCTCCGATTGACCATAGGGCACATTAGGACCTCCTTAGGTCGACTGCCCGCAACTTGGGGTTGCAAACAGAGGAGGTGGTCGAGGCTGAGGACCCCATGGTGGATACTCTCACTCCCGAACGTCCATCACGGGTAGCTCTGCCTTTGATCAAAACTGCTCAAAACAATATAAAGACCCTATGGCAGACCCCGGCCTAAATTCCACTGACTGCCAAAAGTGTGGAGCACAAATACTTTGTCCCTTCAGGGCTATGAATACTTATTCTCACACCTGCAGCCATGCTCTCTGGTTGTGTCAGCGGTTAATGAGAAAGAATGTCAGGGACAGCAAGGACCAGCCCCCAGATCTAAGGAGGCAAAAAGGATGGACCAATTTGGTAGAAAGGTCTACGCCACTGCGGGCCTCCAGCTGAGGATAGCTAACCAGCAAGCTATCCTCAGTAGGTATAACTTCAATTCATGGTCCTCCATGTTGAAGTTCAAAGAACTGATCCCTGCGAATTCTAGGACTGAATTCTCCGCCATCATAGGAGGAAGGGAAGGCGGTAGCGTGGACCCCTCTGCAGGCTTCCCTAGACTCGGATTCGGCCACCCGTATCCTCTCCTCCAGCACAGCCATGAGGAGAACATCATGCCTTCAAGCATCTGGGCTACCCCCAGAAATGCAGCAAACACTGCAGGACCTTTACTTTGAGGGCCTGGGGCTCCTTTCGGAGCAGACAGACTGTAAGCTGCACAGCCTGAAAGACTCCAGGGCGACCATGAAGTCATTGGGAATGCATACGCTGGCAACCCAATGCAAACACTTTAAGAACCAACCAAAACAACAACACTCATACCCTCCTTGGCCGAGGCAGGATTTTTATAGACGAAGGGGCAGGAATGGCAGGCGGAAACCTTCCAACCCCCCTTTGGGGCAAGGTCATGGCCAGTCTAAGCCTTCATCAGACTCTAAACAGGCCTTTTGAAGATGTGCCTGAGGACGGTGCACGTGCCACACCACCGGACCCTTACCCATGTTTTCTGAATTGTCTATCCCACTTCCACCGTGCTTGGTCCCAAACAACATTGGACTGCTGGGTTCTTCGTTATTCTCTCCAATTCTGCTCCTCCTCTCCCTCCCAACTCCCTTCCCCGTCCCTCTTCAGGGACCCCTCTCATGAGCAACTCCTTATGCAGGAGGTGCAATTGCTCCTCGCCATATGGGCAGTGGAAGAGGTTCCTCAGGAGCTAAGGGGCAAGGGTTTCTACTCTCGTTATTTCCTAATTCCCAAGGCAAAGGGGGGTCTCAGACCCATTTTAGACCTGCAAGGACTCAACCAGTTCATGGTGAAGTTGAAGTTCCGCATGGTCTCCCTTCCCTGGTTCCGGGAGACTGGTATGCCGCCCTTGACTTGAAAGACACGTCTTTCACATAGCCATTCAACCTGCACGCAGATATTTTCTCCAGTTTGCGCTCAACCACAAACACTATCAGTTCACGGTCTTCCCATTCGGTCTGTCGACAGCCCCCCGAATATTCACCAAGTGCATGTCGGTCTAGCAGCCTTTCTCCGGAGGAGGCAGATGCAGGTATACCCATACCTAGATGACTAGCTGCTCAGGGGCCGTACCAGACAGCAGGTAGAGTCTCATGCACGATTGGTCAGGTCCACTTTCCAGAGATTAGGAATCCTCATCAATGTGAGCAAGTCAATCTTATCACCGACCCAAAGAAACAGAATTCATCAGAGCGGTATTGGATTCGGTACAGGCAAGTGCATTCCTGCCAGAGACCTGTTTCCAGGCCATGACAGAAATTATTCAAAGCCTCAGGTGGTACCCGACCACTACCGCAAGGGGATGCCTGAGTCTCCTGCACATACATAGTCAGGCATGCCAGAATGAGGCTCAGACCCCTTCAAGCATGGCTTGCCCAGATATACCGACTGGGGCACGACCAGCTGGACTCAGTAGTGATGGTGCCAGGACACATACTCGAGTCCCTACAGTGGTGGCTCAACCCTCAGATGGTGTCCCCTTCAACAGTGCACTGCCTTCCTTGTCCCTAGGAACGGACGCGTCAGATCTAGGTTGGGGGGCACACCTGGGAGATCTCTGAATACAGGGCCTGTGGTCGCAGGACGAGCTCCCCTTCATATCAATATCAGGGAGCTCAGAGCAGTGCAACTGGCGTGCCAAACTTTCCAGTCCCAGCTACAAGGCCAAAGCGTTGCAGCGATGATGGACAACACCTCTGCTGTATTGTACAAACAAACAAACAGGGTGGAACCCGTTCTCCCCCACATGTCAAGAAGCCCTTCAACTATGGGAGTTCTGCATAGCCCACTCAGGATGCCTCCAGGTGAATGATCTCCCACTAGCTTGTTCTGCACTCCTGGATCACCTCAGCAGATCGTTCTGCAACCACAAATGGTCCAGATGTTCTTCATTCCATCTTCCAAAGATGGGAATTTCCCCAGGTTGACCCATTCGCCACCCGGAGCAATAAGAAGTGACTTCTGTTCTGCTTCTTCCAGAAACACAGCCCGGGTTCAATCACGGATGCGTTTCTGCTACCTTGGGGAGACCACCTCATGTATGCCTTCCCACCGGTCCCACTCATACACAAGGTGCTGCTCAAGATCCACAGGGACAAACCGGAGGTGATTCTGCTGGCCCCAGCATGGTCCCATCAATATTGGTACACCACGCTTCTGGAGCTGTCAGTGGACACCACGATCATTCTACCACTCTGCCCTGATCTGATCACTCAAGACCACGGTTGCCTCCACCACCCAGACCTCCAATCCCTCCACCTCACAGCCTGGAAGCTTCATGGTTAAACCCCATGGAGCTCCTAGTAAAGGAGGTGGTTCTTGGCAGCAGGAAACCTTCCACTAGGGCCACTTATCTAGCCAACTGGAAGAGATTCACTTACTGGTGTGCCCAGCAACACACACCTCCACTCCAGTCTATACCACTCATCCTGGAGTACCTTCTGCATCTCAAACAGCAGAACCTACCTGCAGCATCCATCAAGGTGCACCTTGCTGCTATCTCAGCCTTCCACCCGGGAATGTCTGGATGCTCCATGTTCGCCAACCCCATAATAGGACGTTTCCTTAAGGGCTTGGCACACCTATATCCACAGATTAAGGGACCGGTTCCTGCGTGGGACCTTATCCTGGCTCATGGGGCCCCCTTTTGAACTGCTGGCAATTTGCTTCCTGCTCTATTTGTTGTGGAAGGTGGCCTGCCTGGTCCCCATCACATCAGCCAGGCAGGTGTCCAAATTAAAGGCTCTGACCTCCGGCTCACCCTACATGATCTTTCACAAGGACATGGTGTAGCTCAGGCCTCACCCAGCCTTCCTCCCCAAAGTAGTGTCACAATTCCACACTGGTCAAGACATTTTTCTAACTGTCTTCTATCCTAAGCCTCACACCAGTACCCAAGAGCAGAGGCTGCAGTCACCGGATGTTCGGCAAGCGCTAGCATTCTACATCAAGCACACGAAACCGTTCAGGAAGTCGAACCAACTGTTCATGACTGTAGCAGACCAGATGAAAGGACTCCCGGTCTCATCTCAAAGACTATCTTCCTGGATCACATCCTGCATCCGCACATGTTACGAGTTAGCCAAGGTCCCAGTCCCTACTCTTACGGCACATTCCACAAGGGCACAAGCCTCATCAGCTGCGTTTCTGGCCCAGGTCCCGATACAAGAGATCTGCAGGGCAGAAACTTGGTCATTGGTGCATATGTTTACTTCTCACTATGCTATCACCCAGCATGACAGATGATGCAGCATTCGGCAGGACGGTGCTCCAATCAACTATTCCTTCACTCCGACCCCACCTCCAGGGTAGCACTTGGGAGTCACCTGATTGGAATCAACGTGAACAAGCACTCGAAGAAGAAAAACGGTTACTCACCTTCTTGTAACTGTTGTTCTTCTAAATGTGTTGTTCACGTCTATTCCAATACCCACCCTCCTTCCCCTCTGTCGGAGTAGCCGGCAAGAAGGAACCGAAGGGGGGTCAGGTCGGCAGGGTCATTTATTGAGTGCCATGAAGACGCCACTCCAGGGGGCTCCATAGCCGACCCGACAGAGCTGTTAAGGGAAAACTTTTCGATGACCATACACATGGCATGCACACACCTTATTGGAATGGATGTGAACAACACATCTCGAAGAACAACAGTTATGAGAAGGTGAGTAACCATTTTCTCTACTCATCCAAGCATATTTCGAGATCAGCGTTCAACACTGTCCTGCAAATGAACTTCAAGCTTGGCTTGCAAGGGTCATTTACTTAGTAGACCGAAGCAGATAACATTACCAAACTAGGTCATTTCCATTAGCAAAAAAAAGTGTCTATTTAATACCATAAAACATCATTACACACACCACACTAGGACTTTAATTAGGAATCCAGAATGCTTGCCCAATGTTTTATGGTAGCACTCAAGTGTCAGGTTACATCAGGGGCGGGCAAACTTTTTGGCCTGAGAGCCGCATTGGGCTTCTGAAATTGTATGGAGGGCTGGCTAGGGGAGGCTGTGCCTCCCCAAACAAACAGCCAGGCATGGCCCAGCCCCCGCCCCCTATCCGACCTCCTTGCTTCTCGCCCCCTGACAGCCCCCTGGGACTCCTGCCCCATCCAACCCCCCTCCCCGTTCACTGATGGCCCCCCTGGAACCCCTGCCCCATCCACTCCCCCCCCGCTCTCGGTCCCCTGACCACCCCCGGACCCTCTACCCCTAACTGCCCCCCACCACCCCATCCAACCCCCCGTTCCTTCCTGACTGCCCCCTCCAACCCGTGCCCCATCCACCCCCCACTCCCTGTCCCCTGACTGCCCCCCATCCAACCCCTCCTCTCCTTCCTGACTGCCGCCACCCCGGACCCCTGCCCCCATTCAACCCCCCTGTTCCCCGCCCTCCGACCACGCCGACCCCTATCCACGCCCCTGCCCTCTATCCAACCCCCCCCCCCCCCCCGAGCACCGGTGGCTGGCAGCACAGCTGCACCAGGAGGAGCAGCTGCGCCATGCAGCACAGAGCACCGGGTCAGGCCAGGCTCTGCAGCTGTGCTGCCCCAGGAGCTCGCCCCTCCTGCTGCCCAGAGCATTGCGCTGCCAGCGCGGCGAGGTGAGGCTGCGGGGGAGGGGCCGGGGGCGACCTTCCAGGGCCAGGAGCTCAGGGGCCGGGCAGGACAGTCCCATAGGCCGGATGTGGCCCACGGGCCATAGTTTGCCCACCTCTGGATTAGATGGATTACTGTCTGGCTGATTTTAGAAGGTAAATCTATTCCGAGATCAGTTCTACTGTGTTTATGCTTTAAAAATCACCTATTCTCACCAATGTAAGTGCCTGTTAAAGCAATAGAAAACTAGTGAAAATGTAAAAAAGTGTCATTAATTCCAAATAAATAAATTACCACATTTATTGTAGGATTTGAGAGCTTTCCATCTACTGAAGTTAATCTCTTCCAATGGAAATTGGACATGCCTGAAGCTTGCTAAAACATTGCTTGTGGATCCCTGTTCCAGGATGATGGTGGAGGGATGCTACTCTCCATTACCATATGTATTCAGAAACTGAATGTACAATTATTAAGTTAGGGAAAGGTTTTAAAATTCATAGTAAATTCTCAAAACCCAGTATTTATAGATCTACTGGCAAGATTTTCAGAAACAGGTGTCTGATGTTAAACATTAAAAAAAAAAAAATCCTGGCTCTATATTCTTAGCACACAAGTCAAAATGTACTAGAATCCTATTCTCTGAAACACTGCGGTCCAGAAAGACACCCATATAATTGCACAACCTGGCACAACTGCACAGTCCTTCCTTACTAAGATTGAACTCACTATCCATGTAAAAATAGTAAGTTGCTTGGCTGCTCTAATAAATCCCCCAAGCAGCAAGTCCACTGTGACGAGTTAGACATTAGTAACATCAAGTAATTCCAATGCTCCCCCACCTCCACTGCCTCCCCACAAGCATAACATCCCTGCAGTCATTTTATGCTGGATGATTTTAACACACAAAAAACTCGACAAAGAGAAAATATTAAATCAATTCACCACATAGTTGAACTCCTCATGCTTTGACTTCATGTAGCAGTTTGCTTTCTTTACATTATGATCAATGAAATATTTGCTATCTATTGAAAGTAACTACAATTAACTCAAAGATAGTAAAGTGATATCCATGCCTTCCTTATATTACCACATTTTACCAAAGAGTGTAGGCCACAAAAGTTGGAATGCATAAAGTTTACCTGAAAATTGTGAGACAAAGACTAAAAACACAAAAAAGTACATTCAAACATTTAGGATAGTGCGAAGACTGTAAGTCAGTGGTTCTAACTATTTGGTGAATCATTTCCCAGTTCATGAAGGAAAGAGGAAAACTACATTTTAAGGCTAATCCTGCCCAAAGCTCTAACCAATTGGCCTGATAAGGTACTTAAAAAAGGAACCATCCAGAAACCAGGTCTTGGATAAAATCTGCCTGCCACCTCTATAAAGTGCTCTAGAGGGGAACAGCACTAACAAAATGACGACCTTCAAAGCAACATTCTAAACTAGAACCAAAAAATCCTGCCAAACAGAAAATGAAAATATTCTGATTCAGTCAGCTAGAAAGAACTCCACCTTATTGTAAAAGCCATCATGAAAGATCAAGGGATCACTCACTGAAATATTCAGTATAATCAGAAGGAATTTAACAGGGGAAAGACCATATTGATTAGAGTTATAAACCAGTTCAGATGTTTTAAACTAAGATTTATACAGATGATAAGCTAACTATACCTCAAAATTTTGTTCCATCAAGTTACCACCTTTACTCAGGCTTTCCATGATGGCCTTATTTCGAAGAATATCCTCCTCACTGAGATGTTCTCTTCTTTTCCTAGATTCTAAAACAAGTCCATTGACCAAGTAGAAGTCTGCCAAGAAGTTTCCTACTCTTTCCTGTAAGATAGATATTTGAATTAATGAACTCAAAAGCTATGGTAAAATAACTTAAAACAGGAATATTCAAAGACTAAAACGACTATTACATGAAAGGAAATAAAAGTAAGTACATAAGAATGAATGTTATTCTTTAAGTCACCTGTACAGACAGAGCACTTGCATTAACACTGAATATCTCCAACAATGTAAATGCAAGTGCAGCAGAAACACTGGTTGCCCTTGCAAGGATTTCTTTGGGGATAAAAACTTACGTTAGCAAGAAACATCTATTTATGTCAGCATTTCCCAAAGAGCAAATCTGAAGATGGCAAGGGGAAACATGGTTTTTCTTCTGTGCCTGGTACGTTCTAGAACGGCTGACTGTGTCAATTGATATTTTATACAGAACTTATTTTTTGCATATAAAATGGAAAAGTAAGTTATAAGAACATGTTCAGATATGAGCTAACTTTTGAGTGACATCACCTAATGCTTCAAAAGAAGGCAAAAATCTTACCCCACACAGGAAGACAACTGGCAGTATATCTATACCTAAGGAGGAAAAACATTCCTTTCATTCCCTTACAAGTGAGCGCTAGTACCTCACAGACAGGTTGGATTCTCCATGTGTCTAGGTTGAATAGCAGGAAGTGTTAGTTTATTTAATCCTTTAAAAAACCACTGCTAAATTATTTGCCATTACTCTTGGTATTACTGTATGCAGCTTAGTAATTTAAAATTATAAATGGCATTACTTTCTACTTTACAGCTTTGAATGTCTCTACTCTTATAGAATGAGATAAGAAATAGTAGCCCCACACAATTTTTGTTAACTCCTTTAATTGTTTATAATTCCTCAGGGCCTGATCTTAGGAAATGCTAAGTACCACCTCCTGTGTTCAATGGAACATAAAGAAGCTTGTAGGATCAGGGCCTTATTTCCCATATTTTAGCCTCATCCCTCCCAAACTGCCTTTCTGCACTAAATAATCCTCGAGTAGGTCATCTCCAATATCACAGGTAAATCCCCAACCCCATCTTTCTGACCACTGTTGATATTTTGGGGGCCTATTCTATCTCTGCTTCATCCTCTTGGAGATGACCAAACCTGAACAAGTATAAGGTACTGGCATTCTGTATTTTCACAGGGTTTACAGCTGTAAGAGCAATAACAATTGGAGAGTTTGGGGTTTTTCCCCCTGGTTAATTAAAATTAATGTAGATTTCTGCAAGCTCTAAATGTATCTTGGCAAAGTGCAAATACAGTGAGCTGTATTTTGTGTTTGTACCTGACAATGGTGCAGTCTAGTGTAGATTTTGGTGGAATCAGAAGACACAGGGGCATAAAGTGTATTGAGCTCAATTTCTACCCAGAGTTCCAAATTAGCAGGTGTTTCTTCAAAAATGATCAGCCAGAGCACAGTTAAAGTTGGTGCACCAAAGAGCACTGGGTATCTGAAGTGCCTGCTGACTAAGCTGACTTTTAACTGTTGCATTTTTCAGGTGAATCCCCATGGGATTTTTACACTGTATGCTTTAAAAAAAATTTAATAAAGTTCTATTCTTGCATAATCTTTGTATCTGCCTTTGCTGTCTGGGATCTGGAATGTCAGAGGCATGGGCAGAGCACCTAGGTCAGCTGATTATTGCCTCACCTTTCATCTTGCCTGCCCTGAATGGGGAGCTGGTAGGAGAACTAGATGAAGCAATGACTGGCTGAAAACTGCATGCTGGCAAGAGGGGAGTGGTTTGACAAGGGACCTAGCAAATGCTGTCAGCTATCAGAAATGGCCCTTGGGAGTTTTTAAGTTGAAGTGTTTTCATTAGCCAGAGATAATAAAAGGAGTGCCTGAACAATAACCGCTATGACTTCTCTTCATCCCATCCTCTGAAAAGGAATTAATATACTTTCTGCCATGGTTTTGGTTTCTATCTAATGTTTTAATATGTCAACTATTACTGTGGCATCTATAAACTGATTCTGTCCAAGCTATAGCAACATGTTTAAACATCTTCATTCTCAAGTCTTCATTACAAGATCTTAAATTTGCCTACTCCTCTACTTCAGACTTCAGGTCTTCATAATCTCTTGTTCACTCCCTACTACTACTGTGGAATACTGCACTTTTCTGTCTCCTTTCCTGTCTCTTCACAATGGGTCCAAGATCCTTTTACTACGCTTCTTACACTGCCTGCACTGTCTGGCACAGACTCTGCTTCAACCATGAACTTAAAAAAACCCTCTTCCTCCATGGCTTACAATTCAAAGAGAGGTGAGATTTAACATGATAAAAATGCTGAAGACAAATAAACACTCCTTACTCTCCTCTTTTGCATTAACACCGTCTGCCAGTGCTATTTTGAGCACAGTAACAAAGAAAGGGCTGGATAAGACAGAGAGGCTCTGTTCAGACTTACTGTTTTGTCTTCTCTGAAAAGCCATCCTGTTTGGGCACGCGTGAAGGTAATTGATTTGGTTGATAATGTTGCTGAATAAATATCACTGCTCATTAAAATGTCAACTTCCTCCTCCGTTTCCATCTCAGATTCCTGGAACAAAAGAAATCCTAAAATACTGAACAGTACTTACTGATTATTTTAAACTTTCTCATTTTTTACAAGCAGACTGTACATGAATAAGCCTTATACTTTAATTGGACAATTTTTCTCCCGCAGAAAATTACGGATGCTTCAAGAACTAGTTATTTTATTAGAATTATTCAAAAAATGTCTTATAACATTGGCATTGTAGTACCTTATACAATTGGTATTACGGAAGGAGGCACATGGTCTAAAACTGTGCCAGCCAAATGTACTAATAATTCAGTGTACGGGTACAGTCTCAACTAGTTTAACATTACTATACCACCAATGGAAAAAACAGATTTGAACACAGTTTGTCTGATACTGGGGGGGGGACCCCAAACAGCATCACTAGTCCCTAACTTCAGTGGTTGATGTGACGATACGTTTACAACTCTGCTCCAATTTTTCCCTGTTTCTGTGGAAAGGGACAGATAGCTGTCTAAAATCAGTTAAGAAGCTTTAAAGTTATTATTTGAAAGCACCTTGCCCCATTTTGTTGATTTTACATCACTATCCATGTAAACAGCAGCTTAAAGTCTTTGCTTCAAGAGGCTTAAAAGTATCCAGTATTTCGCATACTTTGTGCTGATGCAGATTGTTTGCTACATACAATGCCTAAACAGGTTCATAGGTTATAAAGGCCAGAAGATACCATTGTGATCATCTAGTCCAGGGGTTCTCAAACTGGGGCTTGGGACCCCTCAGGGGATCACAATGTTATTACTTGGGGGGGGAGGGGCGGTCACGAACTGTCAGCCTCCGACCCAAACCCTGCTTTGTCTCCAGCATTTATAATGATATTAAATATATTTAAAAAAGTGTTTTTAATTTATAAGGGGGGGGGTCACACTCAGAGGCTTGCTATGTGAAAGGGGTCAAAATTTAAGGGGTATAAAACTTTGAGAACCACTGATCTACCTAGTTGGACACATGACCGCCTGCATAACACAAGCCATAGGACTTCCTGAATTAATTCCAATTTAAATAAAAGCACGTATTTTAGAAAAAACATCTTGATTTAAAAAGGACAGTGTAATGATGGAGAATCCACCATCTTGGTAAATTGTTCCAACAGTTAAATTACATTCACTGTTAATAATCTACCCCTTATTTCTCGTCTGAATTTTTCTACCTTCAACTTCCAGCCATTGTATCTTGTTTGTCTGCTAGACTTAGGAGTCCCATTATCATATCTTGGTTCCCCATGTAGATACTTATAGACCGCTCAAGTCACCCTTTAACCTTCTATTTGTTTAGCTAAACAGATTGAGTGCTTTGAGTCTATAACTATAAGGCATGTTTTCTAATTCTTTAATCATTCTCGTGGCCCTTCTCCAAACCCTCTTCAATTTATCAACATCCTTCTTGAACTGGGAACACCAGAACTGGACACAGTATTCCAGCAGCAGTTGCACCTGTACCAAAAACAGAGGCAATATAACCTCTATTCCCACTTGAGAGTCCCCTGTTTATATTTCTAAGGATCCCACTCACTCTTTTGACCAGTGTCACATTGAGAGCTCATGGCATGTCTGGCTGATTATTCACCACGATCCTCACATCTTTCAGAGTTAAGGCTTCCCAAGATAGCATGTCCCCATCCTGTAAGCATGGCCTATATTCTTTGTTCCTGCATGTATGACCTTACATTTGGCTATATTAAAAATGCATTGTTTGCTTGGGCCCAGCTTCCCAAGCAATGCAGCTCACTCTGTCAGTGACCTGTCCTCTTGATTATTTACCATCCCCCCAACCATTGTGTCATCGGCAAGATTTCCTTGTAGAACGCTTACCTCATTGCTAAGTATTACTTAAACCCTAGTTGGGTACAGACCCTGACTTTTTAGGAGAATACCCATTTAATATAAGTATTTCATGAGTGCTGAAAACACATAGGTATAAGGTAACATGTCTAACATCATCTATATATGCAGTTGCTCACCTCATGATGTATTCGCTGGTAAACTTTTTGTTCGTTGTCTAAAACTACAAAAGATTCAGAGGGTGCTGCATCACCATTGAAAATGAAGCTTAAATCCCCTCGTTGGCACTTCATGTCAGTAAAGTCTATGAGAGTTGTGTCAAGCCTGTGGAAATATACCCATGGTAAAGCACCTTTGCAAAAGGAATTATCCAGAAATGTTCAAATATACAAATGAGTTCTATTAGCATCCAAAAGCATTGCTTTTTCTCCCCAAAGTACTTCCCCCCAAAGTAAAGTCTACATTTTCATTGTGTTTTAATACAGTTATTATTGCAAATTTCACTTCTACAAATAGGCAACAAACTACTACTTTTTGCTTATACAATAAATTCCAAATGTAGTAAAGATATCTGTATAAATGCAAACTAACAGGTTGTGGCACAAATGCATAGGAAAATGTATAGCATTCAATTATATGAATGTGGTGAAATGTACAGAATTCAATGTGACTTAGTCCTACATTACAAATACCGTTCAGGGGATATTTGTGTTACTTTCATGGCAAAAGATAATGCTTTCCCTTCGTATTGTAGGAATACAATAGAATTACAAATGGAAAACATTTTAAGAAAAGCTGCCACTGCATCCTTTTGCCCTCAAAACTGCATGGTATCAGGATACTGACTGATTTTACCTGGCAAATACACGGAGAGGAATTTCCCTAAACATAAGTGGCCACATTCTGATACATGTTACTCAATGTGAGTGAGGATTACTGAACAGTTTACTGATTGCAGCAAGGTTGCAAGTAATGGAATCAGGATCTGGCCCAAATTGAGAAAAGGACCAGCGTGAACTTTGCACTGTCTTGTTTTTGTCATATTTAGCTAGACTATTTCTAGCCTTTTAATTTTTTTTTTTTGGTACTTTCAGCAGCATAGGCATAGGGAATACTTCTACTGACCTGTCAAATTAAGAGTTGAGTGGAGCATGAAGTGTTTCCTGATATAAGTCCTGAGGGCTGCCTCCAAAATACATAATTTTAGAGACAGCTAAAGCCACCAGATTTGTTTGGTCTAACAGCCACTAGATCTTAAGTTATATTTTTAAACTCAGTTATGCCATTTATTCATCTTTTTAAGTCAAGACAATATAGGGTATTCTCGTGTAGATTCACTCTCAGCTCCCATTACCATTAATGCAATTAGAATGTGCGCAAAGAGACGAGACTCAGGCTGGTCTCAGAGAGATCCGACCTAAAAAGTCAGAACATATTTCTGTGTTAAAAGCTTTAAAGAGAGCAGCAGTTTCTCTGAATAATTTATTATTCTGATTTTTTTGATTTTGGAGCTTAAAAGGAAGAGACACTTGAATCCAACAAAGAATACTACAGCTAATTAAAGAGCTGTCCTGGAAAAGTTGAGTTATAAACCATTTTGTTTCTACCTCTTGCCTCTCAGAATTTGAACATTTGTTCTCTGAAATTATAGTAACGTTTCCCATTGGTGTTTTATAGAGCAGTCACATTTTTGAATATCTGAAATCTGCTTTAATTCAAATAATGTTTAAAAATATATTTAACTCACTGAGACATGAATTTGTTACATGACAAATAGTTGGGTACAATTGAACTATTTGTTCCTGGAACTGACTCAGTAAGAAATTAACCAAAATTCATTCTCCAACCATTTGAATTTAAGTTATAGTTATCACTGTCTAGTTAAGTTTTAGAAGCACTTCAGTAATTACAACACATGTTAGTCAAGAGCATCATCTGAGCTGACTTCTAAGAAAACCAACTTTAACACCTAGGAGAGCAGAAAGCTGCATTCCAATGGACAAGAATATCAGAAAACACTTATTCCAAAGATTTTAAAAACACACTATGCCCTGGTCTACACTAGGACTTTAGGTCGAAATTAGCAGCGTTAAATCGATGTAAACCTGCACCTGTCCACACGATGAAGCCCTTTATTTCGACTTAAAGGGCTCTTAAAATTGATTTCCTTACTCCACCCCGACAAGTGGATTAGCGCTTCAATCGGCCTTGCCGGGTCGAATTTGGGGTACTGTGGACACAATTCGACGGTATTGGCCTCCGGGAGCTAACCCAGAGTGCTCCATTGTGACTGCTCTGGACAGCACTCTCAACTCAGATGCACGATTGTTTATCGTTGCTCTGACGCAGGGAGGGGCGACTGACGACACGGCTTACAGGGTTGGCTTACAGGGAGCTAAAATCAACAAAGGGGTGGCTTTACATCAAGGAGTATTTCAGGCAGGACTTCACGGAGGGTTCCAATAAGAAATGGTGCACCTAAGTTATTGTTCTTATTGGAACAAGGAGGTTAGTCTGGCCTCTGATTGATACATGGCTAGATTTACCTCGCTGCACCTTCTCTGTGAGTGACTGCAGTGTGACCTAGAGGAATGAGTCCCCTAGACGGGGGGCGGGGAGGCGAGGGAAGCAAATGAGTACAACACAAATCTGGTCTATTTCTTGTTTTGATACACTCCATCTATCTTTTACATCTTTGGCTGGCAGCAGACGGTGCAGAAGGACTGCATGCCATCCACATCTCATGGCTGCTCGGCAGAAGATGGTACAATAGGACTGCTAGCCATCCTCATCTCTTGCCTGCCTGGCAGAAGATGATGCAATAGGACTGCTAGCAATCCGTATCACCTGCCTGCTCACCATAAGATGGTTCAATAGGACTGACTGCAGGACTAAAGAGAATGACTTGATCAAGTCACTCCAAATTTAGTCCCTGCGCCCATGTCTGCCCAGGCGCTCCTGATCGACCTCACACAGGCGACCAGGAGCACCTCGGACATGACGATGACGGCTACCAGTCCTATTGCACCGTCTGCTGCCACAAGGCAGTGGGGTTGCTGCTGCTGTGTAGCAATGCAGTACCACGTCTGCCAGCACCCAGGAAACATACGGTGACAGTGAGCTGAGTGGGCTCCATGCTTGCCGTGGTATGGCGTCTGCACAAGTAACTGAGGAAAAAAGGCGTGAAACGATTGTCTGCCCTTGCTTTCACGGAGGGAGGGAAGGAATGGGGGCCTGACGATATGTACCCAGAACCACCCGCAACAATGTTTTAACCCCATCAGGCATTGGGATCTCAACCCAGAATTCCAATGGGCAGCGGAGACTGCGGGAACTGTGGGATAGCTACCCACAGTGCAATGCTCCAGAAGTCGACTCTAGCCTCAGTACTGTGGAAGCACTCCGCCGAGTTAATGCACTTAGAGCATTTTCTGGGGGGGACACACACACTCGAATATATAAAACCGATTTCTAAAAACCGACTTCTATAAATTCGACCTAATTTCGTAGTGTAGACATACCCTAAGCTGCCTTTGGAAGCATTTACAGAATTGAATCAAATAAGAATTTAGATTTGGCCCCAAAGAATCTAAAAGGCAACAAATGGAGACGATTTATTCAGATATCTGTGTCAAAAGAGATTTTTTTCATTAGAGTGTTCTTTGATGCTTGGTCACTTGAAACTGGACAAGTTATAATGCGCTTCACCCACATCCTACAAAACACTGTTATACAACAGGTCTCTCTATTTACAGATTTTCCTTGACTAAATTTCTTCCCTTAATTTTACCCTATTACTCCTAATTATACCCCTAAGATAGAGTTAAGTACAGTTAACAATAATAGCCCACTCCTGTTTGATATTCGAATATTTGTAAATGCTTGTTTGAGTCACTTCCATACAGACCCCCGAAACCTAACCATTACATAAAGAAATTTTTAATTTAAACAGAACTAAACCTTTACAACTAGCTCAGAATGCAGATCTCAGTTATTTGCAAGGCAGTTCTATTCTGTTAAATAAACAGGTTTTCTTTGTTTTTAAAAAGGACAATGTGCAACTTAAACTCCTTCCACCTCCCACGCCCTTTTAAACAAAATCATGCAAGCATAACACTGTTTCGGAAAGCTCTACAGGCTGGAGCCATTATAGTCTTCAAACCGCTACCAAAAGTGATATTTCAGTTGCACTGTTGGAGTTCTGTAATAAACACTTAGTTTTATAACTTAAGTTTACAATAGTACAAACCAATACTGATATTACTTACCTGATATTTATACCTTGTTTGTATATTTTACACGCATCGGAAGGCAGAATTCGGGAAAGTAAAGGCACTATATGTGTAAAAGAAAAGTATTAATACTGAACAAGACATAAGAAATATAACTAAGTACTTTTGTGCAACCGTATCTCAGCAATATACATTTAATAAAACACTGCAAATTTCACCCATCTTCAGATATTGCTGTATTTTAAGTATAAAACTATGCCCATTAGTTACACTTATATCTAAAGCCTCAAGTGAACATTAAACCAGCAGTGAAACTGGGCATCAGGACAGTCTTATAATATTAATATGTGAGAAGACAGATATAACACAACTGACTGCATTTTTAAAATCATTTGTTTTACAGCAGTAAAAAAGGTAATGGTTAAAAATGCCCCAGAATGTTCTGAGTGGCATTATAAAGGCACAAAACAAATTGCAGAGTCAATTGAACCTACTGAGAAGAGGAATAATTGCTCTGAAATGCACTGTCCAGGATGATGTTCTTCTGAAACTGGATTTACACAAAGAGGGGCTCAACCGTAGATCAACAGAATGGGATAGTTTAGGGAAAGCCATTAGAGAATGCACTCCACTCAAGGCTGTGCTGCTCACCATTGTGGGAGATTGGTGGTGGAACCACAATACAGTTCTTGCTATACTCCTGGTTCCTATTTTCCCTGGCAAAGGCTGACTGCCATATCAAGGCATTGTGAACCAGGCCTCAGCATCACCACACTAGGAAGGCCCAGTTCCCTCCCTGTCTGGCCCTTTCTGATACTGCACACCTATACAGAAAGGTGCAGGTGCCAGCTCGACAGACAGAGCACAATTTACTTTGTAACATACCAAGTTGTTGCTACATGTACATCTGCTCAACAAATTTTCGTAGCTCAGCGGATGCTTATTTTTCCATGCTTCAATTCCAAATTGGCTTTGAAATTCTGCACACAACATCTAAAAGGAAGGAGGGGTCTCCGTGGGGTTTAATTTTTTTCTTTCAACAATGCTGAAGTCTAATTTTAGGGGGATACTACAGATTCCCTTTCTGTGCACCTACCAGAACATAAAGATAGGTAGTACAGCTCTTACCCCAACTTTGAAAATCCCAGTGAAGTTCTAGATAGAAGTCACCTAGCTGTGAAAAAAATATGAATATATCATTAGCTTGACAGCTGTTTAACATTTCTGGGAAGACACACAAAATGCAAATTTCATCTTGGGAAAGGCTAGATAAAATGAAGACAGGGTATCAGCGAATAAAAAAAAAAAATCTAGCGTTCGTTCCTCCAATGTTATCACCTGAAAAACAATTAAATTAACATTTCTTAATTCCAACTAGAGCAGAGCGAATATGATGAAGTTACAAACTGAGAGGCTAAACTGCCCATTAGTACCTTTATTTCTGAATTTCTTTATTTGCAATCATTCAAGCTTTTCTTGGCCTGGGGACAAGCAGTTTGTTGTAAATATCCAATATTAAAAATTCAGGCTACGTCAGCTACTTTGATTGAACACCCCAGTCAGGAAGCACTGCTTGTCCCATGATTAGGGAAGTATAACTCTATTATAGTGAGAAATATAACTATTATAAACATTCATATTTACAAGTTCAAAATTGTGCTTTTTTCAAATTTCTGCATCAGAATAGTTGCAGAAAGCAAAAACAAAAAGGGATAGGAGTAAAGTACTTTTTCAAGCAATTTTTTTAAACAACAACTTGAGGTATTCATCCATTTCTAATCTCAACATGGAGATTAGAAAAATGATCTTGTGTCAGCGTGAAAGAGGAATACCCCATGTGACAGGGTCGGGCCGGATGGCTACAGGAGAGTAATTTTTTTTTTTAAAGCAGAAAAGAATTTTATTTGTGTAACACTTACAAAAAATCACCAAAAGGGATAAAGCAAAACTATGCGACAAAACAAAAGCAAACGCAAGGTATGACACAGCAGCCTTCAGGAGGGAGAAGCGTTCAGGCTAGCCTGGGCCCAGAGCGGGGGGGCTTCCTCGACACTCATGGTCTTCCACCCTCCTGAGTTACCTGGTGGCCTAGAGTGGGGGGGCTTCCTCGACACTCCTGGTCGTCCACCCCCTTGAGTTACCTAGTGCCACGCCCAGTGTCACCGATTATTCCTCTCCTGAGAGTGCCCAACAAGATGGGCACGGCTGTGGGGTGGGCGGTTTGGGGGTGGGGGGGATGTACACCCACGTGTGATAGGACCCCTCCTAGGTGACAGTGATGATGGTATCCACAGCGGCAACGGCTGGGGCTGGGGCCTCTTGCTCTTCCCCTCAATCAAAGGGTCAGATGGAGGGAACCGGACAGGATCACCGAGCAGAGAACCTCGGACAGCGCCCACCGCTCCTCGAAGGCGTCAAGGGAGTCGGTGGACGCCGCCCAGAGGAACTCCGCTCGGATATGTGAATGTACTGGAAAACGGCCCTACAGTCGCAGGACGCTTCATTGGCCAGCCTCCCCTCTCCAGTTTTATAAATGGCTGTTTTAGCTAGGGCTAGGAGGAGGTTAACCAGGAGATCCTGCGACTTTGTGGGGACCACGGATGGGGAGTGTGTAAATAAAAAGGTGAGGGGAAAAGAGAAGCCAAAAGCGTAATAAAATATTCGTGAGGAGCCGGAAAAGGGGCTGCAGCCTGGCACACTCTAAATATAAATGTGCCAGGGTTTCCCTCACGTTGCAAAAAGGGCAAGTATCCGGGATGGGGGTGAACCGCGTCAAAAACACGCCCGTGCTCACAGCTCCGTGAAGGAGCCGCCAACTAATGTCCCCGATGGGCCTCGGGACGAAGGTGGAATACAGGCTGGCCCACCGGGGCTGCTCACCCTCCAAAGGTGGCAGGAGGTCCCACCACTTTGTATCGGGGTGGGACACCAGGGTGTGGGCATGAAGGGTGTGAAGCCTGAGTGTGTATAGATGTTTCCGTGGCGCAATTTGGAAGCTGACCAGCTGCAGTTCATGCAGCCGGCTCGCAGGTGAAAGGGTGAGGGGTTTGTTGGGATCTACGGGGTAGGGGCCCAACTGAAAGGTCCGGCGGGCCTGGGGTAGAGGGTGGGCGGGGTGTGCCCTCGCACAGGGCTCGATTGAGATAAGCCCGAGCAGCGGGCGTCAAGGCGGCCTTCACCTCCTGAAGTACGCGCCGGGGGTATGAGGTCTGGAGAGCCCCATGCGCCGAGCGAGCATCAAGGGATCCAGCCAGTCTCCCCGGTCGTAGTCCAGGAGGTCTCCAACTCTCGTGACTTCTGCCAGGTCCAAACTCTGGCGCATCGAGCGGGACTCCGCCACCTGCAGACGAAGCTGGGTGTTGTGTAGCAGGGGCTCCGCGAGGAGATCTGCTCCCACGGTGGCCGCCACGGACCTGGTCGTTGAAAACAGTTTCCAGGTCCGGAGGAGGTCCTGGTAGAAGACCGGCAGCCTGGAGAGGTCTCGCGGAAAACCTCTCGGACAGAGATAAAAGAGCTGCCAGTCGAATCGGAGCCCTTGGAAGCGGCGCAGGAAGGCGTGCGCTAGTATGCTCCACGTCGAACTACCTGCACTATAAAGGAGCCTCTGCAGAGCCTGGAGGCGGAAGACACAGACCTGAGTGTGCAGAAACTTCAGGCCCTGCCCTCCTTCCTTTAGGGGTAGATGAAGAACCCCAATAGGGGCCCAGTGCATTCCTGACCAAAAGAACTCTAGAATCGATGTCCGGAGGTTGGTCAGGAAACCCGGGGCCGGGACCAGAGCGTGGACAGGACTAGTTGGTTAAGCACCAGTGCTCTCCCTCAGAGGGAGAGACATCGGAGTAGCCTCGTCCATTTCCGGAGCTGCTCTATCACCCCGCCTTCTAAATTTTGCCAGTTCTCCAGCGGAGAAGGGTGCGTGGCAGAAAGGTAAATGCCTAGGTAGAGCAGTGGACCCGCACTCCACCAGATGGTCTGAAGCGCGGGCGGGAGGGAGCTCACCTGCCGCCAGTCCCCCACCGCCAAGCCAGAGCTCTTGACCCAGCTGACTCGGACGGAGGAGGCTGCCGAATAGATGGCCTGGCAAGCCTCCACCCGCGCCAAGTCGCCCGGGTCCTGGACCACGTCATCGGCGTACGCCGACAGGACCAGCCACAGCTTCGGCTCCCGCAGCACCAACCCTGTCAACCTCCTTCGGAGGAGACAGAGGAAGGGCTCGATCGCCAGAGCGTACAGCTGGCCCGAGAGGGGGCACCCCTGCCGTACTCCTCGCCCGAAGCTGACCGGTTCGGTCAGTGTCCAGTTGAGCCTAACCAGACGCTCCACGGAAGCATACAGCACCCGGAGAAAACTCACAAACTGAGGTCCGAATCCAAACGCCTGCAGAGTGCCCACGAGGTACCCATGGTCCACTCTATCGAACGCCTTCTCCTGATCAAGAGACAGGAGGGCGAACGACAGACCGTCTCTACGCCCGAGTTCCAAAAGGTCTCGGACTAGAAATAGGTTGTCAAAAATGCTGCAGCCCAGGGCAGTGTAGGTCTGGTCTGGGTGGATCACGTCCACCATCACGGACCCTAGCCGCAGCGAGATTGCTTTTGCGACGATTTTGTAGTCCATGCTTAGGAGCGAGACGGGACACCAGTTTCATAAATTGCGGAGGTCCCCCTTCTTCGGCAACAAGGCGAGCACCGCTCGCCTGCATGAAAGAGGGAGGACCCCGCCCTGCAAAGACTCGGCCCAGACAGTGGCTAGGTCTGGGCCAAGGATGTCCCAGAACGCGCGGTAGAACTCCGTCAGCCCGTCCATGCCTGGAGATTTATTGGTAGGCATGCGACGGAGGGCTTCCGAGAACTCGGCCAGGGTGAGAGGCAGCTCTAATCTGTCTCAGACGCCCACGCTGACCGTGGGAAGTTCCTCCCAGAGCACCCTGCAAGCGCCAGGATCGGTCGGATCCGGGGAGAAAAGGCTTGTGTAGAAGTCACGGGCCCTCCCACACATCTCCACCGGATCCGTGAGGGGGGTGCCATCTTCTGCTAGAAGGCAGGTGACGTGTTTCTTGGCCCCCCTCGTTTTCTCCAGGGCGTAGAAGAAACGGGAGCCGCTATCCATCTCCCGAAGCAGGTGGATGCGGGATCAAACAAAGGCACCTCAGGCCCAATGGTCCTCGAGGGCCCGGAGCTCCTCCCGCTTCTCCCGGCACGCTCTGCAGAGGAACAGGTCCTCAGGGCGGCGGCCAGACGCCTCTCCATCTCTAAGACCTCCCGTTCCAACTGCTCTATCGCTGCATTTCTCCATCGGCTGGTGCCCCGGGTGTAGTCACGGCAGAAGAGCTTGGCGCGCACCTTCCCTAGATCCCACCATCGCCACGCTGAGGGAAAGGCACGCCGCTGCTCTCACCAGGCCAGCCAGAACTCCCGGAAGGACGTCACGAAGCCCTCATCCTCCAACAGGCTGTTGTTAAAGTGCTAATAGGCCGGTCCCGGCCTCTCTGCAAGGAGGGAGGCTGTTATGGTGGCTAGATGGTGGTTGGAAAAAGGGGCCGGCCGAATGTTGGAGGAGTGGGCTCGTGAAAGATGGAAACGGGATAAATAAAAACGATCCAACCGAGAGTGGTGTGACCGATGGGCCTCCACCTGGACAAAGGTGAACGTGGAAGTGTCATCTGGGTGGTGGTCACGCCAGACGTCCACTAGGGAGTGATGTTCGACTATTTCTTGGAGAATGTTCAGCACGGCCCCTGAGCAGTCCTGCTCCTCGAGGGTGGTGTTAAAGTCCCCTCCCGGGACTAGGCACTCATGAGAATCTAGGGTGCCAAGGAAGTCGGACACCCGCTGATAGAATTGCGGCCGCTTCGGGCTCATTGTCGGGGCATAGATGTTAACGAGGTTGACCACGAGCCCCTCCATACGGACTCAGAGATGCAGCAGGTGGCCCGGCACGGCCTCAGTGACCCCTAGCACCTCGGGCCGTAGGTTGGGGGAGAACACGGTCGCAACTCCAGCTTGTTAAATCGCGAAGTGGCTAAAGTAGACCCCGTTCCCCCCACTCCAGCCGCCAGCTGTCCTCGGCGGTTGGATCCGTATGGGTCTCCTGCAGGAAAACCACAGAGTACCCCCCTCCCGAAGGTAGGAGAGCACCTGGAACCTGCAGAGAGCCATCCTACAGCCCCTAGTGTTCAAAGTTGCGATAATGAGAGGCGTCATGCGGAGGGCTGGGGGTTCCTTGTTGGCGGGGGTGTTTGCGGCCCCCGGCGGGTCGCGCAACAATCCGTGACCCATCCTATAAGTGAGTAAATCATCACGGAAGCTGCAGGCCCGCTCGTAGGCTGCGGCACCGTGCCTTCCTTTCCCTCTACCCTCCTTTATAAGGCCCCTTGTGGCCTGGAGGATTTGATCAAAGTCCCCCCATAGCTGGAGAGCTAGCTGTACCCTGTTGCGGGAGCCACGGATGTCTTCTAAAAACTCCCACAACGCTTTTCGTAGCTCATGAGGGGGTGGGGTTGCGATTTCCCGGTTATTCCCTGGTGGGGCTCTTGGTACAGCCTTGTGGTCCGCTGAGGCGGGCAGGCAGGGTGTGGACAACCGACGGGGCGTCTGACAGGCTAAAGTTATTAGGTCCATCTCAAGCCTTGGGGTAGAAGGGGATGGCGGAGGGAAGATTGCAGCTCCTAATGGGTCATGGCAGGAAAATGCAAAGGCTGCTCCTTGGGGGGAATCTGCAAAAAACGGGAAAGAAATAACCCCGGGGCGGCAACAGCATTGCAGGAGGAGGTGGATTGGGCAGGGACAGGGGTGGGGGCGGGGGCAGAGGCGAGGCTCTGGGCTTCGGGAGGCAAGCAGCTGAAAGGTGGCACCTCCCGAGCAGATTCGAGGGTTAAGTGGGGGGAGGGGGAAGGGGGCTCCCAGTGATGCTAGGCGCAGGCTCTGTGGTGGATTTGGCAGCCACGGCATCAGGTGGTGGACCACCTTCTGTAGGGTGCCCGCCCGGGAAGACGGTTAGGCAGAGGGAGCACGGGGAAAGGGGACTGGGTGAGGTTGCCCAGATTGAGGCCAGCCGGCAATAGGTCATCCTCTCCCTGGGTGACCAGGGTCAAACCTAGGGCCTCGATCTCCTCATACATGGAGGAGAGGTCGCCTTCCACCACCCCGGGGGTCTCCCCTCTGGCGCCCGTTTCGACGTTCGCTTCGGGGTTCGTGGGGGGTTCGGGTGATATTCGGGCAGAAGGGGCTTCCTCAGGGGTCTCGGAGGGAGGGTCTCCCGTGGAGGGGAGATCCTACCTTCCAATGCTATTTTGTCTTCCCCTCCCAACACCGGCGGATGGATCTCACTCGTGGGCATAGCGGAAGGCTCAGTATCAGTGCCTCCCTTCCTGGTCTTCCAGGGGGCCTCGGAAATCCGCATCGGATGGGTGCGGCTGAGCTCGAGCCTTCCGCTTGCCTCGCTTCCCCTGGACTAGGATCCAGCCCTCCATAGCATCGTCTGGGGGCTGGTTAGCAGGGGTTGTTTCGGGGGGCAGAGGCGATGGTTCAGGGGTTCGGGGGGGTATGGTTCAGGGGGGTACGGTGAGGCAGCATGCGGGGGGCGGTTCTCCTTGGGGCGGGCCCTCTCCTATGCCCGGTAATATCTTTGCTGCACCCTCCTCCATAGGCTCTGCCAGATTGTTAACAGCAAGGGTGGGGCTTCCTCGCTCATCTGGGCGTTGTAGGGGAGGTGTCTCTTGGGCCCGGGCAGAAGCAGCAGTGGATCGAGCAGGAGGAGAGGTGATTTCAGGTGCCGGGCGGGCAGGGGCGTTGGCAACGACAGAGCGATGTCCTGCCGGGTCTCGGGTGCCCCTCCCTGCTGGGTCAAAGGGCAGTCTCTTCGGACATGCCCCGCTGATCGGCAGAGGTAGCACCGGGCCTCTCCTGTGGAGTAAAAGACCCGATAGCGGGCTCCCTGGTAGGGGACTAGGAAAGACCCCTCGAGCGCGCCTCTGTCACGCGCTGCCGGCGGCGGTAGAAGCTGCACTTGCCGGCGGAACGAGAGGACGTGACGGAGGGTGGGGTCCTTGCAGCCCAACGGGAGAGGGCTGATGACAGAAACAGGTTTCCCCAGGGTGGAGAGAGCGGGTAACAGGGCAGCATTGGGTAGAAAAGGAGGGACGGAGGTCAGGACTAGGCGGACGCCCAGGTCCTCTAGCGGCTCCAGGGGAACAAACACCCCCCCCCCCCCCCCCCACCGCCAGGCCCTTTTCCACCGCCTCCTGGGCGGCAGCCTCCGATGCTAAGAAAAAGACGACCTTCCCCTACATTTTGGAGGCCACCACAATAGGCGTGGGTCCTACCACCCTCGCCAACGCCTGCACGTATGTCTCCAAGTGGCGTGAGGCGGGCACCAGGAGGCAACGGACGCCATGCTTCCTGGTCATGGTGGGAAAGGGGCCCCGGCCACTTTTGATGGTAGCCGAGGCGGTGGGTGGGCGAGATGACGAGGCGGCAGGCAGGGGGTGGGGGGGCTGCCACCGCCTGGGCATACACCCTGGGGGTCGGGGGAGGGACGCTCACAGAGCTGGTGGAGGGAACAGTGGGGAGGGCTCTAGAAATGTACTGCCTCCATAGGTCCCTACTAAGAGATTATCTGTACCACCATGTGGTGACCATGATCTCTTTCAAGGCAAAGAAAACATACTTCCTCACCGGGTTACATGGTCTGAAATGGGCTCTGCTGCAGAGTGGCAGGGACATGATAGTGTAGCTCAGTGTCATCATCATAAAAGAATAATTGTCATTTATCAATAGTTTCCTTAAGCTTACCTCTTTGAGGGCTTTTAATAATCGAGGTCGCTTTTCTTCAACACTTTCCCTGGACTGCTGCTTCAGCTTCCTTAGGAGTGCTGTAACTAAACAGAAGTGTACCGTAAATCAAATATTTTGCTCAGATTGTGAACCCCTCAGGGCAGGGACTCATCTTCCAGAGCTTTTCAAATACTGAAAATTGTAAGTAAGTGTCTGTTTCATCAGACATTTTAAATATGTCATATATAATATATATTATTTGAATCACAGCAGCAAGAAAGCCTCAGTAATACTGCTTTGCAACGAAATCGGTATCTGTAAATTCATGGTGACATTTCTAGCTGCATCCCATTTTTGCTGGCACGCTACTGGACATGTGTCAGTGGAAGACATTAACATTTACTTCTGTGGGGAGAATCCCTCAGCACAGAGGAATGCCTTGTGTTTAAAATGCTGGTAGTATTTACAAACGAGCAGGAAAACATTAAGGGCATGGTTACGCTGGAAACTTCAAAGCACTGTCACGGGAGCGCTCCCGTGTTTGAAGTGCGAGTGTGGTCGCGTGTGAGCGCTGGGAGACAGTTCTCCCAGCGCTCCTGGTAATCCACCTCCACAAGGGGATTAGTTCCCAGCATTCAGAGCCTATTTACACTAGCACTTTAAAGCGCTCTGACTTGCTGCGTTCAGGGGGGTGATTTTTCACCCCCCTGAGCCAGCAAGTTAGAGCACTATAAAATGGAAGTGTAGCCAAGCCTTAAGTTGTGTGCTATGAGAAGCAGCAAAAAAAGCAAATAGTGCAGTACTTAACTGCTATCTACTAACAGTTGGCAATGGGCTAATTTTGACCCTTACTGCTTCACTTGAGAGCAGAATGGACAAGTAACTCACTCAACACAGTTTGTGACTTAGAGCTTGTCTACACTGGCACTTTACAGCGCTGCAACTTTCTCCCTTTGGGTTGTGAAAAAACACCCCGGGAGCGCAGCAAATTTCAGCACTATAAAGCACCAGTGTAGACAGTGCACCAGCGCTGGTAGCTAGGCCCCTCATGGAGGTGGTTTTTTGAGAGCGCTACATCAACCAAGTAATCAGCTAAGGTTTCTTACTCATTTGTCTCTCTCCCAGCACTGTGCCGCGATTAAACAGCACTTTAACGTTGCCAGCGTAGACAAACCCTTAGTCCGTCCATCTCCCCCCCCAGCAGAGAACCAATGACAAAAGTAGTATCCCACTGCCAGTGGTTACATGTTATCTGCACACACATTCCCCCCCATTAATCACAACTAGAAACTGCATTTGATGTATTTAACACATAGCTGGTTGATTATTAACTTTTAAGAGGCATTAAAATGTCCCAATGGTCCACAGTGAAGGAATAGCAGAATGTGAGTGAATCACATTGCTACCTTGGTTTATGATTTCACTCTTATTTAGAAAAGGTCAGTTTGTGGTTTTCACATTCACTGAAAAACAAGGTCTTAAACAGTATATAATGTCTTCTGCAGTTTCCACGATATGCTATGCATCCGATGAAGTGAGCTGTAGCTCACGAAAGCTCATGCTCAAATAAACTGGTTAGTCTCTAAGGTGCCACAAGTACTCCTTTTCTTTTTTCTTTTTACGAATACAGACTAACACGGCTGTTACTCTGAAACATTTCAATACAGTTTATCTTACTACCATTCTGGTGCTATTGGGACTAGAAAAACTGTTTAGCAGAGATATTAACTAACAGGGCTTTTAATAATCGAACAGAAAGGACAGAAAATGCATTTTAAAACACCACAGTGTCCAGGGTAGACAAAGGCAGTAGCATTTTAAATAAACGTTAACTAGTTGCAGTCAACCTTAGAGGGAGCCTTAACAACCAATTAACACTGTCTTTGTCGACAGGAGGTGCCAAGTAATACTCTTCATGACAGCTAAACAGACTTCATTTCCTAGGCTAAGTAAGACCTTTGTTTACATCAACCAAGTAATCAGCTAAGGTTTCTTACTCATTTGTCTGTCTCCATAGCTGATGGCTTCTGCAAGAGGACTCCATCCCTGAGCATTTTTCACCTTTACTGGAGCATTGTGGGCCAAAAGTAAGTGTGCACATTCTGTAACAGAACAAGAGGTAATATTTATTTAGAGCAAACACTATAGTTTCCTTTAACTATTCTGTAAGGGGTCATTAAAAATAACCCGTATTCCTCTTCCCTTCAGCTGTCAGATTTTTATAGGGAAAAAACCTTGTGACAGTCTTTTAGATGGTAATAATTAATTGTCCTTTCCGGAGAAAAGCAGTTGAGATGGGCTGGAACTGTTGCTGTTAAAGTCTGATCCAGATTTCCCCCCCTCCCCTCTCTCTCTCTCTCTCTCGCGCACACACACACACACACACACAAAATAACAGCAAGGACAGAAAATGCAGCTTCTGTCTCTGGTACTGACTTGTAAATGTTTCTTACTTGCAATCTCACTGCTAGAGAAACATGGGCACAGCACTGATCTTATCAGCTACTCTGAGACTTGGCAAACTTGTACTAGTGTCAGGCTGGCTGTTTAAATCATTGCTGTTAACTGCCCTCTAGTCACAGGCTCACTGCAGTGCTGTGAGACAGACAGACTTGGCCAGCTAAAACTTTTATTAAACAGAAGGCACAAAATAGAATAGAAAAGAAAAGGTGGGAAAGAAAAATGACATGAGGGTGTGGGGTGACAGCGGGAACCAAAGTCTCATATTCCAGGTGGTGTTCAGAATGCAGGCAGAGCCACTGGAGGTGAATGTCATCTAAGTCTCCCTTCCTCTCTCTGACCAGATCTGATCGGATCATCTCAGAATTAGGCTGATGGAGACCTAATGGTGTCAAAGTGCATCCCAGCGTACCAGGAGATGGTGAGGGTGGCAGCCATAATGGTACAGATCACTCCTTTCAGTTCAACCTCCTCTCCCCATCTGCAAGTAGGAGCGATGGGTGGAACAGACCATCGCTAATTTTGTTCACAAATCAGACCTAGTTTCCAATGCACCAGTTTCACAAAAATAGTGTCACCCTTGATGACCAGGAATTGTCAAGACTATAGCTTTCTCTCTCCTCAAAAGCTATAAAAAGGGCATTGGTTAAGAGAGAACTTTGCAATCTACTGAATTACCCAGACCACTTTCTCTAGACCCCTGAGGTTTTCCTTGTCCCATTCAAGTACTGACCAGGCTAAATCCTGTTTAGCTATAGAGATTTGAAATCACATCTCATGATTGAGAGCATACCCAATTTAATTTAAAACCAAAACAGCTAGTTTCTTCAAACTGATGTTGTTCAAACCATCATTTTACATTTACTCAAGATGCAGAGACTGTACACAAATAGAAAGATTAACTGCATTGTGCCTCTAATGTCTATTGATCTAAAACCCAGATTCCCAATGGGCATACTATCATGTTCTTGATGGTTATGCTTCTAAAGACATCTGTCACTTCTGGATGATAGAGATTTCTCTGAGTTCACTTAGCTGATGTGTTGAACACATCCTCTTGCCTTAAAAGCAGTCTTAGGAGATAAGAATCACAGGTACCCACCTCTTACATATAAGCTTCCAGTTTAACTGGTACACCAGCAAAAGCCTGCCAAAATAACTATGATAAATGTTTCAATGGAAAATTTCCAGGGTGTCTTAGTGACAGCTCAATGCTAAAGTCATTTGAATCATATTCTTAGTCTTATACTCCAAAAGGAGCATCCTGAAAAGGAATTCTTTCCAGTTCTACTACAATGCCCCTACTGTCCAAATAAAAGGGAAGCAGAAATGCTCTTAAAATGGGTCTGGTTTCACTTTGGTTGGAACTATGATAGCTATCATGCAATATATACTTTAAAATGGACAAAGGCTAATTGTGTTACGTTTGCCATTTCTCATTATTTACAACAGACACTTTGGGGTCATTTACAGGCAGTATATATATTGAGAAGAGCTACTAGACACATCTGGCACATATATAAAAATGAAATTGAGAAACTAATTTTGCCCTTAGTTTTCAGAAGTTGAAAAAATATTTTTAAAAGCATTCACACTTCAATAGCATGGTCACACAGTTCATACAGCCTCCTCCTTCTACTTTCTACCCTTAGTTTTGCTTTCATTATTTACTCAAACCTATGTTTGAGGCTTCTCTCCCATTAGCATTCCATGTGCTTAAATGATTAAATACCACAAACAGGTGCAATTATGATGTGTTATACAAACAAACACCAAACACCAAACAAAGAAGATTAAAGTTATGCAGTCACCTGGTATACGAGAGCCTAAAAAATCATGATCTAATGGACAGACCACAAGGCTATAAGCAAAGCATTCTTGAGTTTAATTCATGCTATGATTTGCTATGTGGCCCAGGGCAAGTCACAATCTTTAAAACAGTGACAATACCTACCTACACAGGGGTCTTGTGAGGATGAGTCAACATTCATGGAGCACTGATTATTAATAATGCAACCAAGTGTTCAACTACCAAAAAAAATCTTCTTTAAAGACATAACCAGATCAGACTTTAGAAATTGATTTAATTTTAAAATTGCCAAACTGCACTGATATTTACTCAAATAATGGTAGAGGACATAACTATCTAGAAACACGCTGGGTTAACACCCATTTATCCCACTGAGATTATCTTAGTATACAGTGTATGCTATTTATGGCGAAAACTTTGATAAAAAGCTTCCCTAAGAAATTTGGGGCTACCTGTCACATACAACATCTTCAGATATTGGTATCAACAATTAGTACACATGTATAATGGGATTTTAAAGCAACAACAACTAAAAGAACTAAACTAAACAACACCCAACCTACCTAAAAATGATCAAAAGCATTAATCTCAGCTGGTCCTTGATTTTTTTCCCCTAGTTTTGTTGGTTTTTTTTTTTTTAAACAAGAGTTTCCCCTCTCCTGCTTTCTGATATACAAGTAGCCAGCTGGGAAAAACACTCTGGCGTCTGTTGCTTAGCTAACTCACGTGAAGCAGCCCACCTGTTTCAACAGCCCTTCCTCTTCCTGTTCCCCTGTAGAGGTTTAACTATGCAAGAAGAAACGGCAGCACCTTTTCCCACCTGCCAGGAGGACTACTTCCTGTCTTAGTTCAGGGTGAAGATGGAAAAGCACCTCTGGTCATGCCTTTTTTCCTCTCACCTTTCTAATTCTATGACCCTCCAGGTCTCACTGTTTTCGGATAGCTCTATAAGAAGAGGAAAGCCTTCTCCACCTATTCTCTTACTAGACTCTCAGAAGAGTGCCCAGTGAATGCCCACCTATTATAGCTCATTTTCCTGTTTCCAAAGACCTCCAACCTGCTCCCATTCATCCCTCAGCTCCCTCCTACAACCGTGGTTTTGGCATCTTTACCCCCAGTCTCTCAAGTTTTTTTTCTATTCTCACGTATCCTCTTTTTTCCTGAAAGCCTTCTCAACTTGTAACTGAACACATTCAATTAAAATCGTTTTTTTAAGTCTTCAACTTTTTGAACCATTTCTCTTCCCTAAAATCTTGAGAGAAATCTGAGAACATATGATACTTAAAGTAGTTTTACCAACCTTTATGTCCCAACATCACAGCAAGATGTAACGGAGTGTTTCCTGCAGTGGAAAAAAATGGAAATCATTAGATTCACAGTACGAGAATCCATGAGAGACTTTCTTCAGGAGTTGGCTCGTGTCTCAAGGAAGGCTCATAAGTAACTTAATTTTAACAATGTGAAAATGTAACCTATGATACCATAAATATATAAAAGTTACAAGGTTATTCTTTTTTAATGAATGATTCCTTTGATACAAAAACTGTAAGGTGTTAATATACATCAACATCAAAAGTGTTTCAAGAAGAGAGTTTTCTGTATCATTTACACCTTGAAATTTGCTTCTAGCAATTCAAACAGGAAAAAAAAGTCTGATTCTATTTTTAGGAAAGTAAGAGAACTATAGCCCAAACCACCTTATTTGTTGAAAAGTCTCAAATCTTATCAAGAATAGCAGATCTAGGGCAACAACTACACATAAGAAAGTTATTCTGATAAAATTTTAAAGAGTATGTGTGATGCTACCAAACAAGGTGCCAGATCATGCCAAAGCCCCTAGGCCTCCCTGAACACTGACAAGTGCATAGCTGGAAATCAGTCTGGTTCACCTGTGTGTTAGTACTATTACAACAGACGTTAAGTTTATAAGAATGTGTTTAGACTTTATGAAATGCTTGTAGGAGGTTGCATCTAAAAATTTGGTACTCCATGTTATAAGGTTACATTAAGTGTTTGCACTGTAATTGTGTCATTCATCTAACAGGAAAGGAGCATTAATTAATATCGGAATGCTGGCTTGCTACAAAGGTGTTCGGTCCTGCCCATGAAGAAGGCCCATTGAAACCAAATGAGATACTGTGAAGCGTTAAAGAACAAAGGCTTTGTTGATTACTCCCCCAAATACCCATGAAGAGGAGACTGCAGGTGAACGAGTCCCATCAACTTGAACTCTGGGGGAAGGGAATAAAAATCCCTGGCAAGAAGGAATTCTATCTCTATGGTGCTTGAACTCTGAGGGAAGAAGATTTCTAAGCACAAGCCAGAGATCCCCAGCTGTTTGGCCTGGGTTAGCCCTAAAGGACATATAGGGCTTGCATATTACAGCAACTTCTATTACCCTTTTGGAAACTTAGACTAAATCATTTGTGTATTTTTACTGCATTAAGCTTGTAAATAACTTTTTTTTCTTAGTTAATAACTTTAGTTAATTTATGATACGATTGGCTACAAGCATTGTCTTTGGTATAGGATCTAAGGTACAATTGACCTGGGGTAATAAACAGTAAGTAACCTGAATATTGTTGTGATTTTTGGGGTAAGGGACCATCTATCACAAAGGAAAGCTTGCTTGGATAGCAAAAATAGACCAGAGTACCCAAAAGAACTCTCTGTAACTCCATGTTAAGCCTGTTATAGCGCTTGAGGAGTTCACACTTGATTGGTGAAATCTACATATAGAACTCAGTCAGTTTGGGGTTTGTGCACTGCTTCTTCAGTCTGTCCTGAGATTGGTACTCACTCTTGTGAGCAACTTTAGACAGTCTGAGAGCACGTTTTATTTTTTTTTTCTCCAGACATGAAGCAATACTAAACCAGTTTTACTAGTATGGAATTAGACAGCTAGTGAAATGTAATACTCCACCCTTCAGTATAAAGGCAGTGCAACTGGTTAGAGCAGAGGTCCCCAAACTATGGGGCGCACCCCCATGGGGGCACAGAGAAACACTCAGGGTGTGCGAGGAGGGAGCACCACCCAGCTCCACTCCTCGTCTGTGCCTGGAGTCTTAGCTGCCCTGGCCCTCTTACCACGTCCCGTCCCCTCCCCTCCCCGAGCCTCGGTAGGGGGAGGGGCACGACAGGATAATGGGGGGGGGGGGCGAGGTAAAAAGTTTTGGGACCACTGGGTTAGAGCAATATCTGTTATTTTTAAACTATATATATTAAACCTCCTTTAAAATGTAACAAAAAAAGTCTCTGTGGTCAAGCAAACATAGTAAGACCATCAACAACACTTGATAAGTCTCAAATCCGCATAACTTCCTACTTTGGGATGAGGGGAGGGGAGGGCAGGGGAGACAGTATTGCTAAAGGCAGTCAATCCTTCAGGTTACTTAAAAGGCTTAAAATAGACTCGTCACTAGATACTTTACAAGAAAGCATAAGAATAAACTGCTACTAAAGAACTGGAATAGCAAGTACAACATTTCCAAAGAAAAAGGGAAGAGAGAACTGTAATTAGACCTCTGGACAGTTCCAACAACAAAATAAACACAATTGTAATTTTAAGTATTAAAAATTCCCAGTTCTAAATTTACACTTTGACAGGGATTTCTTAAGTATTGAAAAATACCAGGGTAAGGAAGATACATTATCTTGAGTGCCTCTAAATATGCCACTATATACATTATTATATATACAAAATTTCCCCTACTATGTTGCAGAGTGTAGATTCTAAGTGCAGGCACTGGAAATGTTTACCTTCTAGAAAGGCAATGATCTTTATAACCCTTTGAGACACTCTACACCCCAAGGGAATGCCCTGTAACCCCCAAATTCATCATTTGTATATAACTGTGATATTGCATATAAAGCATGCCTTGTAAGGTATCAAGGGAAAAGTTACGATCTGCTGAAACCCACTGTTCCATCTAAATATGTACAAAAAGAAAAGGAGTACTTGTGGCACCTTAGAGACTAACCAATTTATTTGAGCATAAGCTTTTGTGAGCTACAGCTCACTTCATCGGATGCATCCATGCATGCTGTAGCTCACGAAAGCTTATGCTCAAATAAATTGGTTAGTCTCTAAGGTGCCACAAGTACTCCTTTTCTTTTTGCGAATACAGACTAACACAGCTGTTACTCTGAAACCTAAATATGTACATCATTAATGCATATGAAGTTATGAGATTGTGTTGTACGTTTCTCACTACAATATGCTGTGGGTCTGCAAAGCGCCCAGATACTAGCTCCCCAAAGACAAAACCAGGGGGATAACCAATGACTGGACAGGTGTTCAACAGCCATTATCCACCAAGGGAGCTACAATGCAATGAGTCACTTGCACAAGGCCACACCAGGGGAATCACTCAACCTTGCCTAGTGGTGACTCAGCAATGCCCACCAGACATGCCTGGATTTGTGTTCTCCAAGCACATGTAGTAAGGGTATAAAACAGAACACAGGGGCCTCATGCTTGGCCTTTTTTCCTCCCCCGACCTATGCTGCAAGCAACAAGGACTCTCAGAAGACTAAAGACTCCAACAGAGGAGACTAGCCCAGGTCTGAAATATGAACTGCAATATCCAGTGGGGTGAAAAAAACCCGCTTAATCTAGATGTTGCCCAGTCTCATAGGGTTGAGAGTTTAGACGAGGAGTCTCAAACATGTGGCCTGCGGGTCTATTTCCTGCAGCCCACCAAGCTCCCCGCCCCCCACCTACCTCCGGGCTGGGGTGGGCAAACTGCAGCCCGCGGGCCAAGATTGCCCCCCTGCCCCCCCCCCCCGACTGTGGGGCGGCGGGGGCACGCAGAGGGCTCCATGCATTGCTTCCAGGCACTGCCCCCTGCAGCTCCCATTGGCCGGGAACAGGGAACCACAGCCAATGGAAGCTTCGAGGGAGGTACCTGGAGGAGCGGCATACGGAGCCCTTTCCACCCCCCCCACCCCCCTCCCCGGAGCAGCAGGGACGTGGTTCCGGCTGCTTCCCGGAGCGGAGCAGAGCGGAGCGGGGCCAAGGCAGACCCCAGCTCCCTGCCCTGAGCCCCCTCCCACATCCCACACACCTCCTGCACCCCACACCCCTCCCTGGGGGTAGGGAGAGGCGGAGTTCAGGTGGGAACTTCGGGGAAGGGGTTGGAGTGGGGGCAGGGAAGGGGTGGGGGCGGGGCCGGAGGCAGTGAGGGGAGGGTGTCAGTAATGCAGCCCTCGGGCCAATGCACTAGTCTTCATGCGGTCATTTGAGTTTGAGATGCTGGTTTAGACTACGTGCTTATATTTTATTTTGGTAACCACTCTGACTTTTTGCCTATCACTTAAAATCTATCTTTTGTAATCAATAAACTTGATTAACTCTTTATCTTTAATGGCGAGTTTGTCTGAAGTGCTTGGTAAATCTGCTCAGGTTTTCAAAAGCTGGTGTATATCCACTTTCCATTGATGAAGTGGTGAACCAATTAATAAACTTGCATTGCTCAAGAAAGAAAATACTTCCCTATTTTTCTTATTTTCTTATTTCTTATTTTTCTGATGATTTAACTGGGAATTGGTCCTGCTTCGAGCAGGGGGTTGGACTAGATGACCTTCTGGGGTCCCTTCCAACCCTGATATTCTATGATTCTATTGCTATACACATTTCAGTGACAGTAGAATTATACTATCTGCTCAAGAAAGGGTCTTGAGCAGCGCAAGACGGTATATTCCTAGGGTACAAGGCTGGGAGAATTTGGCTGGTGCCTCTCTCTGAGATTCATGAGTGACTCTGGGAGCATTCATTCAATCTATCTGGGTGTGGGGCTCCACATGCAGTTGTAGTGAACAGTAACCGCACCTGGATGGGTTTGTGCTTGTCACTAGCAAAGCGTTGAGAGAGACAACCCAGGCTGGAGAGTTAAGGGGTCACAGCGCTCTCACAGTCCCAGGCTGCACCCCGGAGATCCCGTCACACCCTTAACCTCCCATACTCCATTACCCTAGCTCTACTATAGCTAATTCGGATTGTAGTATCCTCTGGGTAGGTGCCTCCCAACTTTTTTTTTTTGGGGGGGGGGGGGGAGGGGGGGCCTGTCAAGTATCATACTCACCTATGAAGCTGTATAACCAATACTCTAAATAGACTGTGTTGATCTAACAGGCTCCTGGAATCTCAAATAGCTGAATGGTATTTATAAAGTTTTGCAGAATGATCAAGATGATTACACCAATGAGTGCCAGCAAAATGCCTATTAAAAAAGGGACGCAACAATAGTTCAGGTCTCAAATGTAGATTCTAAGTAGTTTATAAAACTTAATAATAATAGAAGTTTTCCACTAATTCGAAGTCAACACTTTTTTTCATTGAAATTTAATGTCCTCCAACAGTGTTTGCTACCCAAATATCGCACCTTTGTTAGTGCATAAGAACTAGAAAGGGAGACCAAGAAAAAAATACTTCCCTATTTTTCTTATTGCTATACACATTTTAGTGCCAGTAGGTCTCAGCACTTTGCCAAGCTATAACAAAATGAAAACTAACCAGAGTCTTACTACTTTTCATAAGTGCTATTCAGAACTCTGACCAATTTCATTCTATCCGTGACTGAGAAAGCTCTCAGCAACAGATGCAGTAACTGGACATAGTCAGCAGGGAAAGGGACTTAAAAAATAAATTAAAAGATCATGGAAGAGTAGAGTAGAGCCTCAGTCAGGGACCAGGATTGTGCTAGGCACTGTACAAGAACATAACAAGTGGGGTCCCTGCCCCAAAGCTCTTGCAGACCAGCTATAAGACAATAGAACAGGTTGATAGGACAGATGAGGGACAACAAGGAAAAAATGAGATATACACATTACATTAGCCAGGAAGCTAGAGGAGTGATAAAGTAACAGATTCTCAACGGTCATTACAAAAGTCAGGAGGTTCTAGTGTGAGGAAAGTCTGGGGTAAGAAAAGAGAAAGTTCTCCTTTTTCCCCAGCAGCCAATTTATCAGACAGAGGCTGAAGTTCCTTAAGCAAAATCCAGGAACAGTACTCTAATAGGAATCCCAGCACCCTCACCTTTGACAGCAATTTGTTCAGAAAAATATCTTTGCTTCTCACCTGGGCATTGCCTTTGAACAATAAGGCCACCATTCTTTCACATTGGTCCTTAGTCTTCTTTCCATTAGCTGCCTGGCCTATGTTTCTGTGAGTAGAGGAGCATGGAGGGACAGAGAACGCTGATGGGATACGTTAGAAAAACTTTGGTAGAGGGGGAGAGTCATGAAGGAGAGAAGTAAGGGGAAAATGGGGAAACAGTTCAAAGCACAACATAGGAAGACACAGAAGGTAATGAAGAAACATTGTGATCTATTATGAGAAGAGTGAAAGCAAATGGAAAGGTAGTATAAAAGCAAGAAATGCAAGTTACATTGTAAAAAAATTATATCGATACCTGCCTAACAATGTAGAACATTAGATGAAGTGCACAAACAGGACATTATTTTACTACTGTAAATTGAAAAGGGGTTGCTCGAAGATGGGATAGGAGTCTGTTGGCACAGGAATCTTCCACACTGAACAACAGCTGAGAATTTGTTTTTAAAAGCCATGGTACTAACACCTTAACATTCAAAAGTATGTTGATATATGGCCAAATTTTGAGGGCCTTAACTCACCCTCCCGTCTTTTATTTTTTAAATCAAGCCCATTAGGTTAGATTGTTAGTTTCCTAAACTTATTTAAGAATGTGAACATACTGCTTAAAAGTGCAAGGAATATTTACTTGAAAAATGCTTTAGTTTGGAATTAAGCATTCATAATACTATATTATGCGCACAGCACTAGTAAATGAATGAAATCAGACAAAAGTGCTTTTTTAAATGTTAAAAATACTGAAGCATCTTCTACACAATTATCACAGGATAAGACACTCTCAAAAGGGGCTGTGGTGATGAATCGGTTTGAAGAGGGCACAAGTGAAGAGGCTGTGGAGTAGAGTAGTATTTCAAGAATATAATATCAAAAGACATGGCTGGCCCTGGACCGGATTACGCCAGTAGGGGCACTGAGGTTGAGACAGCTTGAAAAGATAGCAAGAAATTTTTATACTCGTTTGCCATTTCAAATGCAAGTTCAATCATATGACTAATGGAATGATATGAAAAACAAACTGACTTATTAAAATTAAGTGATGGGGTCCTGAATAAGCTATAAACATGGTAGAAACAGCCAAGAGAGCACTGAAGACCAAAAATAAAACAAAAGCTCATGCATGTTGTAAGGTTTTACTTACAAAAATGCTTTACATAACAGCAAGAAGGTGTGTAAAATTATTCACTTGTTATTGCCTGAATGTAAGTGTTCATGCAAGGTTCTGGGTGGTAGTCCTAAGAGCTGAAGTCTTCTATTTTGTTCACCACAAAACAAGTTCAGTACAGGAAACGGCAAACTTTTCCCATGCCTCCCAGTCAGTGTGCCTCAATTCTGACCTGGAAAGACCTCACCTAGTGTTGAAAGGAGACGTCAACCAACAACATGATTAAAACATTTATATTGTGGTAGCACCTGAAGGCCACAGCTAGGTTTGGCCCTATTTTACACGACACTGTACAAACACAAAAGTGACTGTCCCTGCCCCAAAGAGCTTAATTAACCCAAGAGATCCTGTTTCTCCCTCCCTTACCCCAAATATGGATTTCTTAAGTAAACTTAAGCCTAAAGGATCTGAAAACAAAATTAGAAGCAGAGGATAACTCAGCAATCAATGGATCCTAAGACTCAGCAGATACAGCTGAGATAAGTTTCCCACTAGGGAATGAAAAAAAAGCAAGAAGCAAGTTTTGAGTCCCAGAAACTAAAATACTTCAGCTCTGTATCAAAAAGAGTGAATACATGTAAATTATGACCTGATCGAAACAGAACAAGGTGTGACCAATGACCTGAAAGAAACTAAGAATTCAGTTTGATTTCAGCATGAACAGTGGAAAGATGACAAAAATCCTTGATTGCAGTAACAACCCACAGAAGAACTAAAGAAAGTAAAGAAAAGAAACTTGCACCCAGTGACAATACACACTTACAACAATGTTTTAACGGAAAGGCATCTAACAAATATTCCGTCCGCCCTAAAAAAGGAGAATAACTATTTCAATACGAACTACGAGTGACTAGTTTGTAACAGATTATCACTGAAAACGAACCATGGCACAACTTTTTGCAGAGCACCTCCACTAGCCAGTTTAGCCTAATCTAAGAAACCTACAGGGCCTGACTTTGGCTTGTCGGCAATCCTAGCATACAACAGTCTTATTGAACTCCATATTAAATGTGCCAGTCACCTTAGGCTTATTAATTATGGCACTGAAAATAAGGCTTCTCAAGAGTATCATCAAATATTATGTCTAGGGAAGCTATAATATAGATTTTTTAAAAATAGTGTTAGGATTGCTACAATCTAATTACAACTAAATTAAATTACAACTACAGTTGACAACTAAAAGTCTAAAATTTTACCCATTTTTAGAAATTCTAATGCAAAATTAGTAGCAATCAGAAACCATCTGTAACAGCCATGTAGTAAGATTAACTTTTCTTACTCTTACTTTTTGTACACCGTAAATTATGACACGACTAAAACCAGCTTTTTATGATACTTTACTGTAAGGAATTTTGATTTAATGCTATTAGAGCACTAACATATGCAACACTATTGTAAAATCTGTGTTGTAAGAGAACCCATTTTATAACAGAATCCATTCTACAACAGAAGCACCACGCAAGTCACTTATGAAATAGGAAGTTACTGTAAAAGGCTGTAAGACCTTGCTTTTTACAGTGATTGATATCACATACACGAAAGGACAGAGACTAAGCAGCCTATTACTGGAGTAATACAAAAAGAGGAAATGAAAGTAGTACAATGTAGTATATATAAATAAAGAAGGAGGAGCCTCATGCAACATCCTTGGACTTGATGCAATTTAGAAGAAGCAGGAGGTATGTTTGGAAGAGAATGAAATACCAAACATGTGACAACATCATAGTATGCAGTACTGTTGTAACTGTATTGATACCACGATATTAGAGAAACAAGGTGGGTGAGGTAATATCTTTTATTGGACCAACTTCTGTTGGTGAGTCAAACAAGCTTTTGAGCTTACAGAGCTCTTCTTCAGGGGCAGTTACTTATGGAAAATACAGACTATCAATGATCAGATTCATTCTCATTCCACACTTTATTTTTGCAGCCACCACCTTAGTTTGTCCTAAAAACTGTCATGTATACCATGCATCCGATGCCACAAGTTCTAATTAATGTTGCCAGCTTTGGAAAATAAACCACTGGATCATTATAGTTTTGCAACTATTAAGGGTCCGACATGCATAAGAAGTCATTTGTACTAACAGCTATTTAAATGATTATGTAAACATCAAGTGGCTGTTGTGCGTATTAGTGCAAGAATTTGGAAAGAGAGAATCAAATTAGTTTGCAACCTGTCACCATAAAACAACTGATGACAGACCAAATTAAGAGACTGAAGTTCACTAGATATTGAGTTTTTGCACATTTAGGATCAGACTTTCACTGGGGGCTCATCCAAGCTAGCACTAGTGCACATGCATGTTTTAACATGTTTTAGGTTCCAGGGTTTGCATGCACAAAACATTTTTATAAGCACATATGCAAAATCCAGCACCTGTACAAGCAGAGATTCAAAGGCTCTAGCTGCAAGTGTTTGTACACTTTTGATTCACTATTATGAAGATGATGAAGTCTAAAAACCAAATTAATGGTTTTCATGGAACAGTTCAGCACAAAAATCCAACTTTTCCCTTAACATGATGCCACAATGCATATACAAAAAGCCATAAAGCAAGTGTGGACAACAAGCTTCTGACAACAAATGAAGCTCTTTTGGTATAGTAAAACCTATCTTACACAACTATCCAAGGAACCAGAAAGAAAGTTACTTAGAGTCTGTAAGGCTGAATAAAGTTGTAGATTAAAATTTGTATATATAGAGTCACCCTCCCTAGAGGCACGTGCAGATCTTGTAAGTGCAGGCAGATCCCTTCCCTTTCTTCCCTGCCATTTTTCCAGATTTATCCTCTATTTGTTTAATCGGAAAACTTCAGGTTTAAGATAATACTGGTATTTTAGGGACCTTGATCAGGCTTTGAAAGTCCAAACCTTATGAATTAGGGAAGGAGGCAAGTCTTTGCCATTGCTCTTGTATATCTAGAAACTGTATTCTATTAGGCTACATCAGTAGGGCAGTAGTACATTTGTTTACATTATGATAGCTGTATCATAGCAAAGGAAAGATTTTTTATTTAAAAACAAAATGAAGAATTTGAAAAGTGTACATCACAAGTTACAGGCCCTACACTTGCATTAAAAAAGAAATCCTCATATTTCCCCCCACATATCCTATTTTTTCCTATCCACAACTTTACAGAATCTTTTTGGAGGATTGTTGTTTGCAAGAGTTTACATTACAATCACTCATCCAGAGTGTCCTTCAGCTGGGAAAAAACTCTGCTCAAATCCTTCCACTCAAGTCTTAGAGCATGCGTGGAAGTGATTTTTCAATCACTTCTGACTATTTTAAAGTTTTTCCCCAGCCAAAACTGATGAATGTCCAGAGGTGAATTTGCACAAACATAGATCGTCGGCAAGTTATGAGCATGTGAAAAGATGTTACATATTGGAAGCTTTTCCAGCCTTACACTACAATGCAGCTCACTAACCTGTGTTTACATCAATAGTTTCAGGATGAAAGGCTTCACTCTCTGCTGTTGTGGGGCAGAAGGAGGGAGAGAATGAATCCTACTTTTGCAAAGAGATAGAAAAATCATAGTAAGCAAGTCTATCGCTAACTGCCAGGTTCCACACAAGACTACCACAAATAGAGATAGCAGAAGAATAGTGTCAGGGAATCCACTTGGATTAGAAGTAGGAAAGAATCTGGCCCCAAAGGATCTATCCTGACAAACCGTAATAGGAAAGCTTGAAAGGAATTCACTATAAAGGGGGTAGGCAAGATGATGAGGGCCTCACCACAGGGGAAGGGAGATTGGTTCAATAAGAAGAACTGGCCATGATTATTCTTCTACTCAACCCCATGGCTTCTGGCTAATCCAGTGCTTCTGGATGAGAGGAAGGCCACCTAGGGAAGCAATATCCCCAGGATTCTCCTCCAAATTCTGAACTGTCCCAATCCCACCAGTCCTTAAAGTGGGCATGCGGTAGCTGTACTCCTATGTTCACCTCTTTTACAGGACTATAATAAATTTGGTGCAAAGTATGCCTTGTGAGGTATCATTTGAAAACTCATAACTTGCTGATTATTATTGTCCAGGTAAAGTATGTGTGGCAACATTGCATGTAAAGTTACAGTTATACTCTGTATGCTATTAGTCAACACGTTCCAAGTCTGGGGGGAGCACCCAAAACCAGTTCCCCAGAGACAAAAGGCTATCCAATGCCTCAGCCAGGTATCATCAAAACCAAATGGACTATCATCTGGTTAAGTGGCAATACTTTGGCAGGAAAGAGGATGTGGGTGAAAATCTACATCTTGACAAAAGAACAGCTGGGGGTTCCAATCCACATAGGCTGTCTCCTGAACCACAGCAGGAGATGATTCTCAAACAAGAGAAAGAGCTAGAGAGGGGAGATGAACCAAATTATTTCTCCTCTCTCTCTACCCATGGCATCCAAAATACCTAAAGAACAAAGGAAACAGCTTTGGACTTGGGGAGGGATCCTGAATGAAAGGTTCAGCCAGTAAGAATGCTAAAACATGTGGTGAGAGAGATCTTTGCTTTGATTTCACTCTAGCTTGTTAAGTTAGGCATTAGTTGAGATTTACTTTTATTTTCTTTTAACCAATTCTGACATTTATATTTCATTACTTATAATCACTTAAAATCTATCTTTCTCTAGTTAATGAACTCGTTTTATTGTTTTATCTAGACAAGTGTGTTTGGACTGAAGTGTTTGGGAAGCTCCATTTGGGATAACAGGATTTGTGCACATTGTTTTCTATTAATAAAATGATGGACTTTATATGAGCTTGTATTATCCAGGACAGTGCTGGGCAGTACAAGAGGTACACTTCTGGGGGAAAGTCTGGGGCTGGGAATTTGCTGGTGTTGCTCTGCAGTGTGATGCAAGGGTTACTGGCTGTAGCACTCTTGCAGTATAATTTAATGAGGGAGACTGTGGCTTTGTCAACACTGGAAACTGAATAATAAAGACATTTATTGTTCGGGGTGTGAAAAAAACGACCCCCCTGAAAGAGAAAAGTTTTGCCAACGAAAAGCTTTGAAGTGGTTTGTCAAAACTACCACCGCTTGTTGGGGGTGGAAGTTTTCTGTCTGCAGGAGAGCTCTCTTGCCAACGGTGGCTACACTGCATGCCTTTTAGCAACACAGCTGTAGCGGCACAGCCATGTTGCTAAAATGTGTGCAGTGTAGACAAAGCCTTAGTGTGACCAGACCAGGACTGGTAGCTCTCACAGCAAAGCAGGGTAAAAGGCAAGTTAGAGAACTGAGAGGGGACAGCTGTTCATCAGTCCAGACTGTAATGTAATGTCACAGGGTGTCTGAATAAAGACTCTCCCCCCCCTCCCCCCTGAGTATATGGGGAAGAAAATTAAGAAACTCACTGTCATTATCTTTCTGACTGATTCTGTAGTTTCACATATGGAAAGGTTTTTTCCCCCAGGGAGGGGAATGGAAGCCAAGATAATGTATCACATAGGTAAATGGGAAGGAATAGGGGAGTCTCTCTATAAGCAGAGTGGGGTGGAAATATCTCCCCACTAATCCATCTGATGCATCCCATGGATGCAGATCAATGCTGAGAGCCTCATCCAATGGAGAATGGGATAGTGGGGAACCTTCCCAAGACCTTACCATGGTTTATCATATAAACCTTTGCCCTGGGTGCAGATCACTGTGGAAAATTTCCTCCTAGAAAGTACTGGTAGTTGGGCAGGGAAGAAAATGGAAGGGAAATGTCTCTCCCTGGCACTGTGGTTATCATTCTGCACTATGCTCCCAGTTGTGGACCACCGTTTGGGGAAGCTTCAAAGAAGAAGAACCCACTATGATTGCTTTTCTAAGGTGCAACCCCAAGAAATGGGAAACGTGGCTGTCCTTCTGACCAAATGTCTGGGGTCTGGATGAGGGGGTTCCTGAAAGTAACTTGGGAAGCAACCTATGGCCCACTGCTCATGGCCATCTTTCTGGGAGATGCCCTGGCTGTAGATGACAGACGGGTCGGTTCGGGAGGGTGCACCCACTGGGCTAGCGGGGAATTCCCAAAGAAAGCGGTCAGCCCGCCTGTCCTTCCGGCAGCTCGAGGGCGGAGCACAGGGACGGCGACGGTGGGCTCTCTCCTGGGAGCGGAGGGTGAGGAGAGGTCTCTGCGAGGCCCTGGCTGCTGTCCGCAGGCGCGGGTCGGGGCAACACTCACCGTGACTGTCCTTCTGGCCGATGCCCTGCGTGCGGATCAGTGCCGAGAGCCGCCTCACGTCCCCCTTGAAGACGCACTCGTGAACCGGGAAGTGCCCCGGGCACTTGTCGGGCTCCGCGGCGGGGCTGACTCCCCCCGGGGTGGCGGGGGCCGGGGCCCCCTTCAGCTGCAGCCGGTGGTGGTGGCTGCTGAAGATGCGGTGGCCCCCCGCGCGGCCGCCCTTGCCGCTGCTCCCACGGCCCCCCGTGAAGACGCCTCCGGGTGCGGGCGCCGCCTCCTCCTCGCCAGGCTCCAGCAGGTCCCCGTCCTCCTTGCTGGGCTTGTGGTCCCTGCGCAGCGAGCGCAGCTTCTCTCCGGTCATCGCCAGCGGCGGCCCCGGGGACCGGGGGGCCCCGCCGGGGAGACTCGCCGGAGCCGCTGCGGGGGGGACGAGGCACTCAGAGCCGCGGCGGCGAGTCCCGTCCCGTCAGCATCCCCCACGGGAAACAGCCCGGACACAGCAGGCTCAGGGTAGCCGACAGCCTGCCTACCTCCCCTCCCCTCCGGCCGCTCCGCTCAGCGGCTCGGCCGCGCCGCCATCTTGTCGAAGCGATCTCGCGAGAGCACCGCGGCCTGACTGGGCGCGGAGAAGTTGGCGTGGAAGGAGGAGCAGCGGCAGCCGGCCGAGGGGCGGCTGAGTCGTCGGCGCCGCCGCGGGGAGCGGGTTGGGCGGGGCGTTGGGCGGTATGGGGGCTCCCGCGGAGACAGGCAGGACGCACGCTGCCGGCTGCGGCCCCCGTCATGGCTACGGTAGTCACGGCTCAGCCGAGCGGCCATGGCCCTTGTAACCCTGGGTGGCGCCCCCGCCCCTACGGTCAGCGTTGTTACAGCGCCAGCCTTCCGCAGCTCCGGCTGTCCCGGCTTCAATCCGGGGGGCCCCGCGGGCAGTGCGACTCCGTCGGCCTTGGGAGCGCGGCGGGGCTCAGACCCGAGACAGCTCGCAAGGCCCTGGTAAGGGGTGATCCAGGGAGCCCCTTGCCCGCTCCACACGGCCACCGGCTCCTTAGGTAAAGCCGCTGCTGCTCTTAGTCCAGGCTGTTGCCAGGTCAGTCCCTGCTGTGGTAACCTAACTGGTCACACTCCTACTAAAAAAAAAGTTCCTACCTCGTAGCTAGGCCTGGTAACCTACTTTGCCTACAGTAGGAGTTTAACACACTTATTAATACAGCTTCCCCCTCCTCTAGGCATGACCTGTGGGGAGAGAAATAGAAGTGTAGGACTGTAAGGGACCTCAGTACGTCAGCCAGTCCAGTTTCCTGCACTCAACAAGGCCTGATCCACTTATACATAGTCCCTCCTGAGCAGTGTTCCCTCTAATTTTTGACAGGCCATGTGTGCAAAAAATTTCTTCTATGCAAATTTTTGAAGCAGAGTTCAAATTTGTGCGCTATGCGGTAAATGCACCCAAGCAAGTAAAATGCTTATACATTTAAAAAGTTTTGATTTGCAATTTGTGATAATAGTTTTACACCATGTTATTTTATGTCATTTTTAAATACTTAGAAAAAGGAAATTTAAGTTTCTTTCCCTTTCCTCCTCTTGCCAGGTAGTAGAATCTGGCTGTGTTGATAGATGGCGGGCGAACAATCTCAAAAGTCACCCGTAAATGATATTTCAGCCTGGCTCCGATGTAGTATTTCATTTTTTGTGCATGCGGTGTTTCGCTCTGTGTGTGGGGTTTAGGATCTGTGTGCGTGCACATATGTGCACAGCTTAAAGGGAACAGTGCTCCTGAGAGGTGTTTGTCTAACCTCTTCTGAAAAACCTTGGTTTGGCTCCCTTTTTCTTGCTACATTTGCAGAACAACAAGGAGTCTGGTGGCATCTAAGACTAATCTGTTGTCTTTTGTGGATACAGACTAACACGGCTACCCCCTTATACTTGACATTTGCAGAACATAACTGTCCACATTCCCCTCAGCCAAGAGAGGGGGGCACACTGTGTTCCACTTCAACAACCACACCACCAATTTGGGGCTGATTTAGAGCCAGTGATTGGAAGCTATGCTAAATTACGTTTTTTCCCTTTAAGGTTTTTCCTCTTTTTTTTAATTATCAGATCCATTCTTTTATTTAAAAAAATATGGTAAAACTTGTTTTACAACTTAAATAGAGATAAATTTAGTATATGCATAAATGCATAATTATAAGCTGACCTATGGAAGTCCCTAGAGCAAGTTTATAAAAAACATAAACCACATACACCCAGGGAAAAGCAGCCACCACCGGGGTGCTCTTCAGCAGTAGGCTAGACAATAGCAGATGTGTCTGCCTCAGTTTCCTCTGCTGTTTGCCAATGAAAAGAACATAGTTTCCCATAGTGCCTGATACAAAGCCCATCTAAGGACATTATTTATATATATCAGTGCAAAAATTACCCAAAAACCTTGTAATAAAACCATTTTCTAATTTCCACAACAAATATTCAAAGATACAACAGTTGTTTTTTTCTATCCCTTCTGTAGGTCATCCACTTGAGAGTCAATAACAGCACTTTGGTCCCAGTTTCTTTTGTCCCTGATCCAGGGACCCAGTATCTAGGTCTCCCTGTCCTCTCACTTTTCCCACAGCCCTTCACTCAGGTCTGCCCCTGACTCCCCCAGAGGGCTCCCCCTGCTACAGTGTGACATTCCTCCAGCCCTCCCTGCCTGGGAATCCACCCTCCTGCAACAATAATCTTGCTTCTAGGCTCAGCTTTTCCTGACTGTAGCGGGGTAGTCACCCGCTCCTGTACAGATTGGTTAAAAGCAGCCCCAGGGGAGGGCTGTGGCTGGGGAAGACTGAATGGAGAAGCAGCCTCAGCTGTGGCCACACCCCAAGCAGGGCCCAGCTGCCCCTTAAAAGAGGGCAGTGGACCAGGAGCAGACAGTCTCTGTCAAAGGGCTTGGCTGTTAGGAAGCTGAACAGAGTACCTGAGGAAAAGCCTCAGGTTGTAGCCTTGTCAAAGGCCAGAAAAGTGCAAGGGTGCAGCCCAGGGTAGGCGGAGGCAGCCAGTCCAAACCCCCCTTGCCTGTGATGATTAGCTTATACAGACTGCAGTTGGCTCCAGTGAAAGGGGGCTAGCTGGTGACTAGCAGTAGTCACTGAGGCAAGGTGGGGATAGTGGGTGGGGGTTCCCCTGGGTGGGGAGACCCTGAGAGCAGGTGTACTGCCAGGGGGCAGCGCCCGAGGACAAGAGGCATGGGTCCAGGAGGGACATGGGGGCCAGCAGCAGCGAGGCACTAGCCTGCAGAGGGCACTCCAGGTGAAAAAAGCTAATTCCCAGGATGACTGACGGGAGGTACTGCAGGGTGAGTCTTGCCCTGTTACATGGACCAAGCTGGATCTTTCTCTTTTCCTAGTGGGCCACTTCTTGAGTGTACCTAACTTTGGTCAGTTCTCACAACTTTTCTCTAAGCTCCTCACTAGCAGCTCACAGTTACTGTTCTCCTTCAGACAGTTCTCTACTAGCCTTTCCTTTGAGGTCCAAGTGCCGTCTGTTAAGCCTGATTGAGGTTCAAGTGACCAGTCATAGGTGCACTGGCTTCTTCCCTCTAAAAGGGCCACTGTCAATCTGTGACACACCCTAAGCAGGAATTTAAATTTATCAGTCACACGTTTTCCTACATGTCAGAGCCCCCACCTCCCTTCAACAATTTTATTTATTTTTAAAACAGTGCTTCCCAACCAGAGTTCCCAACAGGAGCAGCAGCAATAATAAATCCTAAAATCCAAAGGTGGATTAGGGGCTTGTGGGGCCCTGGGCCACAGCAAGTGGGGGCCCCTCCCCACCTCTTGCACCTGCAGTCCCCTCCCACACCTCTCTCTGGCACTCCTGCTGGGGAAATGGCATCGGGGCACAGGGGCTTGCCCCACCCTCATGCTTGGCACTCCTGCTGAGGAGTGGGGTTGGGGAGAGCAGGGGAAGCCCCTGTGCCCTGACCATGCACCTTGGCAGGAGCGTGATGCACTGGGGTGCCCCAATTGGCTGGGGCCCCTGGGCATGGGCCCCATTGGCCCAGTGGCTAATCTATCATGGCTAAAATCAGACTGAGGAAGATAAACTAAACAAGGAGGTAAGGTGGGGAGAGAGACACACAATTAGACTACAGAGAGAAGACTGACAAAAGGACAGGGAGCTGCACTGGTCATCAGTGTTTTTGCATATTCATTTGGGACCAAGCTCTAAAGGGACAGTACACCAAGCCGTAAGGGAGAGAGTACCTCGTGGCTTTCTTATAGAGCTCCTCTAGCTGACTCAAGGAGTAGCATCCAGCTCTTTTTGACTGGTAGGATGGTAGCTATAATGCAAGGCCCATAGGATGGAGGAAGAAAGTAAGACGATATGGAATTTTGTAAGATACTCTGTATCACAGCAACCATCTCTCTGACCAAAGAGCTGGATGGGGGAGATGGTAGAAAAGTTTGAAAGTAAGAGCCAGTAGGGAAATGTGAAAATAATTGAAGAGATCTGGGGAAATGCACCAAAACAAGGTAGGGAGCGAAAGGCAGGCAAGAATAAAGAGGTAAAAGAAAAATTGCACAAAATCCAAAGCAAGAGAAGAACAACTAAATTATTTCATTAGTGTATCTGGATTTCTTTTTATTACCAATCCAATTAATAATAATATTTAAGCTCAAAAATAAAACCTTCCTACTGAAATATTGGAAGCCTCCTTATCTGAAAATATGTAACGAGATATGCTACCCTCCCACCTGCTTCCTCCCAGGCACAGAAAAACACAAAACTAACCCCCTGAGGATAGTAAATGGAACTAGCTAGACCAGCCTGATCTAAAAAATTTAATTATATTTTGTCTTAATGTTCACAGTGATTGACTTGATACAGATGAGACATATTTCTCAAGAGGAGAAAGAATAACAGCTGGAGAAAATTAAGCTTGAGCAAAATCAGGTAATAAAGAAATTAGAACTGACAAAACTCCAGGATCCTTCTTAAGAAGAAGTGTTATATAACTCTCTCCTTTCCTTTGGGGCTGTCACTGTTTCTGAAGCTGTTTGTTTATAAATATTTGTATTTGCTAAGAATTCTCCTTGTTCTGAGGTTGCTCAAACTGTAGTCCATGGAACCAGGACAGAGCCTCTTCTGGTGTACCATAGAATGAAAAATGTGGAGAACCAAATATTAGGTTATTGGAGTCTGTGAAAGGAGTTACCATGCTAAAGGTGATCCTGTATATTTCAAGAAGGCCCTATGGAATCCCTCCAAGAACAGAAACAAAATAATGTGATATGGTGATGTGTCAAACTGGAGGTAGGGAACGAGATTCTACATGGAAGAAATGGAATTTTATTTTCTCCTTGACCTCAGTCTACCCACCCAGGCCTCTCACAATATAAGAGTGACAGTAAAGGAACAAATCAAGGGTCTGCCTATGATCTAATGAAATTAGTAGGAGTTTCGCATGTTCAAGGAATGTGGAATCGATCGCTTCTTCTGGTGTCCTATTCATAAAAGTAACCATGCAAAGCATGTTTTTTTAACTCTTAGATTTTGACAAAATGTAAAAAGATTTTCTCCTGACCACTGAAAAACATATTTGTGACCTAGGTACTACCTAAGTCCTTCCTACATCTCAAGTTCCTACCATCTGCTGTTGAGGTGGGCAGGGGGGAGAAGGAAATGTTTATAATGACAAACATGTGGCGGCAGTTGTCTCCCACTCTTTTCAAACTTCGCCAAGAAATATTGAGACCAAAGATTGAAAATTCATCATGAAAAATAAAAACTGGAGAAAGTTCTAAGTACTCGAAAAGGGTCTTGGAATAGAAACCCTTTTGTAACCTTCAATATAAATGTTCTGATGTAATCCACCTATAATAATAGATCAGCTGCAGCATGAAATAGTTTCATTTTTCTGAGTCACACAAAGAGAAGAAGACTGACTCTGTAGCAAGCTGAGGCATTCATTAGAAAGGTGAGCCAGCTGCTAATGCCGTAAAACAAAAACAGCCTCCTTCTAAGCTCAGGCAGTGAGTTGCATAGCAGCCTGGGAGAGAGAAGCTCACGCAAATGAATGCTTCATATTTTACTTGGTTCGTAAGCTCATTCTTCTGCAGTTGTAGAGCATTTGTGTATGTATGGGCCTATGCTTGGTTTATGGACCTAGAATATTAAAATAATATGAAACCACTTCCTAGGAACTCTGTGTTTGGTAGGATCTCATATCCTCCCCCATTAATGAGGCATACTCCCAGTGCACTTGTATAGTTTATCTTCTATATTGTACCATGCTATGTGGAAGATGTACTGTCTGTTGGGGAGGGGAAGTCATTGGGCACCCTGCTTACCTTTGGAGTGGAGCAGAGAGATACACTTCAGACCACCTAAGCATCTTTCTTCCTCTCCCTTGCTAACCTGTGAAACTGAACTGCTAGCTTTCAAGCAGGAAGCGCCCAATAAGTTTGGTCATGGCTCCTTCAAATTTCTTCCTCAAATAACTGATATTCAGTCAGTGAAGGAAAGCATAGTCTCACAGTAGGACATTAGGGGGCTCACTGAACATGTTTGGGGAGGACTTCAGTGTCATCCTAGGGGCCAGATTGCCATATACAATGATAGGATTAAAGGGCGTCACAGGCTGAACCTGGGGATGTGGGTTGGGCTAGAAAGGTACACATTCTTCCTAGAGCCAGTAATCATTCAACCTCCTTTTAGCTGGATAGGGCCCAATATTTAAAAGGGTAATGCTACTCAGAATTGTCAGCCATGACAATAAACAGCAACTCTACCAATACAGAGCTCTACTGTATCTTTTTTTACAGTTCTGTGGCAAAACCATCCTGCACATTACTGTACAAACTAGCTGAGTTAGTTTTTTCTCTAAGAACCCCTATTCACAGAAATAAGGTCATGACTATTAATGTCAGAGAAAAGTCCGCTCATTTCCCCCAACCTTGTTAAAAACACAAGCCAGAATTTCCTTTCACATTTGTTCTACACCATGGATTTACTCCAGTGTAAGTGAGAGGAGAATCAAGACAATGGTCCTCATTTGCACTGTAGATTGGCCCAGAGCCATGTTTTGTAACTAGGTTAAAAGTTTGGTGACAAACTTTCATGGATAAAAAAGATATTTAGGGAAATGGATACAATGAAAACAAGCAGTAATATATTCTTACTGGTAAAAGTACCTTTTGCGCTCTGTGTGTGTGTGTGAATTAAATGATACAAAGGGATATTAATATTCCATTTGTCCCATCCCCCACTCTCAAGTTTTGCCTTTTTCCTGACTATGATTCTATATCCTCATTGCCGTATCTCTTTCTTTTATTGTTTATATTGCAGGCACCCAGTTTAGACTGTAAACTCTTTAAGTCAATCCCATATCTAAGTTACATGTTATATAAATCATTACGTACATCTTTGATGCTGTGGAATTAGTAAACACTGATTAAAAGATGTCTACTTGCTAAAGGTGCAAGGAAACCTAAAAAGCAGGAAAAATAGAGTGGAGGCTAAATGATGAGGAAGGAAGATTTTCAGATCCCAGTAGAAACACCGGAACTGTACAAAGTATATTGTCAATGCTCAATGAGAAACAACTACCATCTAGAATCATAGGTTCAAATTACAGAAGGACTGATTCATCCCTTCCTTCTCCTGCAATAGTTACATTGCGTTGCATGCTGTGTGAATGCAAAGGGTGGGGTTAGATTTCTTACAAGAGATCAGGGCTTTTATTTATTTATTTTTTTAAATATGACACTATGAATAAATAGGGTCTGTTCTGCATAGTCACCAAAAAGATCACATGCTTTTTCCTAAGCACAGTATTTTACCCTGGTGTCTTTGGCCACAATCCTCCCCAATTATTATTATTTTTTATATGATCATGGTGCCCATAACCCCTACTCATGCACCAAGATCCCAATGTGCTAGGCACTGTACAAACATGGAACAGAAGCAGAGTCCCTGCCCCAAAAAGCTTACAATCTAAATATAAGACGAGACAACTGCTGGATAAAAATAGATGGGAAAGTACAAGGAAACAATAAAACAGTATTAGTCAGCATGACTGGCAATTGGGTCAGCATGCCAACAGCCAAACTGCTGTAAAGTTTGTTTGTAGGCACCACGGAAAAGGCGCATTTTAAGGAGGGATTTAGAAGAGGACAATGAGGTAGCTTTATGGATATTCATGGGAAGTTCTCTTAAGTATAGCAGCATGGGAAGAAGCACAAAGGTGCTTGTGTGAAAATGTAACTGGTGGGTGATGGAGGCTGGCATCATTGGCCAGTTGGAGGCAAGGAGTTGCTATCTCAGTGGTGAAGGAGAGAGAGGCTGTGAAGGGCACTGAAGGTGAAGACAAGTAGTTCTGTTTGACACACGGAGGAGGGGGAGCTAGTGGACAGATGCAAAGAGAGGGGTGATATATTCAAAGCAGCAAGTCTGCAGAATTATCTTTGCAGCAGCATGCTGACTGGATACAAGTGGGGCAACACTGCATTTGTCAAGGCTAGAGAAAAGGCTGCTGTAGCGATAACCACATAAGATGATGAGAACCTGGCCAAGAATTTTAGCTATGGATAGGAAAGACTGTGTATTAGAGATGTTGTGCAGAAAGAAAGGTGTTGAGGATTGCTATGGTCAGCTGGACGGCCTCCTTCTGCCCCAGAGCCAGCTGCACTTCAAGGGTGCTGTAGATACAGAGTGGTTAAAATAAACTGAAAGAGGAGGGCAAACTCTGAGAGCACCAAGCCAGGAGGAAGGAGCACTCTGCTTCACCAAACCAGGGCCAGGTGCGGACTTTGTGCATTAGCAGAGCCAGGGGAGTTCTGCACTCCACTCCCCTTTCTACCCCGGTTATAGTGTGGGTAAGGTGCTTTGGGATCCCTCAAGTGGTATGGAACAGTAAGACGGTGCAATGGATCCGAAAGCGACTATTACTGTGTTATCCCCAGGGAGTGTCTGTGGCCTGGGCCTACACCGCTGTCGCCCTGGCAAGTTCTCGTTTTATGCATGCAAACGCCTGTTCATGGGCCGCGAATGCCAGTGGAGCAGCAGTGCTTCCTTGGGCAGCTTTAGAGGCACGTCAGCTCCCGCCGGTCTCCGCCCGGCTCCCCAGAGGCCAGGGCCTCCCAAGGTCAGCACCCAGCGGGGGTACGCCACAACGCCCTCCATCCTGCGCCAATGAGGGACAGGCTCAGGCGGCGACGCCCGGCCTGGTCTCCGCCCCCAGCCGCTTTGTGCAATGCAAGGCGGAGCTGCTGGCTTGCAGGCACTCGCGGCTGCTGGCACGGTCTATTACAGCGGACGGCTGCACCTACCGCCTGAGCCAGCCCTGCTTCCTATCCCCGCAGCCGCCAACACCAGCCGCTTTCCTCGGTCCTCCTGCCGCCACAGCTCCCCATGGAGAAAGCTGAGGACGGGTCCCAGGGCTTCCTGCCGCCCTTCGAGCACTTCGCCACTCAGGCCATCCACGTTGGGCAGGAGCCGGAGCAATGGACCTCCATGGCCGTGGTGCCCCCCATTTCTCTTTCCACCACCTTCAAGCAGCAGGCGCCCGGCCAGCACTGCGTGAGTGGGGACTCCTGCGAGGGAGGAGTGGAAGGGGTGATGCGGAGCGAAGGGAAACGTGGGGACTGAGCGAGAGAAAGCGCGGTGGGCAGGAGCGAGCGGGTCACGGATGCTTTGTTTTAGATGAGAGGAATGGAACAGAGGGTTTCAAAGGCTCTCTTCACCTGTACGGAAATGCGGTGGGGTAGAAGGTTTACTCCCCTCTAAAGCAGAAACGTGCATCCCTGTAGGTCCAGCTCTGACCCTTACACAAATTATGCATATGTAAACACACGCACATTTGTAAGGGAAACCAATTTGTTTCCTGTCCATTCAGACTGGAAATAGTGGTGTGTTTTTTTTAAATCCAGTTTCGGGGCACAAAAAGGATGTAAAGCAGCAAACTATTTACAGCTGAAGAGTTTTTAAAAAGTCCCAACAATTTTCTATTTTGCAAAATTGCAAAACAAACTTATTTTCCCTGGAGAAGGCGCTTTCCAGTATGCCAAGTTTCAACCAAAAACAAAAATTCTCTATGATTGGTGTAAATAATCCTCCTCTCTATCACAAAAAGGTCGAGAGTGGAAATGCAGACTCATTTTTAACTCTAGAGATTCCAGGGGATACCATAGAACAGAAATCCTTTGCCACTGCACTTTATATAAAACACAGCTTGGAAGTTTCATAAACCAGGTGGCAGCTGCCCAAATAGCACCTGTCCAAAGCAGCATATCCGTCATTAAATACTCAGTGCAGAGACATGTTATGCATTTAAAAATCAACATTTATAATGCTTAATAAAGTTTTTGACTCTTTAACCATTTAATGCATGAAAGTCTAGCAATGTCAGAATGGTGAAAGAAGGGGCTTGGCTGCCCGAGGGAGGTAGTGTGCAGTAAGTTAGTGTAGAGTAGGTAGTGTACTTTACATTCTTACCCTATCTCTCTGTGTGGACACCCTTACTGTGCATTAAGTGTACCCTTAGGTAGTTTAGCTTAACTTAATTCAGATTGGAAGTATGTTAATAGGCACAGGGGCACTTTCAGTGCTCAGTAAGGGTATCCACATGGCGGGGGGCGGGGTTATGCAGAATAGCTAGTGCGCAACGGCTACTTTGGATTTTCTCCCTGTGTAGAGAAGCCCTAAGTAAAAAGGCAAAACAGGCTGGAAGAAAAACATAATTCCCTCCCTTGTTTCTGCTTCGTTAGCGCAGAATTGTAGCATGAGTCAAGAGAAGGCAAACTTGTTTTCCTCTGAGACTAGTCAGCTTGGAGCCTTAATTTCTTCCACAATTAGCTGAATGTGGATCAGAATCAGGTCATTAGACTGTATTTCTGCCTTCAGTCTGATTTCCCGGTAGTATTAGTATGGGAGAAGAGTAATAGAAAAAGTTCCTTGATAGTTTGTAGGCATGGATATATGGTCCTTACAGGTTTCAGAGTAGCAGCCGTGTTAGTCTGTATTCGCAAAAAGAAAAGGAGTACTTGTGGCACCTTAGAGACTAACAAATTTATTTGAGCATAAGCTTTCGTGAGCTACAGCATGACGCATCCGATGAAGTGAGCTGTAGCTCACGAAAGCTTATGCTCAAATAAATTTGTTAGTCTCTATGGTCCTTACAGTTTCTCTTAACTGTAACACTACTAAAAAGTGGTCATACTGCAGAGCAGAGCAAAAAGCAATGCAATACTCCATAAACTACAAATTATGCTAGAGAAGGGGTTGTACTATAGGCTGAAAGGAAACAATGCCTGCTGGCAGAATTCAGAGACTGAAATGCCATTGATTAGGAGCCAAGATCTTTACCTGATTAGTGATGTTTTGGATGCCCAGCTTGAGACACATTGAAGGGGCCTGACTTTAAACAAGTGCTGAGTACCTGCCCCCTGAAAATCAGAGCCCTCTAAGATGTCTCAGATTAAGCACCCTAAATCAATAGTCATTTTAAAAAAATGACCCATGTGTGCAGGTCCAAATATTACTATCCCTCCCTAGTACTAACTTAAGTAAACAAATGAAGCCAGCAACATCAATCTTTTCCCTCCACGTAGAGGTTTCCCCACGATCTGAAAAAACATACAGCCTCTGAGGGAAATTTTCAAAGACAAACTAAAAGTCAGTGGAGTTGAGTACCTAACTCCTCTTCTTTGTGCCTTTGACTCTCTGTAGATATGTTGGTGTAGATTCCCCGAAGTGCTTTTGACATCAGGAAACTGATAGCCAGATGAATGTTCTGTCATTTATCACGTGGTCTACGGGCAAGCAGAATACTACTTCAGCTGAAATTTGATAGCAGAATGTAATCTGGGTCCATACTGTAATAAACAACAACCACAGGAAAACCTCTTCCGTATTGTTAAATTAATTTGTTTCAATTAGAATATAAGAATGGCCCTGCTGGGTCAGACCACAGGTCCATCTAGCCCAGTATCCTGTCTTCCAACAATGTTAGCAAACATTTGCTGCTCGCTTTCCATAAATATAATAGAGAATACTGGCAGAAATTTTTGTGGAAACTAAGAATTTTAAGCAGACTTTGGGCAATAATTGTGAAAAATAAACTTTTGAATTCATAAATGTGATATCCTCCCCGCCGCTCGTCACCAAAACCCTGATTCTAAGCATTACCCTTATTTAACTAAGGAATGGAAACGTACCATGTGATCAGTGTGTTCTCTCACTGTCCTCCTGACAGAATTTAAATATCAAATACTTGTGAATGAGTAACAAACCAATAATTATTTGCCAAATTTGAGTTAAAATAGCAAATAATCACAAGCTGTTTACAGTCAATTGGAGAAGAGAAATACAGGAGAGCTAATGGAATATGGTTTTTATCCAACTTTCTGAGCCACATTCTTACTGCAGGTTCAAAGATAACTTCCTTACCTTGTGCAAGCTTGTATCAGAATCCAGAACAGGATGAAGAATCTCTTTATACAGGGATTCTGAAACTAGAAAGATATCAGAATACTTAACCAGACTCTCCCCCACCCCCACTTCTTCTTTTTTTTTTTTTCCTTTCCCCCTGTTGAGTTTCTTTAGACAGGTTTCAGAGTAACAGCCGTGTTAGTCTGTATTTGTAAAAAGAAAAAAGAAAAGGAGTACTTGTGGCACCTTAGAGACTAACCAGTTTATTTGAGCATGAGCTTTCGTGAGCTACAGCTCACTTCATCGGATGCATAGCATATCGTGGAAACTGCAGAAGACATTATATACACACAGAGACCATGAAACAAAACTTCCTCCCACCCCACTGTCCTGCTGCTAACAGCTTATCTAAAGTGATCATCAAGGAAGGCCATTTCCAGCACAAATCAAGGTTTTCTCACTCTTTCCCCCCCCCCCCCCCACAGACACACATACAAACTCTCTCTCCTGCTGGTAATAGCCCATCCCTCTTTGAAACCTCTCTTTATAATGCGCATGATAATCAAGGTGGGTCATTTCCAGCACTAATCCAGGTTTTCTCACCACCCCTCCCCCCCACACACACACACCCCCTCCAAAAACCACACACACAAACTCACTCTATATATATATATAATGTGTGTATATAATGTCTTCTGCAGTTTCCACGATATGCTATGCATCCGATGAAGTGAGCTGTAGCTCACGAAAGCTCATGCTCAAATAAACTGGTTAGTCTCTAAGGTGCCACAAGTACTCCTTTTCTTTTTTCTTTTTTCTTTAGACAGAGCTCCAATGCCCCTTTCAGGGCTGTTGGGCTTATTGCACCAGTGAAGGTCTTCCCAACATGCCAGTTGGAATTTAGGATGACTTGTGCCAAGAAAATACTTGTCCTTTTGAGGATCATAATTTTTCAGACTGACTTGGTGGCTTTTAATATCTACTGACAAGCTTTCTGCAGCACCTGCCTTGCAACTGGCAGAGTATTGTGTGTGTTAAAAGGGAAGCTCATCTTTCCCTTTGATTAGCCCTGGAGGTTTTGGATTCAGTTCAGTTTATTATTGCAGATAGGTAAACATTTGTTCTGAAGCAGCTCATGTGACTACCAATTATACATTTTGGCATCCCTGTGTGACACTCATGCATTGCTGAAGACTTGGGACAGCACTGCATTCCAGAATTGTGGAACAGGATTCAGGACCTGATCTTTCACCATTTGAAGCCAGTAGGAGCTTTACCGTTAACTTCAATGGATGCAGGATCAAGCCCCAATTATGCAATATTTGAGCCTGGGCCTGAAATACTGATTGCCTCCCATTGAGGTCAACTGGAGTTAAAGTGCTTGGACACTTTGCAAAGTACCAGAGAGATTATTATGTCCTATTTGAATGTCCATGAGGGAGTCTCATAAAATTATTGCTAGAATAAGATTATTAAAATCAGCTGGTGGCAAAAAACGGAGTTATTTTTAAAATGGTAGCAAATTAATTTATTGTAAAATTTTATCTTCGTTTATAATACAGCCTGTACTTTAATGAGCACACACTGCATCCAGATTTCCCATACTAACCCTTACTTTTTAAAAGTTGCATGTGACTTAGACATACAGGCTAGATTCTTAGTTGATGTAAATTAGCATAGCTACATGAAATCTGTGGAGCTGTACAAATTTACACAATTGAAGCTCTAGCTTCAGCTCCCAAAATGGAGGGATAAATGTTAATGCTTGGAATTGAACTATAGAAGCCCCTTTTAGTAAAAGTAGTCTTTCAATGTGAGACTAATTATCAACAAAATATAACAGGACATATTAAAACCTTACCAGCGAAATTAGGTTTTCTCTCAGAGAAATGACTTACTAGAGCATATGAGAATGCTTAGTTTGACTGCAAATAGGTTGTCTTCTGTTCTGACAAGCAACAGGTATTGGATCCCTGTGTGCGGGGGGGGGGGGTCTACAACAATTTGTGATAGCAGGTGGCTATTTTTTGGATGCATAACTTAGTGTTAGGAATATGGATCTCTTGGATGGTCTAGGATTTTACCAAATTTTAAGACAGGTGATTGTCAGTACAAGTTTAACTAACTATATTATTGTACAGCACCTCCTCCAAAATCCCCAACGCTTACTGTTGTTTTTGTATCTTATTTTCATCACAGGGTTTTGAATATAGCCGTAGTGGAAATCCGACTCGGAATTGCCTGGAAAAGGCTGTAGCAGCACTGGATGGAGCCAAGTACTGTAAGCTCTCAGCATTGTCATTAAGAAATGTCAGCGTGTGTATCTTCAGAGTGGACTACAGTAAAAGTATCCTAAGAGGGTTGGAGCACTGGAGTTTGACCACTAACAGTAAATCATTTAACTCAGCTTTTGCTGTCAGCATTTACTTCAAGTGTCAGCTTCTTCACTGGTCTGATCTTTTTTCTTAGCATATACCTGAATTAATATTCTTTAATCAAAAATGCTAACAATGGTTAGTACATAAATATCAACTCCACTCTGCAGTTCAGTGGACCTACTCATGCAGTAACATACTATTCGGTTTAAGTAAGAGTGGCAGAATCTGGCCCTTTATAAAACATTGACACTAAACAGGAAAATGGGGGTGACAGAAATTTTATGTTCATAACATGATGTAAAGACATCTCTCTATAAAATATAAATGTGTCTTTGTTCTCTGCCACAGTGATTCTTTTTTCTGTTCTAGGTTTAGCTTATGCTTCAGGCTTAGCGGCTACTGTGAATATTGCACATTTGTTAAAGGTGGGAGACACTGTTATCTGTATGGATGATGTTTATGGAGGTAAGTAAGCACCAATATATGTTAGGTCTTAACTGTGTTAGCTGTACACCTCTTAAATATATTAAATAATTGGAAAGAATACTTCATGCAATGAAAAGTCTTCTGTAATAACAGACCATTGCTTTGTGACTTCATTGGCCAAAGGTGGAGATGTGAATGTTTCTAGAATGGTTGCACTCGTTTAAGCTGGAGAACTCAAAAGGTGTGGCTAACTGGTGATGTCTGCTTCTGAGAGGAAAAGTCCCAACCCATTTAGCTGTGCACAGATAAATGTTGATTCTGCTTAGGAATCCAGTAGCTGCTAAAGATCCAAAATGGCCCCAGATTGCCAGTGTTCCAAAAAACAAAACAAAAAAACATCATCTCTGTCATTTCCTCTAGATTACCTGTTCTGCTCACCAGCATCACCTCAATCCTGTCTGGATTGAGTTTCAGACAACTCTCATTCCAAACTATTATCTTTACCAGGGACTGTGGAAGCTTTGTCTGAGTCTGTTTGAGCTGTGAGTTCTCCATATATTGATAACATTGCAGCCCATGTTCTCTTGTGATCTTCTCTAGAGGCCTCACAAATGTGAACAGGAGTGGTGATGCATCCTTATGGAGCCTTACATGGGGGAGGGGTGACACATCCTTATTGAGCCTCCATATGGTAGAGAATTGTTCATATTACTCTGGGAACTTTCAGAGGAAAGAATATATTAATGGAAGTGTGACCTTGTCCACTTCTGCCAGAGTCTTTGAGAAAGTAAATACTACCTCAAGATTCCTGTTTCACGGTCTGCAGAGAGAGCTAGAATAATCAGCATGGTCAACAGCTGACCTTTGGTTGTTCATCACTACAAGGAGATAATCAGTCTAGCTAATATAGCCTCCATATCATATACAGGTCTTGAACTAAATTGAAAAAAAGCAGAGGTGTCCAGATGCCACCAGAGTTGATTAGCTACCTCTTCAGCAAAGGAAAGGTTAGGGAAAGGCCAACCACTGGCAATATTTGTGAAGATGTTTTCTTGAGCAAGAGCTGGACAGTATGTTTGAAGGAATTCAGCACCTTGCCCTCCATTATCCACAAAGCAGTTTCTCATAGTAAAAAAAAATGTTGACTTATTTTCCAAGCCACTTAGATTTACCTGGCTGGCCAGTACATGAAACAGTGTTGCTGACTTAAATTTACAGAGGAATTGGTGGCATTTACTTCTCCACTACCAAAACCAGCATTGCCCGAGACTTAAATGCTCCAGACTACCATCTTTCAGGCTCTAGCCTTTCAACAGTGACCACTGGGGATACTGACCCCTGCCATCTAGCCTCTATTGGCTGCTGTTACAAACAGGTCATCCATATACCAGGATGACCTGTGGGAATAGCTTTAAAAAGGGGGGGTTACTAAGGAACCAGTGTGTCAGAAGATGATAAATCATCATAATGTCCTAACCGGCCATCAGTAAAGTAGGCTGCTGGCTGTAGAGTATTTCTCCACAGAAGTATACAATCCAACCTGGTCCCTTACTTTCCCAGACAGAATAAATGGAAAAAAGTCTTCTACCCTGATGAGAACAAAAATGAGCCTTGATCTCCACCTGAAAAACATAACGATAGCATGACAAGGGTATGATCCTCACATTCCCAACCCAGAAATAAGATCTATCTATTTATGAGATATTTATCTCTCTCTATTATCTCTATTTAAAGAGAGTCTATTTATGTGTATGGAGCCAAAAGGAATCCAAGAGTTAAATGTCAGATGCTTATGTGATCCCAAGTTGACTCAGAAAACCCATTCTCTACATGGACATCAAAATTGCCTTGGTGAGATTGACATCTCTCTTTAAATTGGTTATTTCCAGTGTTTAAAAAAAATTAAATAAAAAATTACACTGGATATGCCAACAGCACTTGGTCATCGCTGTAGGTTTTGTGGCTAAACCTCCGAGTTAATGAGCTCATACACTGGCAAATGAACCCTAATTAAGGTAGAATAGTAGACTAGAATAAAAATTTGGTGGGGTTACTCTGGAAGAAAATCTAGGCCTTTTTTTGGGAGGTGCTCAGCTGCAATGCACTTTAGTGGAATTTGTTTGCAGCACCTTTGAGTATCAGACCATAAACCTTTTTGTACTGATGCAGCTTTCTTAAAGAGAGGCATCAATGTAAAAATGGCATTTGTCAGATTTTTTTTTTTTAACCCCACTGTTATTACAAGGGATGCCTAAGATTCCCTCAAGAAAGATCAGAAAAGTAATTTCTCTGTTTTCAGTTTGTTTCTCTGTGCATTGGACTGCACTCTGTATGGGTCTTTTGCACAGCAATGGGAAGAGAAAAATGTTTTTTGAAAAACAGATAAATGATCAGATAAATATAATCAAAAATTGTCCCCACTGTGGATTCAGGGCGAGGTGCAGTATCTGTAATGTCCTTTTACGTGATTTAAAGAAAAACAAAAACTAGATTTCAAACTGACTGTGCCTCTTTCATGCTGTTGGTGGCTAAATAAGTTAGTGCTTCAAGGGAATGAGATCCATACGGTTATCCATGCATTTATTTTTAATTCAGACAGTAAATTATCAAGGCTTGGTGTTTTCAGATGCATGTTGTAAAAATCAGATAATTACTTTTGTTTTCTGTTCTCTCTCAACATTTCCTGTGAAAGAATTATAGAAGAGCTTAACTGAAACATACCAAAGGAAGAAGCTTAGGGGAATATCCGTCTCCTTGCTTTTGTCACCACCGACTAATGGAATAGACAAGAAATATAACAATTGTAATCTCTCTTCCTGCTTCTTCCTTTCCCGCCTAAATTCTTAGTTAAGCCTACTAAATAGACTCTGAAACAGGTGGCCACTCTGAGGCTGCATGGTAGAAACACATGACTGTGAGGAGAATTAGGACAGGTAGGGGTATGAAAGATGATGTGGAGAGTAGAACTGCCAGGGGCTGTAGGGAAGGGAGGAAACAGGCAAACTCAGGGCATGGGTACACTTGCAGATGTAGAGTGCTTTGAGTTAAACCAGCCTTTGTAGAGCACAGTAGGGAAAGTGCTGCAATCTGTCCACATTGGCGTGGCCACATTAGCTGCTCTTGCAACGGCCACAGAGAGCAGTGCATTGTGGAAGCTATCCCAGCATGCAAGTGGCTGCAACCTGCTTTTCAAATGGGGGTGGGGTGGAGTGTGACAGGGAGCGTGTTGTGTATGTGGGGGGAGAGAGTGGTATTCTAGCCTTCTGGTTTTTTGTTTTTTGTTTTTTTTCCCTCCTCTTTTCAGGTCTCAAGTTGGAAACCACTATGGGTGTGCACGTTGGGACCAGTAAAAAGATTTACTTTCAATCCTGACTTTCATCTTCCTTTAGGAGAGACTAATGTAATATTACAAAATAAAAAGTACTTAAGAAATTTATATGAAACAATAGCCCCAATGGTCTCCCATTACATCTACAGCACTGTTTGAAAATACAACACTCTGCAGCCCAGCATCTCCCATAATTTTGCTATGTATGAGCTAGTCACCTCCTGTGTGCAGTTCCAGAGGCAGTTCAAAGCTGCAGCACTCCCACCCCCTTTCTCTGGCTGCCACCAGATTTTCTACTTCCCTGGTAGCAGTCAGTTGTTGTGGTTCTCTTTTCTCCTGACCTTTCCTCTGCCTTTTTATTTTCTTCATTTTCAGGTAGCAGTGAACAGCCTTCTTTGTTTTTCTTCTCCTTCTCTTGGACCAGGTATTCAGCAGTGCAGCAGCAAAGCTGCAGAGAGTCTCAGCTTCAGTGTCTCCCTGCTGAGCTCTTCTGCCTCCTTTCAGAGATGGCAGAACAGCCATGCAAATACAGAGCTAAGTCCAGATGTTGCTCCATCTGGGAGGCAACTTTAGCAGGCTCCATGGAGGGTGAATTATGCGCTGCCTAATCTACCAGTGCAAGGGTCAGCCAGCTGAGGGCACGGAGCATTTAGCCAGCCAGACATGTTGGGACCTGATCTCCCCAGGAAGCCGTGACTGTACCACAGAAAAGCCTTATGAGGCGACCTAGAGCAGAACTGGGAGAGGCTCTAAGGACCAGGAGGACTTCATTCAGCCAGCCCAGTGGGGTAAATCCTGGGGCAATTCAAAATAATGAGGATAAGTCTGTAGCAGGGCTACCGTTGCCCACCCTCTCCCCCCCCCACCTCAGTCCTGAAATGGGTCCAGAATACTCTGGGGAAAGAATCTGGGCTCACAATTCATCCCCTTTCCCTTTCAGCTTGAGTCAGGACACTCTGGCAATGAGTCCCCATCCCCCAACGTGGGGGAGTGGGAGCCTGTGGGGGAGGACTCCCAAGGGAGAAGTTTCCAGCACTGTCAAGGGCCTATGCAAGGCTAGCCGCAAAAGACTCTGCCCAGGGCATAGCTGGCTGGTCAAGCCTGAAAAGCACGTGCCCCACTGCTCTTCTCCCCTCCCATCTCTTGAAAAAGTAAAGATCAAAAAGGATAAGAGAGCCCCAAAAGTATTTTGTCTTCCTTCTCTACCAAGGAAAGAGAACTATCAGACTTTGTTTCTGAGCAAGACACTGATAAAATGCAACAAAAGTATGGGTTTTTTTGTGTGTGGTCCGTCCCCCCTGTCCCCGGGAAGTTTTGAAGACGTGGAAAAAGTTGTCTCCACTATACAAATCAAACCTAAGCAGGCCCATGAGGACAAAGCTTCAGAGCAAATACTGCCTGCTAAATCCTCTCGATTCTTCTGTATGTATCCTTGAGGAAATAATGAGGAAGGAGTGGGAAGCTCCTGAAAAGGGTAATCACTTAAACAAGTACACGCTCAGATTCTACAAGCTCCAGGAGTCAAAAAATGCTATCACTGACATGCCTAAAGTCAATGCTGCAGTAACATCTCTAGCAAGGGATATGGTTATTCCAACCAAAGAAGACTTCTTTCCCAAAGATCCAATGGATAGGAAGGTGGAAGCCACCCTCAGAAGGGACTTCAGTGCTTCCTCAGACACCCTTGGAGCATCTCTGGCAGCCACTTGCTTTGCTCGAGCCACAGTGTCATGGCTGGAATAATGTAAAGCTCTTAAGGGCAGAAACCAAACCAACTTTAATTCTATAATTATGAAAATCTCTATAGCAACAGCATTTGTGTCAATTCATGCTATGCAGTTTTGTGCCATGGCATCTAGCTCTGTGGCCAGGAGGCATGGCTTTATCCCTATAAAGTAATTACTCCCTTCAAACAAGCCCTTTGCTTCTCTAAATTCACAGGATCTCTTTTCATTGGAGAAAAGTTGGATAAGATAGTGGCTGAAAATGCAGGTAAAATCAATCAATCCCTTCCTTCTCCACTTAATGCTCTTAAGAAGGGACTACAAACTCACATGGAGACAGAGACACTCCTTTCATCCATTTTCTTTATGGAGGTTCCAGAGAAAAGACAACAGATATGTAAGGAAAAACCTTGGAACTGAGGAGTGAGGGGAAAACCTCCATCTTCGGTATCACAATGAACAAATGTACCTTGGCCCAGACCTGAGCTTTGGAGACAGGATGTACTGTTTTCAAGACCAATGGATTAGTTCAACCATAAACAAGTGGATTTGAGAGAGAACATGCCAGAGTTACTCTCTTGAGATAAGGGCTCCACCACACCCCTTCCTCTAGTTTCCAGTCACCTTGGATCCTGCCAAGCGCAAGTTGTTCCAGAATGAGATCTTCTACCTATGAACATGGGAGTGATAGGATTTCCCCAAAGGAATGCTTTTCAGGGTTTTACTCTGTTTTCGTCACTGTTCAGAAGGGCACAGGAAGAATTAGAGCCATCCTTGATTTCAAAAGGCTCAACAAATGGATGAAGAAAACAAAGTTTCAGATGGAGAGCCTAGCTTTGATAATGACGTCTGTTTCAAGGGAACTTCCAAACCTCAGTGGATTTGGCAGACTCATACCTCCGCATTCTAGTATGCCCATTCCAGGCTTCTGAGATTTGCTTATGGCACAGGTCACAACCAGTGTCAAACATTTCCATTTGGTATCTCATCGGAATCTGATATCCACACTGGTCAAGTGCAGGTGCCCAACTATTGCTCAGCGCCTTCAGCCACTGGGCCTCCTGGTCGCATGCATAGGGATCACCCCAATGGGTGAGATCACATATCCAGTGTCTTCAGGCTTTTCTTCTGAAAGGATGGAACCACTCCTCAGAGTGCATTCAACTTGAGGTAATGTCATCGACGTCTTGAAGTGGAGGACAGTCTGGGAAAATGTCAGCTGGAGTCATTCCACGTGCTTTTCAAACCCTCAGATCCTCACCACCAGTGCCTGCGTAGCGGAATGGGGATCACATCTAGGACCCAGAACAGTAAAGGACATCTGGAGCTCTAGGGGGGAAAAAAAAAACAGATCAGTCTCTTGGAATTCAGGGCAGTCAAATTAGCTCTTCTAGGTAGCTCTGGAATCTCAGAAGAAAATCACATCCTGGTCCAGTCCAACAATATGACCGTGAATGCATACATTAAGAACCAAGGAGGGACCAGATGCAGTGCTTTACAAGTGGAAGTGATAGAGAAAATGGAGTGGGCAGAAGCAACTCTCCTTTCTTCAAGGCAAATCACATAAGAGGGAACTGAACCAAAAGGTAGACTTGCTCAGCAGGCCCACTGTTAGCAACTTGAAATGTTGCGTAAGCCAGAAAATCTTAAACCTCCTCTCGCAGTTCAGTCTCCCTCCAGCTGACTTGTTTGCCAATCACAAGAATGCAAAGTGGCTGAAATACTTCACCAGGGAAGCAGATCCCAAGGCTATGGGGATAGATGCTTTGTCACACAGATGGCTTTAAGACCTGCTATACACTTTCCACCCTTTCCTCTCCTAAGGAAAGTGATCCATAAGATAAGGCAAGAAGAAGAAAAAGTGATAACGCCACACTGACCAAGGAGACTCTGGTTCTCTGACCTGATAGAATTACAGCCGGAACCACTATTGCACCTACCAGTGAGGCCCAACATCCTTTATGAAGGACCATTCCTTCATCTGGACCCAGACTGTCTTCATCTAGCAGCCTGGCTACTGAAAGGCCGAGCACAGCTAACACTTCCCTATCTTCAGAAGAGACAGGAGACTTAGCTCTCCTGTAGGAGAGCTTGCATTCTAAAAGCCTAATTTGGACTAAATTCAGCCTTTGATGTTGAGCACAGAGCAAACCCAAAAGATCAGGGGATTGCACTTATTCTAGACTTCCTTCAAGAGGTGGATAAGGAATTAGCCCTCTGTAGTGTACTGTTCCCAGAATCTTCAGGTTCCCTGGCTGAGAACCTTCAAGTTTCCAGGCTTCTCAGAGCAGTCAGACTGGCGGTCGGACTGACCTTCCCTAAATGGGATCCACCACTGGTGTTGAAAGCCCTAACCACTCATCCTTGTTGAACCCCTGACTTCTGCGTCGTCATACTATCTTTCCATCAAAACCTGTTTTCTGGTGGCCATCACATCTGCCCTATGAGTTTCAGAACTGGCAGCTTTATCTATGCAGAAACCTTACTGCATGTTTCATGATGACAAGGTGGTGCTAAAAACTCCAGATACTTTCTTGCCAAAGGTGAACTTTCCTTTCCATGCCTCACGAAAGATTGCCCTCCCTTCATTCTGTCCAAAGCCACAGCACCCCACTGTGAAGCTGTGGCACACTTTGGATGTTAGAAGAGCACAAAAGATTTACATCAAGCATACGGAGTCCATGAGGAGTCAGGCATCCTGTTTGTCTCCTTCCAGCCAAACTCTAGGACTCAGAGTCTCCAAGCTCTCCCTTGCTAGATGGATCAGATTGGCTGGCTGCATTGTATACCTCAACAATACATAATGTTCCTGTACCAGAAGGAATCAAGGCGCTCTCCACAACATCTATGGTGACCTCATGGGCCAAAAGAGCATGTGCTTGCACCACAGAGATCTGCAAAGCAGCAATATGATCATTGACTAAAACCTTTGTCAGATGCTACAGAGTGGACTTTGTCTTCTGCAGAGGGCTCCTTTGGCAGGAAGGTCTTAAAGGTGGTGGTCCGGTAATAAACATGTTGTTTGAGCAATCTTGTAAAAGGGAGAGGTCTTTTTGTTTCCTTTGGGGGGTGTGTGTATGTGTGTTCTGTTATCCCTCTCTGGTCCTGGTCACTGCTTTGCATGCATAGCAGAATTGTGGGAGACAGTGGGCTGCAGAACAGAAAATTTCTTACCCAATGATTTCCTTTCTGCTAGCACAGTCTCCCACAATTCTGCCCACCCTGGATGGCGTGTCAGTCAAGGGTCAACACATGCTTTGGATAAGTTACCATATAATTCAAGGTCTTCTGTACATAGTTACTTGGTTGGCATTGGAATTATTGGTTTCAGAGTAACAGCCGTGTTAGTCTGTATTCGCAAAAAGAAAAGGAGTACTTGTGGCACCTTAGAGACTAACCAATTTATTTGAGCATGAGCTTTTGTGAGCTACAGCTCACTTCATCGGATGCATACTGTGGAAATTGCAGAAGACATTATTATATACACAGACACCATGAACCAATACCTCCTCCCACCCCACTCTCCTGCTGGTAATAGCTTATCTAAAGTGATCATCAAGATGGGCCATTTCCAGCACAAATCTAGGTTTTCTCACCCTCCGTCCCCCCACAGACAAACTCACTCTCTTGCTGGTAATAGCCCATCCAAAGTGACCACTCTCTTCACCTTGTCTATGATAATCAAGGTGGGCCATTTCCTGCAGAAATCCAGGTTCTCTCACCCCCCTCCAAAAGCCACACACACAAACTCACTCTCCTGCTGGTAATAGCCTATCCAAAGTGACCACTCTCCTTACAACGTGCATGAAAATCAAGGTGGGCCATTTCCAGCACAAATCCAGGTTTTCTCACCCCCCCCCCAACACACACACACACACACTCACTCTCCTTGCCAGCAGGAGAGTGAGTTTGTGTGTGTGTGTTGGGGGAGGGGGGGTGAGAGAACCTGGATTTGTGCTGGAAATGGCCCACGTTGTAAGGAGAGTGGTCACTTTGGATAGGCTATTACCAGCAGGAGAGTGAGTTTGTGTGTGTGGCTTTTGGAGGGGGGTGAGAGAACCTGGATTTCTGCAGGAAATGGCCCACCTTGATTATCATAGACAAGGTGAAGAGAGTGATCACTTTGGATGGGCTATTACCAGCAAGAGAGTGAGTTTGTCTTTTGGGGGGGGGGGACGGAGGGTGAGAGAACCTGGATTTGTGCTGGAAATGGCCCATCTTGATGATCACTTTAGATAAGCTATTACCAGCAGGAGAGTGGGGTGGGAGGAGGTATTGGTTCATGGTGTCTGTGTATATAATAATGTCTTCTGCAATTTCCACAGTATGCCTCCGATGAAGTGAGCTGTAGCTCACGAAAGCTCATGCTCAAATAAATTGGTTAGTCTCTAAGGTGCCACAAGTACTCCTTTTTCTTATTGGAATTATTGTTAACTATTTTTTCTACAAGTTTTTACGCAGCTTTGGCACAAATCATCTGATGGCAAGTCAAGAGAAAAGGGGGAAATGCCAGCTTGAATTGCATACAGGAAGGGAATAGCCCATCCAGTCACTAAAACATACTTTAAAAATACAAAATTACTAGTCTAATTTTTGCGTAAAGCATCCTGCCTTTGTCTTCCTCCCAAGCCTTTCTTACCCATAAAATGAAAATAAGTGAGTGTGCTCTAGTGTTCATGAAATATTTCTCCCCTCTTATAAGTGTAAAGCAGAAGCATATCTTTCATAGTACAATGTTCCTCCTGTCTTAGGTACAAACAGATATTTCAGGAAGGTAGCCTCCAAAATGGGTCTGAAGATTACTTTTGTTGACTGTAGCAAATTGGAATGCCTGGAGGCTGCAATCACACCAGATACAAAGGTAATGGAAGAATACTCCTGAATTCCATTTGCAGTGTGTCTTGAATGATTTTGTTTTTTGTTCCTTTTACAAACTATGTAGCAGTTCTTAGGACAGGTTTTTATTTATGGCAGAAAGCATAAACACAGATCTTAAAAGTTCTGAAGTCTCTTCTTGGGAACACTCTGCATTTGGATGGCAAATTCAGAACACTTCAGGGGCCATGCAGAGAGGGATATTTTTTTTTACTGGGCTAGTAATAAATGTTTGTTCAGAGGTGAATGTTATAAAGGGGCTTCTGAGTTGAGGAGGGAAGGTTTTGCTGTTGACTCTGTTAATGGTTAAAGGCTGCTTTTTCATGGGGTTCTTTTTTTTTTTTTTTTTTTTTTTTTTTTTTTTTTTTTAGTAATGACACTTTTCACAGCTGGATGGGAACATGGCATTTGGCAAACTAATATTAAATACAGCTAATGATTTTTACGAGCTTTTCTTCAAAATATGAAGAAAAATTCACTATTATATTAGTAAAGCTGTTGCTAAAGGAATTCTAAGAAAGGAGTGTGTGTGTGTGAGTGAGATCCATAGCATCAGGCCCAGATGTAAGAATGTGAGGCTGTCATTCTGGTGCTCTCTTCAGAATATATGCAAAAGAAGAAAAGGAAAAAGTGTCTTCTTAAAAAAAAGAAAGTTATAGGTGATGGTACCTGTAAAATACACAATGTATCTAAAACTAATGATTTCTGTTCATTGAAAAATTACAGCTTGTTTGGCTTGAAACTCCCACAAATCCCACCCTGAAGATAATTGATATTCAAGGCTGTGCAGATGTCATCCATAAACATAAAGACATTATTTTAGTAGTAGACAACACTTTTATGTCAGCATATTTCCAGGTAAGCTGACTGGGTGTCTGAAATCATGGGAATGTTGGTACACAGTGATTTATTTATCTTTTTTAATTACTTCTAATGGCAGAAGGGATGACCAGTGAAGAAGTGCTCTTGGCCTCAGCTTTGTTTTAAAGCTTTCACGCTGAAAAGTGGATGCACAATTGGCTCTTTAACTAATACAGATCTCATCCAAAGCACTTTACACCATTTAAAGAATGAATTGGAAAAAGAACCAGCTAGCCATATAAAGATGTGAGATCTATTAAAACAGAGGCAAATTAGTTAATGATTGCACTAAATCAAAACAATTATCTAAGGCACTAGCACAGTGGTGAAGCTAATTTTCTACCTTCTTTAACTGTGACTTAACGTGACCTTTAAATGGATTTTCTGATTTGGTTGCTTTTATAGTTAACTCCTCTTTATAAGACTGAATTCTTCTCCTGTCTTGTTTGTTTTTTAATCTAGGACACCTTTCTGGGCCTTACACTGTGTTTTTAATTGTTTTCTTTTAAAAAATGTAAATCTGTAATCTCATTTGATTTGGAGAACAAGTTAACAAAATATTTTAACACTATAACCTCAACGTATTTGAACACAGTATCTTAGAAATATAGAAAAAACCCTTTAGCCTCTCAGCTACACAGTCTTTAGTTATTATTTGTGGTAATTTTGGTGCTTATTATTTTGGCCACAGAAAGCTCCCCTATTTTTTCCATGTGTGCAGTAGAAACATAGGCAGCAGGAAATAATTTTTCAAGTTAAAAAAATCCTGAGGTATAGTGAACAAGATTCAGACAAAGTATAGTTTCCAGTTCATGCTAAAGCCACACACATGCACTTATCAGATTTAATGAAAATTAGATTAATTTACTGCATTTGGGGAACCAGAATTGTCACGTTTTTGGTTTGCTTTTTACTTTCTTCATAAATTTAGGAGGCGCTACAAAATAAAAGATTTGTATGTGATTAAAGTAGATCTGCACAAATACAAAGCTGTAAGATTTGGCAATGTCAAGGTAATACCTCATATTCTTCCTTAAGCACTAGTTCATCAAAGAATATAAGCAAGTACTTAAGGTTTAAGTGTGTGCTTTTGAGTTGGGGCCCTAGTTTGAAAAAAGTTTAGTGATCTTTTTTTCTAATTTGGCTCCGAGTTGCTTCTGCAAGACTCGGTATGGAAATGTGTTGAAGGAGCAATGTATTCAATAACTTGTCTAGCTAGTATGTCTGTTAACTTGATCACAAGAGAAAATCTGTTTCAATTATTAACTCTGTAGGATTGTCTGACAGGTATTAAAAGGTAATATATTAAACACTTGAAGTTTTGCTACTGGAACAGTATGCTAAGAGGGTAACTATCCCCATGAATTTATTATTACTTCAATATGTTGCATATAGAAGAAAGCACTAGTGCTTTCATTACTATTCCACTAGTCAGAGATGACAGCAAGACCATCCAAACTTCCGTACATAATCTGAGAGCAAGCTTTTCTCCCTTCTTTTGTTCTGAATCTATTAACTACATTGGCCTTTTAACACACTGAACATACACAGTATAAGGGTTAAAGAGTAATAATTTGCAGTCTGTAATTTAATGACTGATGTAAAATCAGATCATTTGTTAGAGAAAGCAGCTGTTTGTCTTGTCATTTCCAATTACTCTTTCCTTGGAAGAGCAATTTGAAAACTTACGCAAATGTGAAGAATTTTGTTTGTCAGTTGCTCCTGCTCTAAACTCTTCAATTTTCCTGAGGCAGTGTCATTAAGGTGAAAGACAAAGCCAGACACAAATGTAAAAAAAAAATGCAGTGAACAAATTGGCCTGGTTACCTGGGTTTTCTTCGAAGAGGCTCAGGGTTTTGATTGGCAGGGGAAGTTATTTTGTATGTGCAGTTAACATTGATTAGGTTGTAAGAATGTTGAAGTGGTTACTATTCTGTATGTGCCTACAAGCTGTCTGGTAGATGCATTCTGTAAATGGAAATAAAATTTTAAAAACTAGGGGTAGGATTTTGGGAAGTGCTCTGCATTGCATTGCCTTAACTCTTCTCCCACTGAAGTCAATAGGAGATAGACAGTGCTTTTGAAACTCCCAGCCCATGTGTCTGTTACCTGAGTCTTCTGTTTTTGATCACCAAATTTCTGCTTTCTGTGGGATGAGGTGAGAGTAGTTTGTGATTGAAAATGGTGAAAGAATGTTAAATCAGATCTTCTATTTTTATTCTATTTTAGCGTCCTCTGTCTCTTGGGGCAGATATTTGTATGTATTCAGCAACCAAATACATGAATGGTAAGCGTCTGAATATTACATAGCTCAAATGCTCTCTTGGTTTTGTTTAAAACCAATAATAACTGCCATAAAATATCATTTTCTGTTGCTGCTTTATGCTCTTTGTTCTCCATATCTGTCTAAAGAGCTCCCAGAAATCCTTGCTATGAGGAAACCTATAAGTGGGTGGTTTCTCTACCCAGTTCCTGACCACAGTGCATACCCAACAGATATTCTCCAACTGATTTGTCTTTATTTAGTTAAAATAGCAAAGCTCTAAAACAGGACTATACTTTCAAACCTAAGCTCTTTCCTGAGCAAGGTGACTAGGATTTCTCCCTCCAGAACCTTCTGCCTTTTTCTCTCTTGTCTGTGTTACCGAGAGCCGTTGGTTGTAATGACCCTCAACTGATTGAAAAGCACCTTATGTCCATGTGCAGAAATGCTGAGTGGAAAGCCACAAGTGACTGGCATTAGCTCCTGAAATGTGTAGGGGTAAATTAGTCAGTGGAAGCTTAATAAACTGGGTGCTGCTATGGGTGGAAAACACTTTCACAACAGATGGTGTGAACTCTGACTGCTGTCTTCCTTGATAGCTCTTAGCTCTGACAGCTCCCTCAGCCAGTGTATCCCTTTAGATCATGGATATCCCCTTCTAAATCCCTGCCTCTCATTTACAAACCCTCTTCTGCTCTGCAGGTCCTCCAGCTATGCATCCCACCCACTATGTCCTTCAGCAGTGTCCCCCTACCCACACTCAGGTTGGGCCACTCCCCAGCCAGCAACTGCAGGCAGCTCAGTAAAGTGAGTGCATCAGTCAGTGATTCTCAGATGGATTGCTGGCTGGGGCTGCAGTAGCTGGTACAAAGCTGGTAGACAACCCCTCAGCTACCAGGGGACGTTACTGGAGGTGAGAGATTGTTTGTTTGTTTCTCTCACCGCAGAGAGTGTATTCTGGCAATTTCAAGGGCTTCTCTGAGCTAAAGAGATCAATCAGTAGTACAGCAAAGGGTCCTTTATATTCCTGAATGGAGCTAATGATCTGATTTCCAGGATGAGTCAGAAAAATAGCTCTGTACTTCCTTACAAGACCGACAGCCTGTCATTCAGATACATATAGGGTCATGCAGCTGGACTCCTCTATAAACGCTCTATAAACACTGGTTATGAAAAAAAATCAAGCTTTGTTAAAGTGAACAGAAGCCACTAACGTGTAGTGGCCACTATCACTAAAACTGGCTAAGAGCAGTATCTACTGTTGTGTCTGCTCCATAGCAACACATGAACTGCTAGATGGAAGTGTTAGGTGCTGGTGGTTTTTACCTGTTTTCTGGCAAGTAGAGAGCAGGGGTGTCACAAATGTTAGGTATTCTGAGAAGATGGAAAATACCAACTGTTCCACTATACCAGCAGGCCCTGCCAGCAGCTACAGAGCATAGAGTAACCATGATCTTGGAGGAGGATAATCTGGATCTTGGCTTGAATGTCAGTGCATAGATGACGGAAGCAGTGAGGAGAAATATCCGATGTCTTGAACTGCAAAAACAGAAAAGGAAATATGTAGTAGCAGCACCAAGAAAACACCCCCCTAACTCTTTATATATTGAAAGCTTCCTGTATACAAACAAGTTAACAATTTAATGCTCTTCTTTTATCTTCAGGGCACAGTGATGTTGTAATGGGATTGGTTTCACTAAATGGTGATGATCTCTATGAAAGGCTCAAATTCTTACAAAATGGTAAGTAGCCAATACAGGAAATTCTTTAAAACTTATTGGATCCAGGTATGCTTGTACACAGCAGAAAGCATTTGGTGTATTTACATATATGAAATCCATGTATTTAGGCTACAAATATGACCCAAGAGTTTAAATGGGATGGACTGTGGCCTAGTGTCCATATCACTGCATTGGCACTCAGATCTGGGTTCTATTCCTGTCTCCTACAAGTCTACCCAGGAGGTTGGTGGCGAAGTCATGTTGTTTCTGTGTGCCTCGGTTTCCCAAGCAGTAAAATGGGGATAAATGATACTGATCGCCTTTGTAAAGTGCTTTGAAATATGCTGATGAAAACTCTGTTTAATTCACTATTTATACTGCTTATACATGGAAAGATTTTCATACTATTATTTTCAAGTGTCAGAACAGGAAGCAAAGAGAGTGGTTAATTGTCCTTTTAATTATGAGGGTCTGGATGTCCCAGGAGATTAGTAAAGGCTTCTATACAAGCCTCTGTTCCTTAGACGAGGGGTGAGAACCTCCATTGAAATCAATGACAACTTCCATTGAGTTCAATGGGTCCAGGACTTCACCTCATGTGTTTAAATTCATCCCGAGTCATCTATGGGCCTATATGAAATGAGTGGATAGTGTCAGTTTATTGCCAGGTGTCACAGCTCAGGGCAGTTGCACGTCTGATCCAGCAAGGGCAACTACTCTCAGGCTTCCAGCTCCCTAGCCATTGCCTTTCTTTTGTAGACACCCATGTCTCACCCACTTCTTACTGGCGTATTTCCAGGCTGCACTGTTTCCTGCCTTCACTGTGTTATCCCTAGCAGAGACAGGCTGCCCTTGCACTCTTGCTTGCGTTCTCTACAGAGACTGATCAGTCATAACTTATCGCACAGCCTATTTTATTCTTAAGGTAAAAGCGCTGCAGACAAAACATATTAAAAACAATAAAAACGCATACTACTAAGCTTACCAGTGATCATCCCAGCCCTAATACAGGATCTTCAATACTCCACCCGAGGGGTTTCTTGATATTTCAAGTTAATCACAGCTTCAGCTCAGAACAGACACCCAGTCTAATGGTGCCTCAGTAGGCCAAGTCCTTCCAATCCTTCCCTAAGGATTAGGGCCCTGTCCATTTGCTGGATCAGAAAGAAGGCCTTGAGCCAATTTGAAAGCAGGCTATTTATCCAAAAACCCTTTCTTTGTCTGTTGGTCTTGGAGAATCCGTTTGAATGAGTATATGTGCACCCTGCCAGGGGAGTGGCCTCAAAGGGCTGATAGTGGAGGAATTACATTTGCAACCCCCTACTGTACATACAGTTCCATAACAACAGACACACAATTACATATTTAATACAATGGACCCTAATGGTATTAACCCCAATTCAATAAGGTTTTACTTTAAAATTTATCTTAATTCCATAAGGTTTGTCCAGGATATTTTTAGTCTGTCACACAAAGATGTTTGTGGTTTGGATTTTTTTTTTGTTTTTGTTTTTTGACCCATCATAATTACCTTTTTAATGGGGACCAGTTCAGCCATGACCAAGGACTGAATATAGAAACGCCTTAAATGAGATTCAGATCCTGGAAAGACTTGCATGCATGCTTAACTTTTAGGCTCTGTGAGTAGTCCCACTGACGTCAATGGGAGTACTCAGCATATAAAAATAGGCATGTGTATAAGTCCTTTGCAGGATCAGGGCCCTAGATAGTTCCTGCCTGACAAAGCATGCTGTCTCTTACTGTGTGTTTGTACAGTGCCAACAGAATTGAGCCTCTAGCCCCACTGTACTACAAACCATTAATAACTGCCCTCATCTGTTGGAGGTAGTCCTTTCAGATTAGGATTGAAGCAGTATCTGTTCTATGGATAAACAGAGGACTTGTGGCTGCAGGGCTGCCAGGATGGTACCTTTCTAAACTTATTTAAATATTAGTTTTCTCCTCCTTAGTACCCTGAAAAATATCTCCTTACATGTTGTAATGGGATTGGCTTCTCTGTGTGTGTGTGTGTGTGTGTGTGTGTGTGTGTGTAAAAGGAGGCATATAATTAATAAACTCTGTAGCTGGTGTTCATTTTTTAATTAGTTTTCCTTTAGACCCTTGACCATATCACTCAGCGTGCACACATCTGATTTTTTGTATGATAAATTAGGAATCTTTTATGTTTTGGCAGCTGCATATTTTCTGTCATCTGTGTATTTTTATGAATTCATTTTTATCCATTGAATAAAGAACACTTTTTGTATTCTCCCTGCCTCATGTAAGTCTAAACAAAGTAATCTGAGGGAGTGCCTTATGTCTGATAAGATTCATCCCTGAGTCTTCAGTGTTTTAGCTCCTGCCTGATTCTTTTATCTTGGGCGGGGGGGGGGGGGGGGTGGGAGGGATATACAAACACATGTATTTTTTTCTCTCTCTCTCTCCCTTATCTTCTTTTAAAGTTTGATACCACACTAAAAATAGTCTAAGTACTATGTTTGAGTTTCCAGATATAGGGCCAAATTCCACCCTGGTATAAACAGGAAAAGTTCCCATAGAAATCAATGGGAATTGCATCTGTTAACATCAGGGGTCAGTTTCTAAACTAAGAACTTATTCAATAAGGCAGAAGAGGTTTTGTTTTGTTTTTTAATATTGTGTTATTTCATAGCCCTTGGAGCAGTTCCATCTCCTTTTGACTGTTACCTTTGCAATCGGGGTTTAAAGACACTGCAGATCCGGATGAAGCAGCATTTCCACAATGCACTGGCTGTTGCTCAGTACCTTGAATCAAATCCCCGGGTAGAAAAAGTCATTTATCCTGGTAAGTTGCAGGATTTCTGAAGAGAAGAAATTTTTGTTCTGGCTCTGTTTGATATAGGATACTGCATTCCTAAGTGTTGCTGATACAAATCAAATTCTATGGATGTAAGTTACTTTGGCATAGGCATTTATCTTGCAGCTGATTCTATGCTGCTTAACACTTGAGGGTTGCTTTTTATGTGCCTTAGCGTGGCTTGCTCTTTAATGCAATTTTAACAGTCTGAATAAAACAGCTTATACAGTATGTGACTAATTTCAGGACTGCCCTCGCATCCTCAGCATAAGCTAATGAAGCGTCAGTCCACTGGCTGTCCTGGGATGGTCACCTTTTACATTAAAGGAAACCTTGAACATGCTGAAATCTTTCTCAAGAATTTAAAGGTAATTTCCCTTCAAATGAATGTAAACTAATTCTGTAAGAGAACCTGATTGTGACTGAGTTAGTTAGGGTTCTGGTAGTGTGGTGAAAGAGGAAGTGGTTACCTTCAAAGCAAGGACTATCTTCCTATGAGTTTGGGAAGCTTCTAATATATTTGGGTGGTACCACAATCTAAATAATGGATCATTATGAGATGGGACACTAATGAAAAGGAAGAAAAGGAAATATCAGCCCATTTGAAGTGTTTACAATTATAGCTGGGGCTTATATAGCTAGTTTAAACCATGTGTTGCTACTAAAAGTATTTGCATATCTTCTGACAACTGTTAATGCAATTTAAAAGCAGAAGAGCTGTTGCTGATGTAACAATGCCAGAACACTTTAAAATACTTGACAATAGAAAATGCCTTTTGAGACTTCTTCATGATCCACTTTCCAAAAGGTAGTGCTGCCTCTTTCAGGCAGATCACCTGACAGGTGTTCTCTTAACATGAGCATTGTTTAGCTCCCTTTTTCTTAAACTTCGTCTTTTAACTTTTTCATGGCTATTGTTCTCTGGACATGTTTGGGTAAATTTTTTAAAACGGAACCAATTAGTATCTCAATTGACAGTCAGATTAAGGATTTCTCTTCCTCCCATACCATCCCAACACCACTGGCCCTCACTCCCCAAATAAAATCACAACTGAAATTTAACATAATCAGATAACATCCCACAAACGAAGGTTTGAGTATAAAAATGAGCCTTTCATCCTGTCCTGGAAGGTCAGTCCTCTCTGCCTCTGTTGGTATAATAGGGGGAAGCAAATTCCAGAATCGAGGATTCACCTCCTTCTGAGTGTTTTCACCTCCAGCCCTTCAGTGTCCTAGCTAATCAGTTGTTGGGCTGATGCTTAAGGAAAGAGGTGTTTTCTAAAAGAGACTGTCTGGATATACAAGGAGTGGATTACTCCTAAATGTGGAAGAGGAACAATAGCAAGCATGCTGATCCTGACAGCAGCTGTAGCACCCTCAGCAGACACACATCTAGTTTCTGAATGCAGCAGAGTATGTGGAGAGCCTTTTGTCATCTAGTGCAAGAACATATCTATGATTAAAGAGCAGTGATTAGGGAAGACCTTTAATGCGTGGAGGAATCCATTCCTCCAAGGATCAACGACTGAATTCTGTTAAGTGCACAGCAGTTTGGATTCTCCTCCAAACTTCTGGGTTTGCAAAATCATATGAGTAATCTTGTGAGAAAAGAATCTCATGACTTTTCTGTTTCTAGTAAGACTGCAAACACAAGCAAAATACCTCTGAAACAGTGTTCCATCAGTTCTGCCCTTGATTGGGCCCAGAAAGTATAGGGGTATGTGAAACTAGAAGAATTAATAGGACAGGAGAGGGATAGGGTAAAGAGAGAGGAGGGAGTAATTTCAATTTAAAGTTTTTTAGTTCTGTTCTTATTTTTTTTTCCAGAGATTGACCCTATCCCCACTCTGACTATATTTAAAGGTCAAGAGTGCACCCTGGTTAGCCCTGACAAAAATTTCTGCCTTAAGTTGCTTACTTTCTCTTCCTTCTCTTCTTTAGGCAAGTTAAGGCTAATGTTTGCAGACCCAGTAACTTTTTCCTAGTAAACTACATACCAATTGTTGCATCCAGTATTTTTTCCATGGTATGAAAGTTTGGGGTTTTTTTTGTGGTTTTCTAGTTCAGTGAATTCCACTTCAAAATTAAGTAAATTATAAGACGTAATTGCCTTTTTCTCTACAATGTGGCTATTTTAAATCCTCTTTGTTTCAAAGTGAACTTTTGTATTTCCCACTATAGCTTTTTGCGCTGGCTGAGAGTCTGGGAGGATATGAAAGCCTAGCAGAACATCCGTAAGTCAGTCTTCCAGTAGAGATTTAAGATGAAACATTCTTAAATTGCACATACTGTGGAAGAAAAGCTTCCATTGGATTTTGTGGCCATCTTGAAACTGCGTAGTATTTAAAATTTGGATGTTTCACTTTGTGACCAAGCACCATAGAGCTAATTTTTATATCATGAGCATTTTATGGCTGGTCAGGAAATGAGCAGTGATGTGATCTTATTTTAGAAATTTAAACAATGGAAGACTCTTGCTTTGAATGGTAGAGTATACTGTCTCCAAGACCTTCCCATGATTTCTTCACCTACCATAAAGTGCCCCTAAAAGCCCTGATTCTGGCTGATGGAGAATTCCCCTATTTTAGGCATTGTGGAAGATGGCCATAAGGCTGCCTTCTAAGCAGTAGTGCAAGTAGAAATCATTTTTTGCCAGTACTGCACTCATGGGAGGGACGCAAGGGGGGGCACGTGACCTTCCCACATGGCCCTCTGACTCCTCCTTGCCCAGCCCAGGGCCCCTACACTCTCCCAATCCCCTCCAACACCCCGCTTACCTATCTAAAATTTTACAACTGCATCTGTTAAACAGATTGAAAACTTCTTAAATGAGAGAGGGATAATCACCCTACTTTCCCTTAACACACTATCAGTGCCTCCCTTATGTCCAAACTAAGATTCTGCCAGCTTGCCTGTATCTAAGTATTGCTCTCCGCCAGGCACTAGGACAACAAAGAAGCTGTGGCATCTGGGTTTGATGGAAAAGAGGCATAGAACTGTGTATGTCATTTGTATCTTGATAGAACTACAGCCCAAATTGTTTTATTATTTTCCTCCACATGACATACAGGAGGGGCAATCAGAATCAGCCTGGCAGAACATGCATGAGAAATATTTCTGGACAGATAAGCAACTAATCAAAATCACATTCTCTGATCTCTTGGGGCCAAATCCTGTTCCCTTGAAATCAAAAGGAGTTTTGCTATTGAGTTCAATGGGAACAGGCTTTGACAGTTGGAGAGGAAAGAACAAAACCACTCAAGCAAGGGCTATGTTGCTTATGCCACAGGTATCAAAGGCTGCTGACTCACGTGCGAAAGTCAGCAGACATCTGATATTTGTCCAGTGCAAGGGAGAAACCAGCAATCAATGAGGCTAGAACAGTCTCTGTATCATATCCAACTCATAAGTCCATCTGCAAAGGATCAAGGAATATCAAGGCTCCAGATTACTCTAAAGTTCTCAGTCCCTTGGTTAGAATGGGCTATGAACATATACTAATGGGAGCAGAGGCTGGAGCAGGAAAGAAGCAAAATGGAGATGTTTCCAGGGTCTTTTAGCTTCTGAAAAGTGAAAGGAAATTTTGTTCTCACTGTGAAAGGTGGTATTTGGAATCGCATGGGCAAGTTACGTGTCCATCACCCCCATCCATTGTGTAGTTAGAATGTTCACAGGAAAAGTCTATTAAGTGTAGACAGGCATTTTCCAGGGTCCATTGTGAGCTAAGTATTCCTTAATGGGCCATTCAACTTGACTTGTCCCTTCACATGCTGGCTAAATACCTTGTGGGCATTACCACAGGAGCAAACATGTAGTAAACATAGCTAATATTCATAACTTCAGATACCAAGCTGAATATACATGCATAGAAATAGCATAATCGTAAGTACCAGCTATTTCATGTACATGACTATTCCCAAGAGAGATTCTGAAAAATCACATCACGTACCTGAGACCCTATGTGCCAGCGCCATGCCCCACTGGAGTTTTATTCTCTTATGTAACAGAGATGGAGCCAGTGATATGTCTGTTAATTTTTAGCTGTTCAGGTGTGACTGAGCCAAGTCAGTGATGACATACTGGCACACATTCAGGTTAATGAGCTTCACTGTTCCTTTGCAGTTACCAGGTTTATGAACATTTAAAGAGTTATGTGATTTGAGGTGGTTTAAAGCACAAGGTTTTTTAGCTTTGCAAATCTGTGAATCCTCTTTGAGACTTTATTATTATTTTGCTGGTCAAACCCTCCCACATTCTCATGAGCAGAGGCTGGAGAGGATATTATGCGTGTGTCTTGTAGCACTCTTCTGAACCAGTTGCAAGGATTTTTTTATTATTATTATTACTATTATTTTCCAGTAAGTGTGGCCTGATTCTTTTCTCTCAAAAGGCGCGTAATTTTTTTCAGGTCCACACTGATTAACACAAAACAATTGGGGCTGTTAAACTTTCTTCAAATTCCATAGAAAATTAAGTTCAACTGTATTTTTCCAGGGCAGTGATGAAAGGGGTGTTTTTGTATATACAAACATCAACATGCTTAACTCCTCACTTTTTTCCCCCCAAATATGTAGTAGTCAGTCTGTTTTATATGGGAGTTGGATGAGGAGCCATTTCAGCGTATGTATGACTTATTTAAAAGACAAATTTTAAGTAGAATGTATCCCAAACTGCATTATGCTATTGTACCCAAACATTGTATTTCAAAGGGGGGGGGGAAATTCAACTTCCTTTATAGGAACAGACTCCTGAAACTTATCACAGAAGTGGTCCATAGTCATGCAAATAGTCCCATTGTTTTTAATGGGATTGATCAAATGATTAGGGTCTTACAGCAGGGGTGGGCAAACTTTTTGGCCTGAGGGCCACATTGGGGTTGTGAAACTGTATTGGGGGGGGGCAGGTAGGGAAGGCTGTGCCTCCCCAAACAGCCTGGCCCACTTCCTGCCTCCTGCCTGCCCCCCTCAAAACTCCTGACCCATCCAACCATCCCCTGGAACCCCACCCCCTATCCAACCCCCGTTCACACACCCCTGCTCTTCACCCCCCCCCCCCCATGCCGCTCTGAGCGGCAGAAGCTTGCAGCTGCACGGCCCAGCTGGAGCCAGCCACGCTGCAGTGAGGTGAGGCTGCAAGGGAGGGAGGACAGCGGGGAGGGGCTGGGGCCTAGCCTCCTTGGCCAGGAGCTCAAGGGCCAGGCAGGATGGTCCTGCAGGCTGTAGTTTGCCCACCTCTGGTTTACAGGATTAGGTTCCAAATTTGTAAATTGTTCCCTGTAAAATGGACAATGCCTGAGCTGTGAGATTAGGAGCTTCATTTGAATAAAGGTGGACAGATGTGGGATAAGTCTTAGCACCATTGCTAAGATGAGGAATATATTTTCAGCAAAGTTTTTGGCAGATTCCTGAGGCAGCTGGTTTAAGGCTGTCAGTGTCCAGCATTATAATCTTCCCTTGTAGTTCTCTCATCCACAAAGCTGGAAAATGAGGCATTTGTTTTCTTTGGTTTGCTGCTTGTTAGACAAATTTGGCTGCAAAGAAGAATTCTGTTTAATTACACTGGAGCTAACACCACGGATTCCTGTCAGGCTGTAGAACTAGGCTGACGTCAGAATCCAAACATCCTCTGGCCAGTACAAAGCAGAGGCAGTCCTCTAATGGCATGAATAATTCAGACCAATGAGGAGAAAAAGAATCAAAAACGCTGTTTTAAATAAAACACATTCCATCCTCCCCTCTCGAGGACTCATGACCAATGTAAAACAGCAATACATATGCTAACAAATTTAAACAAAGCCTTTAAGTTTAGCATACATATTGTGCTGTTAAAGGCACTTGAATGAATGCCCTCCTTAGCTGCAAAGGAGCAGAGTGCAGCCTTGCTGCCCACCCAAGCCACCCCAGCCTGCTAGAAATCTCTTGCAGGTATGGGGTACTGCCCTTCTGCTTCGAAGCATTCCTGCCTAAGTCCTGCTGTAGGTGGCAGGGTTGGGCATGGAGCAGGAGGGGAGTGTCACAGTTCAGAGCTAGCTTTATATCTGTTCCCTCTTTTGGGCTTCTTAATGCACACCGTCCATATGTTAGGTCTCAAGTCTTTAACCCTTGTGTGGTGGAATTCCCTAATTCTTCCACTCTCAGTGCCCTGGATACCAGACATGACTGCAGGGCTGGTGCAAGGATGTTTCACACCCTAGGCAAAACTTCCACCTTGCACCTGCTGCCCCCCCTCCCCCCTGCAGCAGCCCTGTGGCAGTCGTTTCCCCCCCAGCCCCACAAGGCTGGGAGGCAGAGAAGCAGAGCAGGGTGGCATGCTTGGGGAGGAGGCAGAGCAGAGGCAGGGAGCAGTTCCACTTCATGCCCCCCCGCTGTTACTTGCTGCAGGCAGCCTTCCCCGTGCACCTCCGCCTCCCCGGAGCGCGATTTTGTCTGCCCCCAACCACTTGGCGCCCTAGGCGGTCACCTAATTTGCCTAGTGGTTGCACCAGCCCTGCATGACTGATCAGTAGATCCAACTGGGTTTTGGCGACCTGCTGTTCTTCCCTTCATGAGATGTGATCAATGGTGAATATAGTGACCCCACGCAGCCTTCATAAAACAAAGTATTATTTAATCTTAACAGTAGGAATGCAGCATAGGATATGAGAGGGGATTTTTTTAAAAACAATCTATGTGCATATCTATCTTACCTAGAGGTAGAGAGAGCCCTGACCCCTGGAGCCCAAGGGTCAATTAGCTCCCCAGCAATGTCTGGGTCAGCCTCCCCCTTAACTGTCAGATTCCCTCAAAGGAGTACCTGTGTGGTTAAACCCTTTTGAGGCTGTTTGACCCCTGCCCTCTCAAAGGGGCTGAGTCCCTCCTGGTGGAACTGGTCTGGCAGGCCCAGCAAGTGGGGGCTGAGCCAAGGCTTTGGAGTAAATTGCTCTGCATTGTCCAAGTCTTTGCGGAAAGATGTGAGTATGAAGAACCACACCTCCCCTTTCTGGGTACATTTCCTGACAAAACTCTGATTCGCACTATCTGCATACAGCAGATATCAGTTCAAAATACCACAGACGAACTATTACAGGCAGCTCTAAATCCACCACAGGGCATAATGAGCTGCAGTGCACACAGCACTGTGGAGATTCTGAGTGGTGCTGTGACCCACAGGGTAGCCCTGGAAAGCTGGTGTAACTTACACAGGCCTCAGGGGCTTGGAAGGGCACAAAATCACCTTTGCCTCCCCGAATCTCACCTAGAGAGTATTTAATCTCTGCCTCTTATCCTTAACTTTAGAAACTAGCAGCGTTAGTAAAATGGTGAGTGAAGTGAAAACAAAATTCCTCCCTCAAAAATAATACATTTTATTGTGTCATGGGCTGAAGATGGTTATGTTACTGGCATTTGGATCAACTGAAACTGAAGAACCGCTCCCTCAGCCACCATAAATCCAAGGAATATCCTTCAGTTTCTTCCACAGCATCATCATTGGCTTTTTTGCAGCCCACTATTGTTCTTTGGCCTGCCTTCTTCAAAGTGGGAGTCTGAGCCACAAATGAAAGTATGGACAATGGATTCGCTAAATCCACATCATGTACAGCAGAACCTCAGGGTTACAGACACCTTGGGAATGGAAGCTGTCTGTAACTCTGAACAAAGTGTAGTTTGGGCTCCAGCAGCTGACACTGCAGGCCAGGCTCCAGTAGCTTCTGAGCTCCCTCCTCAGTGATGGCAGCTTCCTTGCAGGCAGATTCTTTCTCAGGGGCAGACTGAATTGGCAAGCTTGTCACCCTTCTGGCTGGGAGAGGGGAGGTAAAAACAGCAGGTTCCCCCTCCTAGCCAGGGAAGAGGGGGGTGAAAGCCGCACAGATCCTGCACAGATCCTGGTCTTCTGGCTCTGGCTGCTTGGGGTGGCAGCCCCAGCATCTTCACTTTGTAGCTGTAAGTGGCTGCCCCACATATGGCGACAGGCAGCCCTGATATGCCTACGTTTAAGATGCAGTACAGGCACAGTACTTGGTTGGGTTTTTTTTGTTTTTGTTTTGAGGGGAAATTTGGTTATTTCCAGTTTCACAGGGTGTCCCTTTGACTGGTCAGTGCATAACTTGTGTTTTTATCTTTGAGGTTCTACTGCACTTGTCCTTCAGTTTTACTAGTGTAAAAAATGTCTGCTATTCTAACTGCTTACACAAGAGGGCATACTCAGCACACAAAATTAAGTGCACCTGTTTTTCATACCCAGTGAACTTTGTATTTTAACAGAGGGATTGTAAAAACACTTCCCAGAATGATCTAGTATCATGTAATGCTTATCTGAAGACTTTAAAGATAAAATGGCTATTGAGTCTTTCACGACCTGTGCTTCTCTGCTAATGCCATAGCTACTGCAGCCAGTAGTGAAAAGAATGTAATATGGTCTGTCAGTCAGTTTGGGGTGAGGAGAATACAAAAGAAAAATTGGCCATTCTCTGCATGTGTATACCCTTGTCCTCTTCTGCCCCTTGCATCTGGGATGAGCTCCCACTTAAGTCAATTGGAGATATCGCTCTGTACATAAAGGCAATACTGAGTCTGTAAAGCTCTAGCCTTAAGGTAGAAGAAACTTGCTGATTAGTTGCTTGAAGAGAAGCCCTCATGAACTATTTCCTATGTGACCCACTTTTGAATATCTAGGAAAGTTTGTTGAATTCACTTCGCTTCTTGACTCCTTTTCTAGTTTACATGGGATCGGCGTTGCCCACAATTCTTTCACTCCTCCTGGTCCATGGCACAAGTTTGTAGGCCTTGGAGTTCCAATCCTTTTTCTCTTCAAACCTCTTGACAGTTGTGACCAGGGTCCCAGGGGAACCATACTGTGTTTATTCAGTTAGGGCAGATAATCCCCAAAACTGGTGAATATTCCAAAACTTAGATTTACCAAGCCAGCACAAAACAATTTCTGTAATACCTTACTAGTTACCTAGAAGCCAAAACACAGTTCCCTTTTGGCAACCCAGCCTTGGGCTTCTACCCAGTCACCCAAGTCAAATATGATGGGATTACTGAAAAAATCTTAACATTCTACCAATCCCAAAGGATCGGAAGCATTACCTCCCAGGTTAATGAATATTTCAGATCTTACCCAAATACATGCTTATGGCCAATTCTTAACTAAAGTAGTTTTTGTTTTTTAAAGTATTGGTTAAAAGATCAGTATACATACAGACGTAGGTATACTAGAGATGGTGAGTACTGTAGTTGCAAAGAGTTCTATCAGTTAGTCCATAGGCTATAGTCCAATATTCATATTCAGGGTGATCCAGGTAAGACACATCTCCAGTCCCATGACTCAAGCTTCCCCTGCATAACGCATCAAGCGGATCAGAGATTTAAAGCCCCCGCCCCCCCCAACAAACCACCCTTGGGTCCTGATCCTTTTCATTTGTTTAACTACAGTTCCAGGCCTTCTCTTGACAGCTCAGAATTGTTAGGTGAACAATAGGTAATTGAGACTGAAGTAGACCTATTTCCTAAGCATCACCGGTAATTAGTTAGATGGATTAACATAAGGCAAGTGCCTGTTTTCCACCATTTGCAGGTGATTTGCTATATTCTTCAAAGAGATCAATACAGTAATATCACTATATTTACAGTTCACGTAAATGTAGGCTCACCCTTTGATCTCTGAATTAATAGAATACAGCATAGACAGGAACTGTTTGGTTACATTAACCTCTAACAATATGTGAACACAAAAATAGTCTACGAATATGTCCCTAAAGCAGAGGTGGGCAAACTACGGACCATCCTGCCCAGCCCTTGAGTTCCTGGCCAGGGAGAGTAGTCCCCGGCCCCTCCCCTGCCATCCGCCCTCCCCTGCAGCCTCAGCTTGCTGTACCACCAGCACTCTGGGTGGCAGGGCTGCGAGCTCCTGCTGGGCAGCATGGGTGGCTCTGGCCAGGCAGCACAGATGTCAGTCCTGCTGCTCTGAGCAGTATGGTAAGGGGGTGGGGAGTCAGGGGGGTGGATAAGGAGCAGGAGATCCCAGGGGCAGTCCGGGGGGGGGGGGGGGGTTGGATGGGTCCAAGGTTCTGAGGGGGTAGTCAGGGGGTGGGAAGTGGGAGAGGGTGGATGGGGGTGAGGACCAGGTTGTTAGGGGAGGCACAGCCTTCCCTACCCGGCCCTCCATACAGTTTTGGAACCCCGATGTGGCCCTTAGGCCAAAAAGTTTGCCCACCCCTGCCCTAAAGGTTGAATTTGGGTCATTATCCTGCAGGATTCTTAATTCTGTCTAGCAGTGTGTCACAACAGTCTTTCCATCATATCCTTGATCTTTACCTCCTTTCTTGCTGACCTGTTCCTGCCATTCTCTCTTTGCTGGTCATTTTTCCTTCCATGCTTATTTATATGTCCAGCCCACCTCAAACTTGCACTCTCCAGCTGGTCATTGAGAGTCCCAAGTTCATCTTCCTCCTAATTTCTTCCATGCTTTACTCTGTCTACCCTCCTCTAGCCTTCCATTCTCCTCAGCATATCATTTTCTACTACTTGTATCTTTTCTTCCTTCTCTGTAAGACGCACAATTTCCAAACCATAGATCAGGCAAGGACCAACACATGCAGCATATACTTTTTCTTCTCGGTTTGTAACTTAATTGTTGGTCTCACAATACTCCTGCCACCCATGAGCATTGGGTTTTTATGTTCAGTTTTCCAGGTCTGTCTCCACTGGACTAAGTATACCTTTCCGATTCAGCTTCTCTCCTGAAACTTCACTCAATAGTTCTTCTACCTTCCTTACTTGCATAACCTCAGTTTTCTTTGCGTTTACCTTCAAAACATAATCTTTAAACAGATATCCAGTTCCACCAGGAAAACTTTTAGAATCACATGTTTAGAAAAATATAAATACAATAGAAAGGTTGAAAGAAAGTAGTATAGGATTTTGCTTCCTTTTCCAGATGAAAACTTAGAGCTACAGTGTCCCAAGTACCCACTGTTTTTCTTTAGCACTTATAGTCAGGCAATATTGTACCAGATTCTCAGCTAATACAAACCAGTGAAGTCAAGCGAACTACGTAGATTTACTCTAGCTGATGCCCCATTGACTTAATTGGAGCTATGCTAGTTTGCACAATCTGAGGATCTGGGCTTTTGACGTGTAGATTAAGTAGAGAATATCACAAAACTACTGTTCAGAAAATAGTCACCACTCCTACAGAGCTGACCGGTAAAAGCCAGCTAAATTAGTTATTTAATAAAACCCCTAATGGGGTCTGCAGAGATTATTTTTCTTTTCTTTCAGGGCCATTATGACTCACGCTTCAGTTCCTGAAGAAGAGAGAGAGGTTCTTGGGATCAATGATACTTTGATTCGCCTGTCAATTGGTTTGGAGGATGCACAAGATATACTGGACGATGTGGAGCAAGCTTTGAAAGTAGCAGTAAGTCATCTAATACTTTAGTGCTTCTTGTTAATAAGTGATTTTCCCCTTGCATTTTACTTATTGCTTTTCAAACTAATGGTGTATGGGATCATTCACCATTTATCTTAAATCAGATAAATGACAAAACCTATCATCTTACTTCTTAGTTTAATATTTTAAATCTGACTGCATTTTGGGTTTTTGAATTTCCATGATTAGTATCCTGTTTACATATCCTCTGCAACATCCTGTTAAAAAAATTTATAAATAGAAGCTGGCAGGAATAGAAATGACTTATGATTGGTAATTCTTAGGCAAAGAAGTGGTTAACAAGTTTATGCACTTCTAATAAGGACAATGGCTTCTCCCTGCAAAGTAATCTAATGCAGGAAATAATTGGCTGGTAACTTTTTTTTGTTTAGGCTAATGAATTTATTCTTAACTCTTGAAAATTAAGGTCTATGAAAAGTTCAAACCTTACATACCCCCAGAGGTCTTTTAAAGAAATTTAAGATTTTTTTTTTTTTTTGCAATATCATGCCATTTGCATTCCTTCAGCATAGGTCCTCTAAAAACACACAGAAGGAAAAAAGGCAACAGCAATTGATAAATGTCTTTCTTCTATGAACTTGCACAAAATTGTACTCTCCATTGCATGGTTGGCATGGTGAATGACACCTGCTCTCAACAAATAGAGTTCTCTGCAAGCTCTCCTAATAGAACAGACCAGGCATAACTGCCTAATCTAAAGCAGAGACACTTATCTTTGAGTTGGAGAAACAATCTGGAGGTGCATAATTAAAAAAAATTGCAGCATGAAGTCCTAATATTGCATTTTGTGTTATGGTGCACAGGCGGAACCAGCTGGTCTGTTTTGTCTCACATTGCTACAACATAGGAAACACACAGCTCTTAGGATGGCATGCCGTGACACCTTTACTCTCCTATCCTATGGAGTAGCAAATCATAGAAGCGTGGGGCTGGAAGGGACCTCAGAAGGTCATCTAGTCCAGCTCCCTGTGCTGAAGCAGGATGAAGGAGACTTAGACCATCCCTGACAGGTGTTTGTTTAGTCCAGTGTTTATCAAACTTTGTGCTGGTGATGCCATTTGGACTTAGGAAAAATCATGACCCCCCTTAGTTGGAAAAAAGTGACCCCCTACTTTCAGCCCTGCTGACCACATCAAAACAGAAAAGGAGTACTTGTGGCACCTTAGAGACTAACTAATTTGAGCATAAGCTTTCGTGAGCTACAGCTCACTTCATCGGATGCGTGCAGTGGAAAATACAGTAGGAAGATTTTATATACAGAGAACATGAAACAATGGGTGTTACCATACACACTGTACTTACCTACATGCCTCCAGCTTTCATCCAGACCACACGATCCATTGTCTACAGCCAACTTCTACGATACAACTGCATTTACTCCAACCCCTCAGACAGAGACAAACACCTACAAGATCTCTATCAAGCATTCTTAAAACTACACTACCCACCTGCTGAAGTGAAGAAACACATTGACAGAGCCAGAAGAGTACCCAGAAGTTACCTACTACAGGACAGGCCCAGAAAAGAAAGTAACAGAACGCCACTAGCCGTCACCTTCAGCCCCCAACTAAAGCCTCTCCAGCACATCATCAAGGATCTACAACCTATCCTGAAGAATGACCCATCACTCTCACAGATCTTGGGAGACAGGCCAGTCCTTGCTTACAGACAGCCCCCCCAACCTGAAGCAAATGCTCACCAGCAACCACACATCTATCCTTGCAACAAAGTCCGTTGCCAACTCTGTCCACATATCTATTCAGGGGCCACCATCATAGGGCCTAATCACGTCAGCCATACTATCAGAGGCTCATTCACCTGCACATCTACCAATGTGATATGCCATTGTGTGCCAGCAATGCCCCTCTGCCATGTACATTGGCCAAACCGGATAGTCTCTACATAAAAGAATGGACCCAAATCAGACGTAAAGAACAACATTCAAAAACCAGTCTGAGAACACTTCAATCTCTCTGGTCACTTGATTACAGACCTAAAAGTCACAACATAACAACAACACACCTTCAAAAAACAGACTCCAACAAGAGACTGCTGAATTGGAATTAATTTGCAAACTGGACACCATTAAATTAGGCTTCAATAAAGACTGGGAGTGGATGTGTCTTTATACAAAGTAAAAAACTATTTCCCCATGTTTTTTTCCCCCCTAGTGCTCCTCACACATTCTTGTCAACTGCTGGAAATGGCCCACGTTGATTATCACTACAAAAGGTTTTTCTTCTCTTCTGCTGGTAATAGCTCACGTTAGTTGATCACTCTTGTTACAGTGTGTATGGTAACACCCATTGTTTCATATTGTGTATATAAAATTTTCCACTGCATGTGTCCGATGAAGTCAGCTGTAGCTCACGAAAGGTTATGCTCAAATAAATGTTAGTCTCTAAGGTGCCACAAGTACTCTTTTTCTTTTTGCAGATACAGACTAACATGGCTGCTACTCTGAAACACATCAAAACAGAGTCACAACCCACAGTTTGAGAACCTCTGGTCTAATCTATTCATAAAAACCTCTAATGACCAGGGTCCTAACAACCTCCCTTAGAAGCCTGTTCCAGTGCTTGAATATCCTGTACTTAGTTTTTTCCCTAATGGAAAACTTAAATCTCCCTTGATGCAGATTAAGCCAACTACTACTTGTTCTCCATGTTTACTGAAAGTAGGACCATTGACCACCATCCTCTTTATAAGTTCCCTTATCATATTTGGTGTCTTATCAGGTCCCCCTCAATTAGGGTGACCAGATAGCAACTGTGGAAAAAATGGGACAAGGGGTGGGATGTAATAGGTACCTATAAGAGAGTCCCAAAACAGGACTGTGCTTATAAAAATAGGACATCTGGTCACCCTACCCTCAATCTTCAAGACTAGACATATCCAGCTTAACCTGATCTATGAGGAAAGGTTTTCCTAAACTTTGTAACGTTTTTGTTGCTCTCTCCTCTGGACTCTCTCTTGTGTATCCATATCTTTCTTAAAGTATGGCATCCAGAACTGAACACTACTCCAGCTGAGACCTCTCCAGTGTGGAATAGAACGGAACAGTTCCATCCTGTGTCTTACATATAGGATTTCCTGTTAATACACCCCAGAATATTAGCCTTTTTTGCAACTGAATCACATTGCTGGGTCATTCAATTTGAGATCCACTATAGCGCCCAGATCTTTTACTGCACTACTACCACTGCCTAGACAGTTATTCCCCATTTTGTAGTTATGCATTTGATTTTTCCTTCCTAAGTGTAATGCTTTGCACATGCCTTCATTGAATTTCTTCTTTATTTCATACCAGTTGTCCAATTTGTCAAGCTTGTCTTGAATTCTAATCCTGTCCACCATAGTGGTCGCAACCAATCCCAGCTTGGTGTCACCTGCAAATTGTAAGAATGCTCCCCACTCTGTTATCCAAGTAATTAATGAAAAAGTTGATTAGTACCAGACCCAGGACTGACCCTTGCAGAACCCCACTAGATACATCCTCCCTGTTTGACAGAGAACCATTGGTAGCTACTCTGAGTATGGTCTTTCAACCAGTTATGCACCCAGTTTATAGTAATTTAATCTAAACCACATTCCCTAGTTTTTGTGGGACTGGGTCAGAAACCTTACTAAAAATCAAAATGTCACACCTACTACTTCCCCCCTAGCCATTAAGGCTAGCAACCCTGTCAATGAGGTTGGTTTGGCATGATTTGTTTTTGACAAGTTATGTTGGCTATTACTTAAACCCTATTATACTCTAGGTGCTTACAAATTGATTTGTTCAAATATCTTTCCAGATTTCAAAGTTAGGATGACTGCTCTATAATGGCCTTGGTTGTTTTTTTGTTTTTTTTAAAAGATAGGTACAATACAGTAATGCCTCACTTAAAGTAGTCCCGGTTAACCTTGTTTCATTGTTACTTTGCTGATCAGTTAGGGAACATGCTCTTTTAAAGTTGTGCAATGCTCCCTTATAATGTCATTTGGCAGCTGCCTGCTTTGTCCACTGCTTGCAGGAAGAGCAGCATGTTGCAGCTAGCTGGTGGGGGCTTGGAACCAGGGTGGACCGGCAGCCCCCCCCCCCCCCCCCATCAGCTCCCCACTCCCCTAAGTTCCCTGTGCAGCAGCCACCCAGCAGGCTATCAATTGCCATCAGTTCAGCTGTCCCTCCCCCCACTGCCATGTGCTGCTCCTGCCCTCTGCCTTGGAGCTGCTTTCCAGAGCCTGCTGGGTGCGGGGGGGAGGGCATCTTAGGTCAGGGTGTCCCCCTCCCCCTGGACCCTGCTTACCCCACCTCCATAGATCAGGGGGACCACACAACAGGGCTCAGGACAAAGGGAGTCCCTGGCAGCAGCTGCAGTGGTCTCAGCTTGCTGATTAACAAGGTAGTTTCAGAGTAGCAGCTGTGTTAGTCTGTATCCACAAAAAGAAAAGGAGTACTTGTGGCACCTTAGAGACTAAAGTGAAGTGTTTTAGCCCATGAAAGCTTATGCTCAAATAAATTGGTTAGTCTCTAAGGTGCCACAAGTACTCCTTTTCTTTTAAGGAGGTAGTGTACTTAAGAGTGGTGTCAGCGTACTTAAAGGGGAAAATACACACCTTTCTCTCTCACACACAGAGTGAGTCTCTCTTCTGCCATGCCATCTCCCTTCCATCCATTCCTGCTACCTTGTAGAGTGTGAGGCTGCAACAACGAGTTAACCCTTGAGGTTTCAGGCAATTGCTAGATCATTTACTAGTAAGGCATTCCCTGGGAAATATTCCACCCTCTGACTCCACCACCTCAACCAAGCTTCACAATCATCATTGCTGTGTCTCTATTAAATTGTTTGTTTAAAACTTATACTGCATGTGTCTTTTGTCTAGCAAGAAAATTTTTCCCTGGAACCTAGTCCCCTTCCCCCCCATTTATATTAATTCTTATGGGGAAATTAGATTCGCTTAAAGTCTCATTTTTCAGGAATATAACTACAACATTAAGTGAGGAGTTACTGTATTTGCCCTTGTTGTGGGGCCAGTACACCCCATCCCCCTGGGGGTAGGGTAAGGGCAGGGTATGCCTGTAGTTAAAGCTAATAGGACTCCCCTGGATTGCAGGGAAGCTTGGCCCAACAGCCAAAGTCAGTAGGACTCCCTTAGGCTGCGGAGACACATGGCCTAATGGCCAAAGTCAGTAGGGTTCCCCTTGGCTGTGGGGAAGTGCAGCCTAATGGCTAGAGTTAATGGGAGCTGGTTTGGTGGGCCACCCCAGCTCAGGGCCCTGGTAATGGTGAATGGGTTCACCATTAAGTCAGCGGGGAATCAGCCTGCAACATGCAGATTGCTGCCAGGACACTGGCTAGTCCCTCCCTGGGCTACTTCCTACCATGACTCTTGCAGTTGAAGTCATGGTGTCTTGGGAGTCTCTGGGCTCCTCAGGCAGCGACTGCAATCTCTCTGGGGTGTCCACAAGTACCTGGGCCCCTGCATCTCCTGTGATCTGGAATCCTGGCTACTCCTCAGTGTAATTCAAGTGCTCCTGATGCAGCCACATTGGTCTCTTGCAGTTCTTCCGATCTTTCCCTTGTATTGGGATAGTTTGCTGTTGTGACTTTAACTTGTCTCTTTGAGAAACTGCCAGTTCTCCTGAACTCCCTTTTTCTCCTTAGATCTCTTCTTCCCCCTGGAAAACTTACCTACTAATTCTCAGGGGGCTTTTTTTGTTTGTTCTTTTTTTAAAAACAGACAAACACCATTAACTTTATTCTACCGCTCTCACCCCTTCCTTTACCCAAATTGCATTCCATCTTCAGGTTTCACAACTAATTGTTCTGTTAGTCAAAAGCCAGTCTTATCTGGCTACCACTCCTTATTTCAGACAGTGGAGGAAATAATAAGTTGTCCCTAACACACTCCAAGATTCATATTGGAATTTTTTGCATTTTACTGTAGTACTTTTCCAACAGATGTCTGGGTCCTCCGTTAGAACCAGGTCTTGTGTTTTGGATTTTTTGATCTAGAAATGCCTCGTTCACCTCCTCTTCCTGATTTGGTAGTCCATAGTACCATGGTATTGGCCTTCCATGCCCACCCTCGCTTTATCTTTACTCAGACTTTAAACTGATCCACCTCCTTCTGAGCCTCAGAACATTCATATATTCTGGAGGATGCCTGTCTCCTCCTGTCTGTTGTGGGCAGAGGAGTGGAAGGAGACAGATGTGCTCCTAACTGAGCCTGTGGACTCAGGCCCCCATTCAGCAAATAATTGAAACCTGTTGTCACTAGGTGGCTGGCCCTTTTAAGGGGAGATGAGCCAGCCCCACTGCACCATAATTAATTAGCTGCTTCTCAGCCTGAGGAAGTGTAACTATGGGTATCAGATGGTAGTTTAATGGACAACTGGGCCTCCTAAAAGAGCAGAGTGTAGTCAGTCTGGGGGGTTGAGCCACAGGGAGGTGCTTGTGGAAGACCTTGAGCCTGGTCTTTGGAGCAGGCCAATGGAGAAGTTACTTGCCTCAATACAGCAAGTCACTGGCAAAACAAGGACTAGACCCATGCACTGTCTTGCATCTCTGCTCCCCACCCACAGCACCATGCTATTGGTGTAGTAAAAAGTGCATAAAAACAACCAAGAAACTTGGGGTAGAGAGAGGATCACTTTTCCATGTGTGCAACATGACATGGTTTGATGACATATGAACTCTGCAATAATTGTAACAGATTTAAAATAGCATGAATTACTGTACTATACAACTGAAAATATTCTCTGTAAAACATATGGTATAGTTGCAGATTTGAGAAACTAGCCAGAATTGAAGTTTTCTGAGCACTTTTTGCAACAGGCATGTAGCCAAACTTATCTGCAAAGGCCTTCTAGGAGCATGAATATATCTATTGCTAATATATGGCCAGCTTCTCTTTGTGCTAAAATAAAGAGCTCTGCAATACTAGAGAACACTACAATATAATTATATCATGCTTGTCTTCTGTTACTGCAGGTCCCAGAGCATATGGTTCGCAACTAGGAATCTAAGACCTGAAATTGGAAGCTGATCACTACACAGCTAAGACACCCAAAGAAGATTAAATGAAAAGCTAAGCCACTGATAAGTTTCTTCAGATTTGCCTTTGAAAGTGAAGGGTTTAAGGAAAAAAACCCACACACTAAACTTATATTCAATCAAACTTTAGATACCTAAGCAATCTTTTTTTAGCTTCACTCTCCAGTGACTCAACATGGGTCAAACTTATGCACAAAACTTATGCTTTCAGAGGTGTCATCCTCTTGTTCTTCCTGCTCTTATGACTTGAAACATCACTCTTTCTGAGAAAAGCTTGTTGATCTGAGAGCAGCTGTGATGTACATGCAAGAGTATTACATCCAGATCTCAATATTAAAAATAGGGTGTTATGCTGTACAGTGGTGAGTACATGCTGCAGTTATGTAGGTACAGCCTGTTTTTTCCATCATCCATACCGTAGGATTTTTTTTTTAAAATCACATATCTAACTGAAGGTAGATTTTGAATGGTGTAGGATCAAACACTTTTTGAATGAGAATATCAAATCTGGTTTTATATTGTGCAACACTGAAAATTTAAAAGTCCTACCTGATACTGTAATTTTCTGAAGATGATTTGACAGGCAAGATAAGCAGGATTTAGTCTGAAATTTTTAATGGAATGGGTTATATTTGAGAACAGTTTCAGTCTTAACTCCTGTCTTACCAAGATAGAATTTGTTTGTGCGCTTTAATTTCTAAAGTGGATAATTTAATGAAAGGGGAAATTAAATGGATCATTTGTCAGACTACAATAATTTTAAAAACATTAAACAGTTTTCACAAATCAAATGAAATTTAGACTTTTTTTTTTAAAAAAACCTATTACACCACATACTGGTTCTCTGGCCTTTTAAAACCCACTATTTAACATTCTTATTGTTTAAAATGTTCTGTATGAATTGTAAGTGAAACATTAGTGAATAAAATGAATGGCACAAAGCTAATGTTTTGATCAGTGCAGCCTTTTTATAGAGGTAAGCTCTTACCGATTTTACTAGGTTGTCATTTAATATTTTTATTGAAATCTCACACCTGAGTCCTCACTATGGCTTGACAAGATGTTGGAAGTTAGGATGGAGAAGGGTTTATTCTGATGCATTCCCATATTGTGAGTAGATTAACATTTACCTTTTAGAAGGTAGCTAGGTTTTTTCCAAATAAAAGCTTACCTTTAGCAGAAAGCAGCTAAACTAGTTTAAGAAAAAAATTTTTGAAATTGCCAAGTCTATTTACTGGCATCCTTTCTTATGCAGTATCCCTGCTAAATAATCCACTGAAGTGGCCTATATTTTCTTGACCTTTTGAGATATTACAAACATGGGTGGGTTATTCCCAGAGTTTCCTTGAGGTACGTGGGGGGTGGGAAGAGTGTTCTCTGGGGAGCGATGAAAGAGGGAAACATTTCTCACACACCCCTAATGAGAATAACTAACTGATTTGTATGAACAGTTGCTGCACTTACATAAGGTAGGGTAATGGTTGTGGAGTGTAGAGATGAAGATGGTTAAGTAATGCTTGTACTGATTTTTGGTTATCAACTCCCAACAGATGAGAATTGCACATTTTGGCAGCACAGCTGCAATTGCTAAGGAAAAAGCCAGTTTCCCTTCAGGTACTGGAACTCTAAAAGATTCCCTGCATTTGCTATACTTTTTAAACCATGTGTGAATCTCTAAAGTACGTTGCAAGCTGGATGACATCAGAAGTGAAAACCATTACTTTCAGAGATAGAAAGCATGGCCTGTCAGAGGCTGCACTACATTCTGTACAGAAAGGGAAGAAACTTTGGTCCTACTAACAGGGTTCTCATTGTTGCTGTCCTTTCCTCAGAGAGCACACTCATCCTTTGGTCATCATGCCCTTCAGCTGATCTGCTAGAAATAGTACAAGCCATCTCTCCTTTCTGTTCACTCACCTTTCACAATCAAAGTATTTGAGGGTGCCTGTTACTGTAGCATTTAGATAAATTATGTCCTTCCTGTATACATCTCCTCTGGACTTGTATAAGGAACCTAGCAGGTCCTTGCCAGTAAAGTTATTCTGCTAATTTTAGTCTTGAGGGCATTCTGTGCCAAAAATTTTAAAATTCTGCAAATTTTATTGGTCCAAAAAAAAAAAAAAAAAGTGTCTCCAGCATAGCACTGTGGAAACACAGGCCACTGGCTGCACAGAGGTGGGAGATCACTGTGCAGCCCCCCTATCCTGGGCTGTAAACTCAGTGGTGAGGTTGTATGCAACCCTGACACAGTGCAAGGACTGGGCCTGCCCCAGAGACACCACAGAGCCCTGTCCCTCTGTACTAGGTGCCTGCCTGCAAAGCAGGAGCCAAGTGTGGAGGGAATCCAGGTGTGAGTTCAGTAAGTTCTGTGTGGGGCAATCTGGGTGAGGGCAGCTCAGTGGGGGGAATCCAGATGGACAGGGGCTTGTGGGGTTCTGGGTGCAATGATAATGGGACTCTGCAGGGGGGCCCAGGTGAAAGTGGTTGGGGCCCAGATGCTCAGGGAGGTCTGAGTGTGGGGGGCCCAGATGCTGGGGGGGAATGGGGCTCAATGAAGTTGGGATCCAGGTGCAGCTGTTTGGGGTGGGAAGATCCAGGTGTGGTCAGCTTGTGAGGGTGGTCCAGGAGTAGTGGGGCTTATTGGGGGAAAAAAAAAATCAAGGTGCAAGAGGGACTGGATGTACAGATGGGGGAGCAGCTCCCTGTACAGGAATCTCTCCCTGCAGCTGAGGAGCTATGGGTGCAGGAAGCACATGGGGATGGGCGAGGAGTTTGCAGAGCTTCCTGCAAGCAGGGGAGAAATCTGGGGGTAGGTCTGACCCAGTGCCAAATGGCATGCAGTGGAAAGAGGAAGTTCTGTCTCCCCCAAGCCCAGCAGGGACTAGAAGCTGAGCCTGGTGCAAGGTAGGAGCCACCAGCCAGGTCTTCCCCAATCCCACCTGTGCCCCACAGTGATTTACCTCTCTGCTAGCTGCCCTGGGCACCTGAAACATATTGCTGGGGAGAGTTGCATGACTGCTTTTGTGGCTTCCCTGCCAGAAGTCATTTTTCTGCAGGCAAATGAATCAGCGGGGAAACAAATTCTTTGCACGTGCAGAATTCCCCCAGGAGTAACAGTAACACCTAACATGTGCCAGACACTACAGACGTACAAGAACTTACAGTCTTTAAAGACAGATACAAAAATTAGGGGGAAGGGAATCAACATAAGCAATGCCTCAACACACCTTGTTAATTCAATGTGTATAAAAACTATCCACAACTGCCCCTTTCCCTAGGCAGAAGTTTTACTTCCTATATATGTCCATAATTTCATATGTTTTCATAGTAGCAGTATAGCATCTAAGCACAGGATACATAAATGAATGCAATTACTATCGTAGGCCCATGTGCCTACACATGGTGCCATGAAATTCTATGCAGGGTCCATCCATGCAGAATGAATTGCAGGGGTTGGGTAATATACTCTGCCACTGCAAGGGAATAAATGGCATGTGAGGAGGTTTAGAATCATAAGAGTGAAGCATTTACAGCAGAAATTAAGCTTGATTTGGTCTTCACCTGCTCCATGTTGAGCCACAAAAATTATTCAAGGGCCGGAGAAGACGCTTTACAGTGAGATACTTAAAGAGCTCAATATGTTTACCTTATGAAAAAGAAGATTGAGAGGTGTCTTGATTATACCTTCATAGCAAGAACTTCCTGGGTATGAACAGGCTCTTTAATCTAGTAGAGAAAGGCATAAGAACCAATGGCTGGAAGCTGAAGCCAGAGAAACTCAAATTGGAAATGAGGCAAAAAAAGTCCCCCAGTGAAGGTGATGAACCATTGGAAGAAACAACCAACGGAAGTGGTGGATTCTCTATTTTTTCATTTCTTCAGATCAAGACTGGATGCCTTTCTGGAAGAAATGTTTTAGTCAATCACAAATTATTGGACTGAATACAGGAGTAACTGGGTGAAATTTAAGGGACTCTGATACACAGGAGGTCAATCTAGAGGATTTAATGGTCCCTCCTAGCTTAAGCTCTATAGTATGCATTTTCATTCTTAATAGGCGTATAGCACAGTGGTTTCCTGCATTCTGTTAGGAGACTGTGTTTAGGTCATGACTCCATGAGCAGCTATGACAAACTATAATACAAATTATTGCATTGTCTATCCAATCATGGAGTATGCCCCCACTGTGCTAGGCAATATACAAACACAGAAGAAGCTTGCAAGCCAATACCCCAATCCTACAAACTCTTACACACATGCTTAGTTTTACCATGAGTTGTTTCATTGATCTCAATGCAACTACTCACAGTAGTTAAGTATGTGCACAAACATTTGTAGAATTGGAGCCTAAGTATGTCTATATAAGAATACAAAGCATCCTGTTTTCCTCCACTAAAGTATCCCATTTAAACAGAGCCTGGAAGAAAACACTTAACATGTTTTCAGCTGATGTGCACTAGAAATTCTGGAAGCCTCTATCCTTCAGGCAAGTGGTTGTTGAAATCCAGCTTCTGTAGGGAGGTACCTGAAATGGTGTTAAATCATCAGTGTACCTAGAGCACACCTGAGCCCCATCTACAGCTGGAGAGAAGGCAAGTTCTAAGATGCTCTTTGTAGGGGGGGACAGAGACAACAGGTTTGAAATAACAAGGGCTGTGTAGCAAAGGGAGTGTGTGAAATGTTTTGCAGCACACTGGGATGCAAAGGCAGCAAAGGCTTAAACATCCTGCTGTTTGTTTAGCAATCAATGTACTGGGAACCTTTAAAATTAATGACTTGATTTATAAGCTTCTAGTGCTGCAGTAAAGCAAGTGTTTAACAACTCTTCATAACATAATAAAATACTTGTTTCTAGAATATACAGTATTGAAGTATGGGAAATGTGTACAAACAGTGAGAATTTATGCCAGGTGTTTTATAGCAAAGCATCTAGTAAATTCTCCAAAGATCCTCAAAGCCATATGGCTGAGACTGAGTGCTTTTCTGCTGCTAGCATATAAATACAACTCAATCTTTTATCACAACAGTAAATGTTTGAGTTATCTGGACACTAGACCATTTATGGATTTAACTTTCAGCCTCAGTATGGTGTCTACAAAAATAATCTGTTTGGAAAAGGATTCACCATTTAAATGGCAACTTGAAGAAGACACAACTAGTACTAACAGCCTCACTCTTGACCTTAGAAGTGTATTAAAGAAAAAAGAAAAACCTTTAGAAACTTAACTTCTACAATACCATCCAAGAACTATGGGTCAAACTAGTCCACTGTATGGAGATTGTACTCAAGCTGATCTGCATTTTACATAATACTGTGGACATTATTAAAGTTACTTTGGGGCATATGAAGACAAATTGACCTTGTATGCTATATGGCTGTCTCTCCCTGTCACTCAGAGAGGCCATGCCACCTCACTATCACATACCTGTAAAGGTGAGCTCAAAAGGAAGAATTAGCTTCCTCTAGTGCTCCAATCCTCCAGCCAGGCAGAACAGTATGGCAGTCTATGAGCCCCAGGCAGGGCAGCAAAGCAATGAGTGGGCCCTGGCCCACAATCATGGCAGAGCAGCTAAGCAGTGTATGGGGCTCAGGTATGGTCAGAGGAGCACAGGCTCCCTGGCCTAAGGAGGGGGATACTGCCATCCCAGGGGTGGAGTGGCAGGGGGAACATGGGCCCACCCAACTCCACCATGCCCCAGCCCAGTGGCAGAGTAGTCTGCCATTGAGTTAGCAGGGATCCACCCACAACACACTGACCTTGTATCAGGTCAGCTCCCAACCAGACTGTTCCTGGTTTCCCTGAGGTGCTTCCTACTCTCTCCTTCAGGTGTACCCACATCTGTCATCTCAGGGAGCTCTGACCAGTCCACAAGCAGCTGCTTCTCATTCAGCCAATAGCCTAGGGAGACCCAGCAACTCATCAGCAGCAGTACCAGGAGCTCTAGTCAGGCCTCAAGAAGTAGCCCCAACAGCTCCTCTATAAGTAGAATACATCCATCTCCTATAATGACACCACCACAGCTGAGCTGTAGGGCCCACCTTTTGTACTTCCCCTTCCTGTCCCGCCCTTCTGCTTCTGGCGGGGCAGATGTGGTTCTCCTGGTTTGGCCCACCAGGGGGCATGTTGTGGTCCCTCCTGTCACTCTCTGAGTGAGGCCATGCCTCCAGGCTACAGACCTGTATTGGGAATACCAGTCTCTGAGTGCTGCATATCTACACTTTGCTTTTGAGTGCTGTAAATTGTTTCTGGTATTGAGTGTAGTCTTTTACGAAGCAACTTAAAGTGTGGTTCAACTTTGAAAGGTGTTTCAAAACATGGCATCATTTTATTGAGTCTCAATTATTAGCAGATCAAATGCTTAGAAGTAAAGACACATCTTGATAATAGCCAGTCCAGCAAAATCCCTCTGAGACTGGAAAGTCTAGTGGAGTTTTTTCTTCTCACACATCACTAGTAACAAAGCTCCGCAGGCCAAATTTGATTCTAGTTACAGCAGTGCAACCCTATTGTCTTCAAACTGTGCCTGCCACAACACCTATACAGTCTCATTTCCTTCAATGGGGATAATGGACTGGAACATAATAAACACTTCTGTTGATGATGGACCCTAAGCAATAGAGTCCAGCTCACTTTCAGGCCTGTGATAACTTTGGAAGGCTAATAGGAGTAAAAAGAACATTTGTCAATAAAGTCAGCAGATACAACAAAATTAATCTATTGAATTTTTTTCAATTAATTTTTAGAGTTACTTTTCCAGGTTAAACCACGCTTTACTGTTTCCTGTGATCTACTAGTGGATTTGATTACTTTTATATTAATAGTTCTTTAGTTTTTCCTCCAAACATGGATAATATGCTAAAGATGATATATATGTGTATACATAAATATATCTCTGTGTGTGTGTATATATATATGCATATGTATATATACACAAGTTGCTCAAATGAATATAGCACAAAATTTTATACTGAATAATTTAAAAAGGCATTTAGCATTGGAGGCTATTGATAGGCTTTAAAGGAATGTTGTCATATAAACCATACAGAACAAATATACAGTAAATATGCACAAAAGCACAAAGAGCCTCCGGGCTTCCACATTTTCAAACAACATTTTAAGATCAGCATACCATAGATTCCAAGGGAAAAAAGGGACCATCATGAACATCTAGTCTTAAAATTTACCTATCTTATGTTTTTGTATACCCTTACAAAATGAGAACAACAGAGTAAAAGAACAGATGAAGAAGTAGGGAAAGGAATAAAAAAGGGAAAAGAAGAAAAGGACTAGAACAATAGAATCTACTCCTGGTGTTACAAGGAGTGCTCATTTAATTTTCTCCTTCATTTGAGTTGCTGTTTTATTTCTTTTCCGGAAGTCATTCCATGCTGTTAAACTTTGCCAAGTTATCATCCAAGCAGTAGATTAACTTCTCAAAAGCTACTGTCTCAGCAAGTGGAGTTTAACAACTGACAGAACAAATGGCTGCTTGTTCCTGAAAGCTTAGGAAATGGCTGCTGCTAACATATGGTACCAAAAATGGATTTCTCTTAATTCAGATGCAACTAAAGTTGTGTTGGTCCTAATTTCTATTTTCTAAACAGGTATAAAGAATGGTTGATATATGTGTTGAGATAGAATGACCTTTCCTAAAAGGGCTTATTACGATACATATTATGTACGCTTAATGTAATTAGATGAAGTTAGTGCTGGCCAAAGCAGATAACAGAAATATCCCACTCCAAGTTAAAGTACTTTTTAGAAGAGAGAAGCGCTATAGTAACAAACATTTCCCTCACCAAAGGAGCATTAAGGAAAGGTACTTCATGATTCAAAGCACACAACTGTACTGCTAAGTCCTAGGGCTTGCTGGTCAGCCTTGCTATGTGCCCATGCAGGGATGTAAGAAGCCTCTTGGCTCCTCTGCATGGACTACCCATATCACCAGACTCTGGATGGGGGTAATCAGCTGCTGCTGGGCTGCTACTCTGCCTCCTAGGTAGGTGGGTGGGGAGTGGGCAGAGCCTTAGCTCAACCCTTCAATACACACTAAATAGCATGGCAAGGGAAATAAACTGTGCCAGGAAAAGGGATTGGCACAGATTACTTCCCTCTTGTTGGGTCTGAATTGTGACTCTGAATAGAGCTATTTAATTAATTTATGTATGTAAATTTCAATAATAATAAAGATGACTATATAAGGCTCTAGACACATAATTAATAATACAATAAAACCTCAGCAGCAAAAATAATAATTCAAACAGGCACTCAGCCAGCCACCTACAAAACACTCCCTTCATTGTTCTGGGAAGCATACTCTCAGAATTACAGCCTGGGCCCTGCTCTATTCCTGGGACAGTGCGGTAATGTGCTGACCCTTACTTGCTTTGTTTTGCAAGATACACAGACTGCATGCAGATCAGAGAAGAGAAACAAGATGACTAGAGGAAATGGTTCATAAGGAAAGATTAAGGATCCAGTCCCTCCCACCCCCACTTAGAAGCAGATGGGGAAATTCTTATTAACTTTGTTGGGAGCAGGAGCAGGCCCTAGAAGAGCAAAATAGGTGTTTTGCTAAGCCATAACTCAGGAGAGAATGGATGAATCTAGTTATTTAGAAGGTGTAATCTCCAAAGTAGAAGACAGATATATAATTACAGGAGCAAGGGATGACGTGGGGTCATTAAGGCTAAGTAGGGAAAATCATCCAGCTGCTGAGCTGTATGCGGCTGTGAAATAGTTACTCGTGAGAACTAGTGAAAGCCCCATATTTAAAATTAGACAGGACAAAACACTAGCAAATGTGCAGAGGGAACAAGCTGGTACTGGCAGGGGGCTTCTGATTGGCCTTTCCATCTCTAACTTCTGTGATAATTCAAAAGAAATTACCTAGAGTTTGAGTAATGGATCTGGACAGTGAGTTTGTGAGCATAGGGTTCAATCCTGCAAGGTGCTGAGAACTCTAGCTTTGGTCCAGAAAAGCACTTAATCACTTTGCTTTGGTTAGCTTTGATTTCAGTGGGACTGTTCATGTGCTTAAGTTTAGCCCAAATGTGATTTATTGGATTGGGGCTGGTGTGTTCAGCTCCTTTGATAATGGAAACCATAAGCGTTAATCTTAGTGTTTCTGGCCTGACTGAGGTGGGCTCCCCATCTCTCTTTCATTCTAATTAAACATATTTCCCAGCAGGTACATATGGTGGGGTTTTCAGCAGGTCATCTGCTACTTTGAGTGCTCCAGTGACATCCAGAAAATGAACTGGCTAGCAACAGAGCCAGTGGAATTTGGGATGTTGGGGGGTGTCAATAAGCATCTAATCACTGTAGGAGTAAGTATGCAAATTCACATAACAAGCTGGTGCAGAGTAAGGAGGGGAGGAGAGTTAACCTGCACTTAAGTCATTTTCTATCTTTTCTTAGTGACGTGTTATATTTGCTTGTTCTGAGCAACAAAGGCTAAAACAACAAATAGCTTTATTTTTGAATTTTTTGGTGAGGCATGTAAGGGGTAATGAAGCCTTAACAGAAAAGACAGCTTTTCCCCTAAACTCTGCCGCCGTTGTATGCATAAATGATTCAATTGATTTCACACTTTCCAGAACATTTAGCAGCTTGTTATTAAAGCAACTGTTATATTTGTATTTTCTATCTAGTACCATAACATCGTGTTTCCCAGTACATGGAAAGAATGCTAGATAAATGCCCTGGTTTTATAATTGCTCTTGTTTCACAATGGAGAGGAAATGGGACTTGCTGTTAACTCTGATAGATCCCGTACAACAGAGCAGTGAGTAGGGAAAAGGTTTCCATAGCAGCAGCAAACATTCCTGAAACATTTGGTGCACGTTTCCTCCACTGTTCATCTTTCTATAATATATGTGTGTGTGTCTGTGTGCACGTGCGTGTGTGTGGTAAACACATGAATATATTCAATGGAGTAATTGGGCACTTTTAAAAGACACCATTGACTGCCCCCGTAACTTACATTTATGGAAGTATTAACAGTATTTTCCCATGCTGCTGTAAGAATACGGAATATAAATATTGCAATCATGTCAATTGGTGCAGTAAATGCTGATTTTGTTTTTGAATGGCACTCCCTTCTGTGTATATCAAAAATCTATCTAAACATGCACACAGCATAGAATCATAGAAATGTAGGACTGGAAGGGACCTCAATAGGTCACCCTAGTCCTGCACTGAGGCAGGACTAAGTATTATCTAGACCATCCCTGACAGGTGTTCATAACCTGTTCTTAAAAACCTCCAGTGACAGAGATTCTACAACCTCCCTAGGTAATTTGTTTCAGGGTTTAACTACCCTTACGGTTAGGAAGTTTTTCCTAATATCTAACCTAAATCTCCCTTGCTGCAATTTAAGCCCATTACTTCTTCTCCTGTCCTTGGTGATTAAGGAGAACAACTTATCACCCTTCTTTATATACCAACCTTTTAGGTACTTGAAGACTGTTATCATATCTCCCCTTAGTCTTCTCTTCTCCAGACTAAACAAACCTTTTTTTTTCAATCTTTCTTTGTAGGTCATGTTTTGTAGACCTTTTAATAATTTTCGTTGCTCTCTGCTGGACTTTCTCCAATTTGTTCACATCTTTCCCAACCTGTGGTGCCCAAAACTGGACATAATACTCCAGATGTGGTCGTATCAGTGTTGAGTAGAGAGGAAGAATTACTTCTTGTGTCTTGCTTACAACACTCCTGCTAATACTTCCCAGAATAATGTTTGCTTCTTTTGCAACAGTATTATGTAGCTCACGGAAGCTTATGCTCAGATAAATTTGTTAGTCTCTAAAGTGCCACAAGTACTCCTTTTCCTTTTGCGGATACAGACTAACACGGCTGCTACTATGAAACCAGTATTATGTTGTTGACTAATATTTAATTTCTGATCCACTGTAACTTCCAGATCCCTTTCTGCAGTATTCCTTCTTAGGCAGTCATTTCCCATTTTGTAGGGTTACCAGATAGAAACCGGGAAAAAACAGGACGGGGGTAGGGGGTAATAGGCACCTCTATAAGAAAAAGTCCCCCAAAATGGGACTGTCCCTTTAAAAACAGGCCATCTGGTCACCCTACCATTTTGTAAGTGTGTACCTCTGGGGTTCTCAAACTGGGGGTTGGGACCCCTCACGGGGTTGTGAGGTTATTACATGGGGGGGCCACGAGCTGTCAGCCGTCACCCCAAACCCTGCTTTGCCTCCAGCATTTATAATGGTGTTAACTATATAAACAAGTGTTTTTTAATTTATAAGGGGGGGGTCACACTCAGAGGCTTGCTATGTAAAAAGGGTCACCAGTACAATAGTTTGAGAACCACTGGTGTACCTGATTTTTCCTTCCTAAGTGTAGTACTTTGTATTTGTCCTTATTGAATTTTATCATATTTGTTTCAGACCATTTCTCCAGTTTGTCAAGATCATTTTGAATTCTAAAACTGTCCTCCAAAGCACTTGCCACCCCTCCAAGCTTGGTATCTTCTGCAAACTTTTTTTATAAGTGTACTCTCTATGCCATTATCTAAATCATTTATGAAGATATTGAATAGATCCAGACACAGGATAGATCCCTGTAGGACAGCACTTGATATGCCCTTCCAGCTCAATTGTGAACCATTGAGAATACTCCCTGATGACAGTCTTCCAGCCAGTTGTGCATCCACCTTATAGTAAGTTCATCTAGGCTATATTTCTCTAGTTTGTTTATGAGATAGTCATGTGAGACAGCCTTACTAAACTTGAGACATATCACATTTACTGCTTCCCCCCATCCAAAAGACTTTTTACCCTGCCAAAGAAGGATATTAGATTGGTATGACATTATTTGTTCTTGACAAATCCATGTTGACTGTTACTTATCACCTTATTTTCTTCTAGGGATCTAGAAATTGATAGATTGATTATTTGCTCTATTATTTTTCTGGGTACCGAAGTTAAGTTGACATGTAGAATTCCCTGGGTTGTCCTCATTCCCCTTTTTATAGCTAGGTACTAAATTTACCCTTTTGCAGTCCTTGGGTATCTCTCCTGTCCTCCACGAGTTCTCAAAGATAACTGCTAATGGCTCAGAGATTAATTGGGTTCATAGCTAATAGTATTATAGAGGCCCAAAAGACCACATCATCCAGTTTGACCCTCCAGGATGAAAAGAGAAGAGGATTGAAACAATGTTTTTTCAAAATGAAATCTGTTTCTACCTCTTTAAATTACAAAGATTGTGCAAAAAGAATTTTCCATGGAAGAACCTCCACTTGGATTTCCATAACAAAATACTAATAGAGAAAAACACTTTCAAAGGAGTGATGGTGATCAAAACAGTAGTCAAACCATCTTCCAGACTGCTCTCCCTATCGGCCCTTCTATCTAACTCTGCCTCCTGACTAATTAAAAGCAGTCTAGACCAAGTTGCAACAATAGATCTCCTTTTGCTGTTCCTAGGTGCTACTAAAAAATAAGCAAATTCCCAATTCACATGGACTCCATCTCATCCCATATCCATACACTATGAGTGTGCTGGGGTATACGGACCCTACACCTGAAGGGGTTAACGAGGAAAACCTGAATGAATGGGTTAATGAGAGCCTGTGGGCCCAATCAGCCCCACCCTGTTACACCTAAGCAAGGTGTCAAGCCTGGAGGGAGGAGATGTAAAAAAGGAAAAGCCCAGCTCACTCATGGCTGATTAGGTGAGGGAGTAGACCTCTTGAGCTAATTCACTGGTGCTAGATACTGCCTTGAAGTTGCCTGTGTAGACCATTTGGTGCTAGAGCCTAGAGACTCCAAAGTGTCTGAGCCTCCTTAGGGCAGGTAGGCCTGGTGCAGGACTTTTTATTTTTTTGGTCTTCATAGTTAGTTTGTTTCCCTTTTGTTTTGGGACTTGCAAATATGTCATCTAGGGAAGAGACTATGAGGAAGGCCTAGCTGCAGGCCATGCTAGGGAGTAGCCCAGGGATACATCAGAGTGTCTGAAGTAAACCAACCTCTTCTGCTTCAGACACGGTCCCTGGTTTGGCTCCCAAAATGGAGGTCAGGCCTGTGTTCCCCTGCCTGAAGTGTGTAGACCCTGGAGCCAAGGGACCCTGGCAGGCCCAAAAAGCTTGAAGTTGGCCTGAACATCTGATGTTAGCAGATCAATGATGTGGTAGACTGAGGCTTCTCTAGAAGGGGTTGGACTAAAAGTAGACTGGTAAGAGGGCCAAATCACAGGAAGAGGCAGACTGCTGCAAAACCAAAGTGGCTGAGGCAGGAAGTACCAAAGGAGGAGGAGAGTCACTACACCATGTCCTGCCATAGTGGTGTGTGTCCGGAGTGAGTAGACTATGCTACAATGAAATAATATTTACTGAATTAAAATATATACTGTAAAGCATGTATCAGGAACTGCTCTGGGTTATTTCATAAGCACCAGTCTTGTTGGCTGTATATCTTTCTGGAGCTGAAGAAAGACCCAGTTTAATTGCTGTGTTATAGGGACTGAGCCAAAGCAAACCAAACCACTATAAACACGCTCCTGTGGGGGTGAAATGGGCCAAAGGAGGTTGGAAGAGAAAAATGTCAGTGGTGGTGGTGTGCACCATCAGGGTGTTGTCTGTGCAGGGTACATAAAGCTGTACGGCCTCCACCACAGCAGTGGAGGCAGAAATGGCGAAGAGAAAAGAGTGCAGAAAAGAAGGGGCAGTGTCACAGTGACAATTTCAAGTGGCTCCTGCTTTGCTTTCTAGTACCTAGCTCGTTGCTGAGGCTTTTCACAGGGGTGAGGGTGAAGCATCAAGGCAGGATGGGGGACTGGAAGGCCAAACATCTTCTCAGAGGTATGTCTATGCTGCAATTAAACACCTGTTCTGGTCTGTGTCAGTTGACTTGGGCTGTGGGTCTATAAACTGCAGTGTATATGTCCAGACCTGGGCTTTGGGACCATCTCCTGTTGTGGGATCCCAGAGCCTGGGTTCCAGCCCAAGACCGGACATCTACCCTGAAGTTTTATAGCCCCAGTCAGCTGATGCAGGCCAGCCATAGGGGTTTAATTGCAGTGTTGACATACCTAGAGGGACTACAGGAAACTCTTGACCTAGTTCAGTAAATTATCCCTATTCAGGCAAGTACTTAAGAATGTGTTTAACTTTGCTCAAGGGGCCATTTAAGCACAAGATGAAGAAACAGCAGTTTATGATCAGAAGGGTGACTGGCTCCTTTAAAAAGCAGTGTACCTGTGACCAATTACCTGCTGCCTAATTGGATTTAAGGGAAGGCACTTGAGCCTTATAAACGGACAGGTGGCAGAGTAAAGCTGCAGAGTTTTGATGGCAGTAGAGGACTTTGGGACACCAGGGAAACCAGACTTGAGCCAGGTAGGGCTAGAAATGACCTACTAAAAGCAGAGAATTGAGTTGGACCTTGTGGAATCTGTTTTGGGACTTGGAATTTTGTATGCAGTTTTGACTAAACCCAGGCTCTGGGCAAGTGTTTGCACAGAAAGATGCCTGTATATGGATTTTATTGGGGAGCCCAGGAAGAAGGGAAACTGAGGCAGGGTGCCTGCAAAGTGACCTCAGCCTAGCAGGGCTTGCTACAGAACTACAATGCAGTTGTTATGGAGAATGGGTTGTACCACGTGAGTCTGTTCACTTGCTGTATGTCCTGCAGTCTAGCCCTCAATGCCTTGCCTATTCCGCTGACTTTTGGGAAATTTCTTCCAATGCACTAGCACTAGGGCAGGCCCACCTAATTGTATCAGAAGGTTAAAAACCTGTCAGGCTACTCCAGTCTGTGGATTGGAATCTCTAGCTCAGTGCTGGAATGGCTGCTGCCCCAAGCTAGGACCATTTCTCCAGTGCTGCAGGCTCAACAGTGTGACGCTAGTGCTCATTGCTGTTATCACAGGGGTGAGGCAAGCCTGGTACACAAGACTGATCATGATACTAGCTGGAGCACTAGCATTATGGGATATTGTAGGAGCTAATCCTAAATATTACTTATATGGCACTATGATCTATCTCTAGGGATGCTTTTTTTTATGGAGGATCTGTAAGCCTGGGATTTCCTAAGGAGTTGGGAGAATCAAAGGGTTTGGGGCATCTTTGGTGCCTGTGACAACCCAACCTAAGTGTATAATGAACCCAGTGAATGCAGATTACAGATTCCAGCTGTACAGCTAGATGCTTTAGCTTCCTTTTATTTTGGGGTGGTTTTGTCTTTATTTTTTGTAACTATTAAAGCTAGTTAATATTCACTTTTTGATGAAAATGAATCTTGCCAGTTTGAGTTCTCTGCATTGATCTGAAGCCTTGACTATTATTGCTGTAAAGTTTCAGAGTAACAGCCGTGTTAGTCTGTATTTGCAAAAAGAAAAGGAGTACTTGTGGCACCTTAGAGACTAACCAATTTATTTGAGCATGGGTTAGTCTCTAAGGTGCCACAAGTACTCCATTGCTGTAAAGGAAAGTCAGATGTTCCTCTATTGCTTTCATCCCTCGCCTCCATCCGTGAACAGTCCGTTGGCTCACCTACTGAACTCTGATGTGATCACAGGTGAAGCTCATCAATCTCTTTAATTTTTATACAATACAAGTTAATTGTATTACATGTTGTCAAGGTTCCTTCCCCACTCTGAACTCTAGGGTACAGATGTGGGGACCTGCATGAAAAACCCCATAAGCTTATTTTTACCAGCTTTAGGTTAAAACTTCCCCAAGGTACAAACTATTTTATCTTTTGCCCCTGGACTTTATTGCTGCCACCACCAAGCGTCTAACAAATGTATAACAGGGAAAGAGCCCGCTTGGAAACGTCTTCCCCACCCCCTCCCCCCCAAAATCCTCCCAAACCCTCCACCCCCTTTCCTGGGGAAGGTTTGATAAAAATCCTCACCAATTTGCATAGGTGAACACAGACCCAAACCCTTGGATCGTAAGAACAATGAAAAAGCAATCAAGTTCTTAAAAGAAGAATTTTAATTGAAGAAAAAAAGTAAAAGAATCACCTCTGTAAAATCAGGATGGTAAATACCTTACAGGGTAATCAGATTCAAAACATAGAGAATCCCTCTAGGCAAAACCTCAAGTTACAAAAAGACACAAAAACCGGAATATACATTCCATTCAGCACAACTTATTTTATCAGCCATTTAAACAAAACAGAATCTATTGCATATCTAACTAGATTGCTTATTAGCCCTTTACAGGAGTTCTGACCTGCATTCCTGCTCTGATCCTGGCAAAAGCAACACACAGACAGAGAGAGCCTTTGGTTCTCCCCCCCCCCCCCCCCCGCTTTGAAAGTATCTTGTCTCCTCATTGGTCATTTTGGTCAGGTGCCAGCAAGGTTATCCTAGCTTCTTAACCCTTTACAGGTGAAAATGGTTTTTCCTTTGGCAAGGAGGGATTTAAAGGTGTTTACCCTTCCCTTTATATTTTTGACACATGTTCATACAAATCTCCTACAACACACAGTAGTTAGTGCCTGATAATGCTGCAAAATAAAAGTCAGAGCAGACCAGGCCTGTAGCCATGGAGGGGTGTTAGAGGATGGGTAACAGGCTCACTGGTCTGGAAATGAGTGAATGCTTGCATGAGTTGTATATGGGATCTTAGACTTCAACAGATCAAGCCATGTGTTATAAAGAGAAGGTAAGTCAGGGAGGTGGTGGGAGAAAACTGGTGTGGTGGCAGCAGAAAAAATCTGCAGGATACAAAGTCAAGGAGTACAAACCATATACAGATCACAAGGATATCGTCATTTTATTTGCACTTGAAGATTGTCAAATAGATGTGCATATGGACTATGATCCAGCAAAGCATAGGCTTAGCTTTAAGCATGTGAGTAGTTTCGTAGATTGCAAGTAAACATGTGTTTTGCTGCATTGGTTCCATGCTGTGTTATAAAGGTGAAAATCGAATACAAAAGGTACCCATATCTAGGCATTATGGGTTCTTAGCTCCACGTAGCTCTGTTCCTGAGCACTCTGATACACTTCTACCTAGAATTCTGATTATCTACAATTATGGGGGAGGAACTGTTTTGGAAAAACTAAACTGAGTCTAATAATCATCTTGGCTACTTCTGCATGCATGCATTAATGGTAACTTGAAAAAAATGCATGCACTATAGCTGACCTTGCTCGCTATCTGGTGAGACCATCTACCGGATGAGATCAGAATCAGGACCTAAGTGTGTGTGTGTGGTGGTTTATATCTTTGCCTTTTTAAAAAAAAAAAAAAAAAAAAAAAAAAAGTGGTGAACAGTCTGTCATGATTCCATGATATGAGCTGTTAAATGGTCTCATGCTAATGAAAACAACTTTCTATATTTATACTGATCAGTGACTTGTGTGTTTGTTTGGGTTTGTTTGTTTGTTCTTCATGACTCTATTTTGGAGTCGCAAATACACTTGTAATGCGGTCCTTCTGATTTTTTTGAAATATGGAATGAGACAGAAAAGAGTCTTTTAAGTCTCTCAGTGCCATAGCTAATATGGACAGCACAGCTTAATGTAACACTGAGTTGTCATGGATATGGGCATTTTTTAAGAAACCATAAAACTACCTGTATACACATCCATATAAGAAAATGACACAGATCAGGATAGCACTGTGATCCATGGACCCCTGGAGTCTGCAGACTAAGATTTCCAAAGGGGTCTGATTCTCTGCACCTCCATTTGAAATCTTTTAGGGGTCTCAGATGAAAAAAGGTTGAAAACCACTGGCATGACCTTAAAAATAAAATAAAATAAAATGTACCCCTAGGTGGTGCAGAAGAGCTGGAAAACCCTACTCTCCCAGTTAAGAGAGAGACACTTGTTTTTGTGTGTGGTGTTTGTGTGTGTGTTTGTTTTTTGTTTTTTTTTTTTCTCCCACTCCCACCCCCATGGAGATCAGGAACTAGTAACTCTATTGATTTCCCCTCCCACCCCTATTATCCTTTATTCATAGAAATGTCCTTGATCAACGTTTCCAAATTCAACACAAAGTGTTTGAAATGAAATTTCATTACAACACCAAGTTCAGAAGTTGTGTATTATAGATTATTTGCATGTAGTAACTGGAAGGAGCTGGTAAAGTTAGGAAATGACATTAAACTATAAATCAAGTCTGTAAAGGAGGCAAAAGTAATACACAAAGTACTTGTTCTTTGAAGATTGCTATTGAGAGATAAAAGCAAGCCTGGGACTTTCTCAGTTGTCTTCTATCTAGGCCCTGATCCTGCAAGGTGATGTAGGAGCGGAGTAACTTACAGGATTGGGGCATCTGATCATAAACTCTTCAGGGCAGGAAGCACCCCCAGCCTGTGACTGGGCTTGTCTTCTGTGAAGGGATCTGGCTTCTTCAACCCATCCTGCTACCACTTTGCACATCTAGGCAATGCCCAAGAACCATCTGACCATCCATCATTAGCCAGTGTGACAGTAAATCATGATAAAATTTGCGAACACCTGAGAAATGAACCATGGAATTTCCTAGGCAAAAGTGGAAACCATTTAAGTGGTAAAATTCTTCCGTGCTTCTGTCATTAAGTCTTTGTTGTTGTATCTTTACTAGAACTGCCATTCATAATTGTGTGGCAATGTTTAATGCTCAAAAGATCCCTGTTTAATTGGAAATTTATTTAAACCTATGTCTGCTCTACAGAATTATTCCATAATGGCTGTGGCATTACGGGCTCACTACAGCTAGTGCTCCGGTTTCATATCTGACTGCCAAATGTAACCTAGATAACTTATAAATATTCTTCTTGGTCTCTTTTTGTTTTGATTTTTTTTAATAGTAATTGTTTAGCACCTGTTGTCCTGTTAATTTCATGGTAGCAGGATTTAATCTGGCCATCTAAGACTCATTCTGTACCAAGCAGAGAATCCTTGTTTTGTTGAGGTGAAGAGGAGGGAAATCAAGGTTTTTCTCTTTTGGAAAAAATGTACTTGCAGAATTTAGGGTTCTTAACCACTGCAGTTTTGTCTCTGGACTAGCAGTCAAAAACATGATGCTATCAAAAGAGCTCTGGAGCAGTGTTCTTGTAGAGGTGGGTGATGAATTCCAGAAGCAAATCTTCCTGCTCTTTCTGGTGTTTCAGCTCATACCGACCATACCCAGAGTACTGTTAGGCAGAGGTGAAAGTAAACCGGTATGCCCCGGTACAGTGTACCGGCAAGAGCTGGTGCACCGTACTGGGGCAGCCTAGCTTCCCTAGGGGGCAATTTAAAAGGCCTGGGGCTCCCAGCAGTGGCTGGAGCCCCAGGCCCTTTAAATTGCCTCCAGAGCCCCACTGCTGGAGCCCTGGGGTAGCGGCTCCAGCAGCTATTTAAAGGGCCTCGGGCTCCCCTGCTTCTACCGCCTGGGCCCTTTAAATAGCCACTGGAGCCTCGCCGCCACTAGTCCAGGGCTCTGGCGGCTATTTAAAGGGCCAGGGCGGCAGAAGAGGGGAGCCCCAGGCCCTTTAAATTGCCCCCAGAGCCCTGGGCTGCTGCTGCTACCCCGGTGGGGGGGCACTTACCTTACAGGGTGGGCTGGGGCTGGCTCTGACCCCCTCAACTCCGCCCCAGGCCCCGCCCCTTCCGGGGGCCAGAGCTGGCCCCAGAGTACCGGTAAGTCGCTCGACTTACTTTCACTCCTGCTGTTAGGACACACTTCCTCAGTACATTGCAGCTCTGCCCTGGCTTTCCATCATAATTCCTGTGCATCATGCATGCTAGTATACACATACTATTAGACTACAGTGTCCTATTTTTTTTTTTTTTCTGTTTTCGATATCTTGGCACACAAGCCCTGCTGCTCATAAGACTGAGCTCAAGAAAGTCATTCTGGCACATAATCCAATACTTGTACAGCAGTGAAGTTCTAAACTTCATTAGTGGTCACTACCATTCACTTAGAAACCACTAACAGTTTCCTAGCTCCCTGCCAGCAAAACAAGGACCTGTGGAAACTCTTAATTGAGTTCTGCGGGAGTTATAGCTCTAATCTGTAATCAACATTCTGTTGATCTACCAGTAAGTGATTTTCTTATGAAAGAGCAAAGATTATTGCAACTTCCTCCTCTACACCCATATATGAGACAGAATAACTGGCTGCATTTGGTATGGATTTCCATTTTTACAGGATCTCTATTGTGAAATGTATGATGTGTTTCTTAAGAGTTTGGCTGCTATCTTTTTTTCTAAATGTGGCTTCCTTTACATACACTGCTTCTATTGGGAAAAGGTAGATCCCAGTATCTACATTCTCAATAAATTGGTCACTAGTTATTTTTAACACATGAAATACTGGTCTAATGTTGGGCCTAAGCCTGTTCCCATTGCAGTCAAAGGTAAAACTTCCATTGGCTTCAGTGGGACCAGTCCTGGTCCCTATGGAAAAATGATGGGGAATTGTCAACTTTAATAAACAAGGAGATGTTTTCAGAAGCCATCTAAGGTACAAAGCCATTGAAAGTTGATTTTTATAGTAGAATTTAAACGGATTCTTAATGTCCTAATTTACCTGCCAACTAACGTAAGAAAAATGGTAACACAACTTCTCTCATCACACTTTCTTTAAACTCTGTATAGTTTTTAAAACAAAAACAAAAACACCCTGTTCTGCTCTGGGACAGCTCACTGATACTTTCCATCAGTTACAGTCCATTACTATCATCAATACCATGTCCAGATCTAGCTGTTGCAAATGCCATGATCTCCCACTTGGCAGCAGAATCTTTAAAGTGCAATATTTCAACTGAATCAGAAATAATCACTGTCCCCTGAAAATCTGTGTCAGTCTTCAATGGCCTAAGGTACATGACATGGAAACTCCCTTACTTGTGAACTCTAACGCTAAAATGACACTCAGCCTGCTGGAGACATTAAGTGCAGAACTTTGTTTAAATGTTGAATTCAAACTAAAAAACCAACCAACCAACCTTCCTCCTCCCCCACCTCTAGAAAACCCTTTTGATACTTCCTGGTTTGCTGAACATATCCCAAAATATGTGACATAGCAAATTATGTTGCTTGCAATGAGTTTTATGTTATCACATGTGATGTTACAGACGTAATGATGTATTCTGGGATATCTACAGTGAACCAGGAAGCATAAGGAAGACTTCAAAGGAGGGACGAAATATATATAATTTTTTTTAAAAAAAGGCTAATTAAAGATTCTGTGGTGATCTCCTTCTAGAGGGAGTTCAGTAGATAAACCGTGAACTAACTTATTTCACATTTGCTTCAACTTTAGAACTTTATTTCTCTAGCAGCATCTTGCACATCTGGAATCACAGATTGTACCACACTTAATGGAGCAGTTCTCTTGTGCATGTAGTCTTTATTTAATTCAGTCATGCTCTGGGACTCCATTTGTTTCTATGAAAATAGTCGCACGTGGCTGAACTTAGAAGTAAAAGCAAATAAAATGGCTCTGCTTTAAGGAAACAAACATTAATAGATATCCTAATAACACTGGAGATGAAGTGAAATTTACAAGGTTTGACAATTCCTGCAAAAGGGTTTAGCTAGTTATTCAGCATCTGCTGGTGAAATATGTATTAGCTGATGCATTCTGAAGTCTTTCTGAGAAATGCACTGAGGTTTAAAAAGAAAAAAAAGTTTACATACTCTCTTAATTATACCTGCATGTCTCCAGTGGTATTAATGAACCTGCCTTGGTGCAGCTGGTTAAAATGTGGTTTTCCAGCTTTGTTCCTCAGAAAGTTGCATTTTGTTTCATAAATACATTCGCTCAGTTTCCAAGCACACTCTGTTTTCCAGCGAAGTAAAATGTATGAGAAACACATGTCTAAATATGCTATCTGGGTGATCTTTAAGGCCTGGTGGTTGGTAAGTGACCTACAATTTGGGTGACCAGATGTCTTCTTCTTTTTTTTTTTTTTTTTTTAATAGGGACAGTCCCGATTTTCAGGGCTTTTTCTTATATAGGCTCCTATTACCATTGTAGGTAGGATGACCAGACAGCCAATGTAAAAAATCGTCCTGATTTTTCACACTTGCTGACTGGTCCACCCTACCTACCATGCCCTTCCATCCACACATCTACTTGCCTGTGTAAACACTTCTCAAAATATGGGTTAGCTCCTAATTTGGAGTTTCACTGTTCTTTGGTGCTAAACTTAAGGCACACAGGTCTTGATTTTTCAGAAATGTTGAGCCTTCCCCAGCTCGAGTTGAGATCCAGGAGGGAGCTATGGGTGCCTAACTCTTCTGGCAATCAGACCCAAGGTATCTCTAATCAAGCAACCAAAATCAGTAAATACTCTTGAAAATGTTGGTGTTAATGTTTATTAGTTATTCGGACAACATTGGTGCATTCTGCCTCAAGGTGCAGGAACCCTACAACATGGGGAGGGTCCTGATGCCTGTGCCTCCCTTCTTAGTGATCGATCTCCATGCTGGCTGTGAGACTGGGTATGCTGGTTGGGGGAAAAGCTGTTGCCTAAATTTTGCCAAACATTTGGAAAAAGCTTGAGCCAGAAATTTAATGCCCAAAGTAGAAAGCATCAGGTCCCTGAAAATTCAAGTTAAGGTGGATGGCCTATAAAGGGTTGGTTTCTTGCTTCCTGGGACAGACCGAACTAAGAGCAGTAGTAGCAGGTTACAGCACAGAACAAAAATGCAGAGACATAATTGAACTATAAAAGTGAGTAGACTGCACAGCAAATGAACTGCCATCTGTGTGACTTGTCAAGTAATATTATAGACACACTTAAAATCATAGCTGAGTAATACCTAAGCAAGTCATTTTCAAACTGCTGGCCCTTCTTCACAATGTAGAAGAAGCAGCTCCCCCTGTTGCTCTCAAGCTGACTGCTTTAGGCTGAAGGTCTGAGTGACTTCAGAAAGAACATCTACTAGTCCTTCTTGGTCTTTGAAGGAGGGAAGAACCTTCCCACCCAAAAATGCTGGTTTCACTTAGATTAAACACTTTCATGTAGTTCTGTTGGCCCTTTTTACAAGCTTGCCTGGAGGTTGGCCAACAGCTTATTGGTGCCATTAACATCCCAAGATATCTCAAGGCACTTCATTGCTTTTAAGACACATCTTTGAGCAAGGGATAGTTCAGGACAGCAGCATCCCAGCAGGGATCTTGAGAAGGAATGTGCCCCAGAGGTGCACAATACCTTTTAGACTTTCCCTCTGCGGAAAGTGAAGGTCCATAGCCCTTTGGGGTGTGTGTCTCCTCCAGTTCCTCTGCTCCCCTAAAGGCAGAGACTATCCCTCTTGCAGGGTGCATGGCAGAGGAGGGTGAGACTATACAAGGACTAGTCACAACCTGGCTCTCAGCCTGCAGCGTTATACATAGCAGGGATGTAGTGGCTTAGTTTAGGTTACCCACTTTTTTTTTTTTTTTTTAAAAGCTTCAGGCTCCCCAAATGAGATGTGGGTAAACTAGTTTATCCTCGACTACACTACTGGCAGCAAGTGAGCACGCTCCCTCATCCCCTTCCCACCTCATCCTTAGCTAACCTGAGGATTTTTGGCTTTTGTCAGCTGGTGTCACAATAGTAACCTTTTTTTAAAAGTGCGGTTTTTGTTTTTAAGCCTGAATGCAGCCAAATGTTCTACCATGTTAGTCAGATACAGTTCTTAAAAGCTTCCAGCTTTACTCATAGGAAAGTTTCTATAATAGAAATACAAAGACTATTTGTCATAATTAAGCAGAACTTATTTATATAGTGGCTGTCAAACACTACAGTACAGATTTTCCATTTCAAAGCCTCCTAGGATTTGCAGGCTGGCCATTGACTGTCACCCCTAGGCTGTTAAAGTAGAAATATGAAGATACATTCTTTTCCCTACTAATCTAAGTCTTCACCAGGGCACAGTTTTGGAAATGGCCGTTCAGGTATCCAGAATATTTATGATTTAATTGTCTTAACATAAAGATATTAGCTCTGGTTGAGCAGATGCTAGTTCATCGCCATGCAGGCTAATAACTACTGCAGTTATGACTTTGTGAAATCAGTTTCACAAATTTGAGTTAGTCTGTGCTCTAACTTTCCCATTGTCTGCAATATCCTGTTTAACATGCAATTTTCATTCTTCCATGTATCCTCTTCTATTAGAAAAATCACCACCACTATGACTCTTGAAAGCACAAGCCTACATAATACAATAATCCAGCTATGCCTCTTAATTTGTCAGTTTTACCTTAGATAAGCTTAGCTCAGTATCACCAGTATTCCCTTCTATCCACAGAGTACTACAGGAAATGTACTGAACACTGCAAATAGTGAAATTATTCAGCTGCAAAATCTATTTAAGGCAGTTGTCAAGCTTTTAAGGGACACCACTGTTCGTTCGTTCAAGAATCTCAGTGCATCAGTGTCTCACCACAATCATGAGGTAAGTATTAATGTACAGATAGGTAAACCGAGGCATTGAGCAATTGAGTGACAGAACCGTGAGTCAATTAGAAAAGAGTCCAGGAATAAGACATCTAAGACACAGCACAGAATTTGCAGCCCAGGGAGAGGAGAGGCTAAGGTAGTTTTAAGCCACCATTGTATCCTCGGCTGCTCCAGGAGCTGATAGGCTCCTGGCTTAATTTAGACCAGACCCTAGGGTTACGCCTAAATTAGAGTGGCCTCCCCGCAGACCTATGGATCTAGTGGACTCCAAAGTGCTGTGTGTGGTGTGGCCCCAGCCAAGCCTGCAGTCCACTTCCTACTCCAGGACTTGAGTGGTCCTTGGAAGGCAGATTTGTGACCGTCTTTTGGCAGTGCCAGCTCCAGAGGACTTCTTCCCCAGATGGAAAGGGGGCTTGTAGAGCACCTTTATGCTACTCTGTATGTTTTACCTGGCCTGAGGATCTCAGTCCAACAGTCCTGAATTTTAGTCTCTTGCTCTATTAAGCAACACATTTTAATTTCTCTTTAAAATGTAAAACACAGTTCAGCTATTACACCATACAAGTGTCTTATTAACATGGGATGAGGATCCTGTCTGTATTCCAGAGGGGAGTGAAATAATCCTTGTCTATTTGTCTGTCTCAGTACTTATAGTCTCCATCACTGTTACCTGAGGAGAACATTCCAAACATGAGTGAATTAATAGACCATGTAGGGTAGACTGTGGCTTTCCCAGCCATTGTCTCACTGCAGGATGAAGGGGGGGGACAGTACCAGTAGCAGTGGTAAGAGACCTTTTGCCACTGGAGGAGGGAGGCCAGCAGAGCCCTACCAGAGCCACTGGGGGAGACCTGCAGGAGCAGTGATGCCTGCTGAACCTTCACAGCACCTTCTGCAGAACCCCAGCCAGAGTGGAGCGGGGCTGGGTGCTGGGCAATGGCCACGCCCTCACACTGCCCAGATGGCCTTTGCAGTAATGCTGATGGTGCTATAATGTAGTTCTGGTGGGAGTTCAGAGAGGTGTGTATGGACAAGATTTGGCACTGGGGTCTGAGAGAGACAATGGTGGCTGCTCATTTCTCTTCCCCACCATCCCGCCCTTCAATCAAGCCACCCTTCCCTTTTCCAGATAGAACAGGCCATGTTATTACTGTGAAGAGCATGGTGGAAGATGGCTGCGTTTACTCTTTTGCAGAGGTGAAAGTAAGCCGGTACGCCCTGGTACTGCGTACCGGCAAGAGCCGGTGCACTGTACTGGGGCAGCCCAGCTTCCCTAGGGGGAAATTTAAAGGGCCTGGGGCTCCCAGCAGTGGCTGGAGCCCCAGGCCCTTTAAATTGCCTCCAGAACCCCGCTGCTGGAGCCCTGGGGTAGTGGCTGCAGGGCTCTGGCAGCTATTTAAAGGACTGGGGCGGTAGAAACAGGGGAGCCATGGGCCCTTTAAATAGTCCCCGGAGCCCTGGGCTGCTGCTGCTACCCCGGTGGGGGGGGGCACTTACCTTACAGGGTGGGCTGGGGCTGCCTCTGACCCCCTCAACCCCGCCCCTTCTGCCCTAGGCCCTGCCCCTTCTGGGGGCCAGAGCTGGCTCCAGAGTACCAGCAAGTCATTCAACTTACTTTCACCCCTGTTCTTTTGTTTTCTGCTTTCCAGTTCCATCCCATTTATAGTCCACCTTGTATCTGCTGTCTTAGATTTATTTAAAATCTCCTGCTTTGAATGTTGCCTTATTTCTTGCTCTTCTCCATTTTTCTCTCCTCTTCTTGAGGTCTGTAATCTTTTGTGCTCTTGTCTTTCCACTCCCTTTCTGTGCCCTTGTGAGTAAAATGTCAGCACCAGTTTTGGCTGGATCAGTAACTGCTTGAACATGGTGGCAGGTTTGCCCCTTGCAGAACTGCCTGGAATCAATGAGTGCCTAACTCCATCTGGACCTGGCTCATACAGGACAGGGCTAGTTTGAGGGCACAGTAATTATATGGAAGGATTAGTAGTGGGGTAGCCCTATGGGTATATATATGTAGTCACTAGCCTGCTGTTTAACTCGTCTGCTCAGCTGGTTGGTGCTAGCTAGAGAACGAAACGCTAACTTTTTTGGAAAAGGAGGATAGGGACATTGGGGATTCCTGGTTACAAGGACCAATGGTCCCTTCCACCTCCACTAAGATTCATAGACTTTAAGGTCAGAAGGGATCATCATAATCTTCTAGTCTGACCTCCTGCACGTTGCAGGCCACAACCTCACCCACCCACTCTTGTAATAGATCCCTAACCTCTGGCGTTTTAAAGACGTCAAGTTACAGAGAATCTGACACTTACACTAGTTGAAACCTGCAAGTGACCTGTGTTCCATGCTGCAGAGGAAGGCAAAAAACACCCCCAGTGTCTCTGCCAATCTGACCTGGGGGGAAAATTCCTTCTTGACCCCAAATATGGCAATCAGTTAGACCCTGAGCACGTGGGCAAGATCTGCCAGGCAGATATCTGGAAAAGAATTCTCTGTAATAACTCAGGGCTGCTCTCATCTAGTGTCCCATCTCCAGCCGTTGGGAATTTTTTCTCCTGGCAGTGGCCGATGGTCCACATGCCATTGTAGGCAGTCCCATCATACCATCCCCTCCATAAACTTACCTAGCTCAGTCTTGGACCCTGTCATAAATATAAAGGGAAGGGTAACCACATTTAAATCCCTCCTGGCCAGAGGAAAAACCCTTTCACTTGTAAAGGGTTAAGAAGCTAGGATAACCTTGCTGGCACCTGACCAAAATGACCAATGAGGAGACAAGATACTTTCAAAGCTGGGGGGGCGGGCTCCAAAGTGCTGTGTGTGGTGTGGCCCCAGCCAAGCCTGCAGTCCACTTCCTACTCCAGGACTTGAGTGGTCCTTGGAAGGCAGATTTGTGATGGTTCCCTGTGTGTGTGTGTGTGTGTGTTGCTTTTGCTGGGACCAGAGCAGGAATGCAGGTCAGAACTCCTGTAAAGGGTTAATAAGCAATCTAGTTAGATATGCATTAGATTCTGTTTTGTTTAAATGGCTGATAAAATAAGTTGTGCTGAATGGAATGTATATTCCAGTTTTTGTGTCTTTTTGTCACTTAAGGTTTTGCCTAGAGGGATTCTCTATGTTTTGAATCTGATTACCCTGTAAGGTATTTACCATCCTGATTTTACAGAGGTGATTCTTTTACTTTTTTTCTTCAATTAAAATTCTTCTTTTAAGAACTTGATTGCTTTTTCATTGTTCTTAAGATCCAAGAGTTTGGGTCTGTGTTCACCTATGCAAATTGGTGAGGATTTTTATCAAGCCTTGCCCCAGGAAAGGGGGTGGAGGGTTTGGGAGGATTTTTGGGGGTGGGGCGGGGCGGGGAAGACATTTCCAAGCGGGCTCTTTCCTTGTTATACATTTGTTAGACGCTTGGTGGTGGCAGCAATAAAGTTCAGGGGCAAAAGATAAAACAGTTTGTACCTTGGGGAAGTTTTAACCTAAGCTAGTAATAATAAGCTTATGGGGTTTTTCATGCAGGTCCCCACATCTGTACCCTAGAGTTCAGAGTGGGGAAGGAACCTTGACATGGTGGCAGAGCGGTGCGATTAACTTGAAATCATTTTGAGATTAATTTGAGATTTTTTGAACCAGAAGCACAGATTTTTTTAAAAAGAAATATTTTTTTTCCTTTGGGCTGCTGGTAAGCAGGTTTTAAGCTGAAAGCAGTTAGAGGTTTTTTTGTCTCTGCTTGGGGGCCAGAGCAAAGACAAAAGGTAATTGTCTTTTGTGAGCCGGAGTTTTCTCTACCTAAAGGCAAGGTAGTTAACCTCCTGCAGGGAAATTCACAAGTCTTCACAGACCTGAAGTTGATGTTGCTCTTAGGTAAAGAAAACAAACAACCTCCCCCCCCCCACCCTACCCCCCCAAAAAAAACTAGAGGGGTTTTCTGTCTATTGCCTGGAGATAAAGGTGTTGTGTGTGGTGTTTGTTTTTTTTTAAGGATTTTTCTGTAGGCTGACAATCACTATCAGAGAACATAGGTATCCAGTTACAGCACAACCTCTCTCTCTCTCTCTCATTTTTTATATATATATACGTTTTTTGTTTTGTTTTTTTATTTCTAACTCTCGGGTGTAAAGTTTAGTTAAAAACAGAGAGGCAAACATGTCAAACCAAGGCACAACACAAATTGGAGTTAACCAGATTGGAGGCTGCGAAAGAGGCAGAAAAAGCCCTAGAGGCTGCCCACAGGGGAGCTATGGAGGCAAGGGAAAAATAACTGGAGGAGAAGGAAAAAGAGAGGAAGCATGCACTGGAGATGGAGAAGGTAAGGGCTGAGTGGAATCTACTGGATAACCCTAAGAATCCTTCCCCAACAATCCACAAATGTGAGCGACTATGTCCACAGTATGATGAATCCAGTGATATTGCTGAATATTTTCTCACCTTTGAGAGACTGTGCACTCTCCATAAAATTCCTGAAGCTCACAAGATGACCACATTGGTCAAAAAATTAAATGGAAGAGCTCTGGACATATTCAATAAGATGCCTATTGATGAGGCTTCTGACTATAATAAGTTCAAGGATTTGGTTTTAAAGCAATTTTAAATTACGTCTGAAACGTACAGAGTAAAATTTCGAACCCTTAAGAGAGGGCCTGGACTAAGTAATGTGGATCTGTTGATCAGATGAAGGATCTGTTAGATAAATGGGCCCAAGGAAGGGGGGTCACTAGCTTTAATGGAATGTGTGATTTGATAGCTTAGCAGCAATTCCTGAATATGTCCAAGGAGGAAATAAAACAGTGTTTATGGGATAAGGAAATGGACTCAGCAGAAAGTCTTGCTTCTTATGCAGATCAATATGAGCAGTCCCAGACCGCCAGAGAGGTGAGGCAAGCCAGAACAAAACAGGTGGAGGGAGGAGAGAGGAACAACCCTGCTCACAGTTGGAGTGGATACCCGAAGGGACACCCTCAGACCACCCCCTACTACCGGGGGCAGCCCAAGGCCCCAACTACACATCCAAGGAATACTTCAGACACCTTATCATCCTGCCACAGCGTTCTTCAGCAACCCACCTCGCCCCAGTGACCCGTCAGCTGGATGATGTTTTAAATGTAACGAGCTGGGGCATGTGAAGGCCAACTGCCCCAAGAACCCCAACAGATTACAGTTCATTGAACCGGAATCACACCAGAGGTCCTCAGGCCCAGATACCTCCCAGATACCCTTGGAGCAGAGGGAAACTGGGTGGGTGGGTGGGAAGAAGGTCACCACATGGAGGGACACCGGAGCGCAAGTGTCGGCTATCCGTGCTTCCTTAGTGGACCCCAATTTAATCGATCCAGAGATCCAAGTGACAATGCCACCCTTCTAGTCCAACTCTTTCAATTTGCCTACAGCCAAGTTGCCTGTCCAGTACAAGGGCTGGTCAGGAATGTGGACTTTTGCAGTCTGATGATTATCCCATCCCAATGCTGTTGGGGGAAGACTTGGCCAATCATGTGAAGCTAGCCACGAGGGTGGGAATGGTCACTCGCAGCCAGGCTAAGCAAGCCATCACTCCTATCTCTGTTCTGGAAACTTCTACCAGGACCCAGTCAGAGGGGTTCTACCCAGACCCCGGCCAACGTCTGCAACAGCAGTAGCAGATCCAGTCCCAGAGACCCAGACAGAGCCAGTCCCAGACCCAGAACTGGCGGAACCACCAGCACCAGACCCATTGCCAGCCCTGAATCCAGTACTTGCAACCCCAACACCAGAGAGCCCCACCGAACCTGAACCGGCAGCAGCCGATAACCCGACACGAGAGGCTCAGCCAGAGCCTGAACCCCAACATAGAGCACCAGCAGAGAGTGGTTCACAGTCAACGGAAACAGCCCCATCCCCTACATCGCTTCCAGAGGGACCAAGCCTAGGTCCACAATCCAATGAGGAACTGATGTCTCCAGCATCAAGGGAACAGTTCAAGACCAAACAGGAAGCAGATGAACACCTCCAGAGAGCTTGGACGGCAGCATGGGGCAACCCACCACCTCTCAGCTCTTCTAATCGATCCAGGTTTGTTGTAGAAAGAGGACCAAATTCTTTCTGGTGGACACCAGGAAAACTGGCATCCTCAGACAGTTGGTAGTTCCAACTAAGTACCGGGTCAAGCTCTTGAGCTTAGCCCACAATCATCCTAGTGGCCATGCGGTGGTGAACAGGACCAAAGACCGTTTGGGGAGGTCATTCCACTGGGAGGGAATGGGCAAGGATGTTTCTATCTACGTCCGGTCTTGTGAGGTATGCCAAAGAGTGGGAAAACCCCAAGACCAGGTCAAAGCCCCTCTCCAGCCACTCCCCATCATTGAGGTTCCATTTCAGCAAGTAGCTGTGGATATTCTGGGTCCTTTTCTGAAAAAGACACCCAGAGGAAAGCAGTCCTGACTTTCATGGATTTTGCCACCCAATGGCTGGAAGCGGTAGCTCTAAGCAACACCAGGGCTAAAAGTGTGTGCCAGGCACTAAGACATTTTTGCCAGGGTAGGTTGGCCCTCCAACATCCTCACAGATGCAGGAACTAATTTCCTGGCAGGAACTATGGAAAGCCTTTGGGAAGCTCATGGGGTGAATCACTTGGTTGCCACCCCTTACCATCATCAAACAAATGACCTGGTGGAGAAATTTAATGGGACTTTGGAGGCCATGATACATAAATTCATAAATGAGCACTCCAATAATTGGGACCTAGAGTTGCAGCAGTTGCTCTTTGCCTACAGAGTTGTACCACATCCCAGTTCAGGGTTTTCACCATTTGAACTTGTATAAGGCCGCGAGGTTAAGGGGCCATTACAGTTGGTGAAGCAGCAATGGGAGGGGTTTACACCTTCTCCAGGAACTAACATTCTGGACTTTGTAACCAACCTACAAAACATCCTCCAAACCTCTTTAGCTCTTGCTAAAGAAAACCCACAGGATGCTCAAAAAGAGCAAAAAGCCTGGTATGAGAAACATGCCAGGGGGCATTCCTTCAAAGTAGGGGACCAGGTCATGGTCTTAAAGGCGCTCCAGGCCCATAAAATGGAAACGTCGTGGGAAAGGCCATTCACGGTCCAGGAGCGTAATCCTGTCTGGGGCAACAGCCGCTTTGAATTTCCTGACAATGGCTCGGGGGAGGGAGGCTCCATTAATTTGGGGAGTGTCAGATTTATGTCCTGGGATTGAGGTGGTTCTGGAGCAGGAGGAAACACATGAAATCAGAATATTATCTCTGTAATTGAGAGGACATGGCAGAAGGCTGAAATCCTACCTTGAGCAAGAGGCCAGATTACCTCGGGGTGAAGCAGATAGTCCTGAATGAAGGGAATAGAGGATCTGATGGAAAACCTCTCCCACCTCAGAGACTTCTGGTAGGCAACCTCAGCCCAGGCTGGTCAACTGTCCAGGAGCCAGACTCAGACTCAGAGATCTGGGGTTGGGTGCACAGTCCAGCTTCACCTTTGGGACAAGAAATCCAGCAGATTAGGCAGCTGGGGCTATAAAGCTGGGGCAAAGAGCAGCACTTTGGCTCTGTCCTGTCTGGCCATTGCCAGGACCCTGAGAATGAAAATAATTAGAGGAAAGCCGCAGTGAATACATTGCAGACCCTGAGCTCTTGGAGCGGAACTGGCCTGGTATCTGTGGCTGGCTTTCTGCCTTGGGAACAGTGCTGGCTGCTGACTCCTCCCAGGGACCACTCGTGATGGGCAGCTTTCTGCCAGGGCTGTTCTCTGTGTCTCTGGAGGAGGGAGAGCTGTGGGTGCAATGTGATTTAACACAGCAGCACCAAAATGTGGTAGCCCTCTGAGGTCACAGATAGATCTCAACCTGCTGGCTGCTGTAGCACAAGGCAGTAGTGTTATATTGTCCACTGGATGCTGGAAACGGACGCCCTTCAGGCAAGGCAGGGATGACTGGCAGCCCCGATAGACTCTTCTCAGTTCCAGGATATTAGGTGAAGTTTGGTCGTCTGGGTCCAGAGGCATTGGATTGTGACCTGACCTTGGTGATCTAGTCTAATCCTGAAGTAATGGCGCCAGCACAGCAGATGGTAGAGATGGGTTGACAGAGCACCTTTGCAAGCATGTTCCCCCTTGATCTTCAGAGATCACAGCTTTAACCACATTCATAGCCTGTCCAGGCAGTTGGTCTAATACCAGAGCCCTAAAACCATATTTTAGCTAGCATAACTTGATAGTTCAAAGTCTGCATTTGCAAAGTGTTGCTGAATATGTCCTCCTAGGAGATCTTCCCACACTGATTCTCTATCTCTTGGGTCATGTGGGGAGGGCTGGACTATCTTGATCTCTCCTGAGCTGCAGAAACACCTAGAGGACTGGAGATTGAATAGGTCTGGAAGTATTTAAGACCTAATCACTGCAATCAGCAACCTTAGTTGTAGGGGGAATGGAGGCTGCCAGGCTGCTATGTCTGAACAAAGTCTACAAGAGAATAGAATGACTCCCCAGATCCAAGGCTTCAGCCAGGGAGTGAGAGCTCTTGAAAACTGCTGATGTAATCTGATGGGATGGCTGATGACTGACTTGTTTGTTTAAATTGATAAGACCACAAGAGCAGCTTGTTTCACCCTCCAGGTGCTCCTGACAACTGATTTAATAGCACAATCATTATACACAGGGAACCAGCAGTAAAGTATAATGGCTAAAGAAATGGCATAGCACTAATGAAAAAGAGCTACCCAGGACAGGACAAGGAGTAATGGTCTCAAGTTGCAGTGGGGGAGGTTTAGGCTGGATATTAGGAAAAACTTTTTCACTAGGAGGGTGGTGAAACACTGGAATGCGTTACCTAGGGAGGTGGTAGAATTTCCTTCCTTGGAAGTTTTTAAGGTCAGGCTTGACAAAGCCCTGGCTGGGATGATTTGATTGGGGATTGGTCCTGCTTTGAGCAGGGGGTTGGACTAGATGACCTCCTGAGGTCCCTTCCAACCCTGATATTCTATGATTCTTCCTGAGCAGCACCCCCACCCTTGAGAGCTAACGCAACCAGGGCTTCCGCATGCCTGCCCGTCTGCCTTCGCTGCCACTGATACCATCCCGCACGTGCCTAGGAGCCCTGTGGCCTGCCTGGGCAATTTAAAAGGGCCCAGGGCTCCCAGGCCTTTTTAAAGTGCCTGGGCCTCTGGGCAATTGCCCCCTTTCTCCTTCCCCTCCCCTCCCCTGTCGGCAGGCCTGAATATAAAGACAGAGATCAGCTCGAAAAATGTGCCCTTGCAGTGCAAATAAATACCGCACGCATCTTATAAACTGTGTGTCTGAACATTCACACTGGCAGCTGTTCTCTCTGCTGTTAAATCACTCATCCAGCAGAAAGGAAACTGTTTTTACCAACTCATGTGACAGGTCCAGTATGGCAGGTTGTCATCAATGAGATCAGAAGTTCAGCAATGCCAATTATAACGAAAAATGTTATTTCTCAGTTTCATAGCTCATGCTTGGGGAGGATTTTCCAGGTTGCTCTGCAGAACACAAAGGGTCCTTTCCCCTCAAATTGTAGTTTTTTGTCTCCACCAGCTACATTTACTGATAGTTTACAAACCTCTCTAAACACATGCAGCACTTTACAAAGCACCAACAGAGGCTTGGCAATGGACTGCTGATATTCTAAGGCAATCTGGGTCTGTCTGGGTGCAGCCAAGACTCGGAGCCCTCCTAGGTATATCTGCACTGTGCCACGGAGTGAATGAGCCTCCCAGCCCAGGTAGACAGACTCATGCTAGGCCAGCTTGAGTAAGTTTGCTAAAAATAGCAATGTGGATGTTGTGGCACCACCAATGGCTCAGTCTAGCTACCTGTGCTCAGATCCGACCCCCCCTTCCCTACCCCCCCACGTATGACCTTGGGTGGCTACCCCGAGCTGCCAGCGTGGTAACATCTACACTGCTGTTCTTAGCATTCTAGCTTGAGCTAAACTAGTGTGAGTCTATGTGTATTGAGAGGCATGCTCCTAGCTTCAGTGTAGACATAACCATGGAGGTACTTATCCCTACCAGCTCTCAGTGATTTCAATAGGAGTTGCAGGCACTCCTCATTTTTGCAGGATCCAGACCTTTTAGTCCTCACTCAGGCAAAACTTCCACTGACTTCACTTCAGTTCTACGATGAGCTGGACTCAATTCAGTGGGTGTTGAGGATGCTTGGGACCTTGCAAGACTGGACACTAGTCCTCCATTTAGGTACATTATAAACCCACCACACAATTCAGTACCAATGGTGTCTTGAGCTTCTGCCCACGATTAGAACAGCAGAGGTGTTGAAACCACAGGTCAGGATAAAGTATTGGTACATTCACATGACTCTTGTCTACAGTATCGTGTCTGGTTTAAGGCAGTTCCATTGGTTCCTCCCTTTCATCTGTACAGAACTCCCTGTTAAATTAACCAGAAGTTGTCATTTTTTCTGATGGATTGTTACAGCTGAGCCTTGGTATGTATAAAAATGCAGACTAGCAGCCAGCCTTAATGCTGTGCTTTCTGCTAGCGTAAGCAAATTTGGACCGTTTCCAAAGTGTACTGTTAGGGTTGTTTTTTTAAATACATTTGGAAAGAATGATTGACTGAATTTCCCACAATAACTAGAAAAAATGAGCCAAGAATGTGTGTGTATCCAGGGCCGGATTAAGGCGGGGGCTTTAGGGGCTGCAGCCCAAGGACCTGCCACCCCCGCAAAAATAAATCCCAAGCAGTGATCGTCAACTCCAGGCTACTAAAAGTCTCAGGGCTCAGGCTGGCTGGCTGCATGCCGGAGCCCCACCCTGCTCCTGGAAGTGGCTGGCTGCTGATACAACTCTGCGTCCCCTGGCAGGGACCAGCTCTGCATACTGCCCCTGCCCCCAGCACTGTCCCTAGTGGCGCTTGTGGGCAGTGCATGGAGACACACTCTTTCCCCTCCCCTCAAGGGTGCATTGACGTGCTAGCAGCCAGCCGCTTCTGGGAGCAGCTTGGGGCTATGGCTGGCAGGCAGGCAGCCTGCTTGAGCCCTGCTGCGCTGCCATCAGGGAGCCGCCTGTGATAAGCACGTCCCGGCCAGAGTCTGCACCTCGCATCCCCTCCTGTATCTCAAGGCTCTGCCCCAGCTCAGAATCCCCTCTTGCACCCAAACTCCCTCCCAGAGCCCACATTCCTCACCCTCTCCTGTACCCCAACACTCTGCACCAAACTCCCTCCCAGACCCTGCACTCTCTTCTGCATCCCAAACCCCTGCCCTAGCCCCCTCCTGCACCAAACTCCCTCTCAGGAAAGACTTGTATACAGGGGCCCCACAAAATCTAATAGCCCTGGGCCCACACTTGAGTTAATCTGGCCCTGTGTGTATCATTCCAATTGGGGAGGTCTCTGAGTCCAAACAACTTGAGAGTTTGTGGATGTTCAGATTTGGATCTAGCTCCAAACTTTGCAACTCAGACTCCTCTTTACTTTTAATCCTTTGTTTCCAGGTAGTGCCCAAACACTCATTTATCAGTGTATATCGAATAACTGGTTCTGTGAATTGAAAGCTGGTTAGTAACAGTTGAATTGTTTTTCCTAGGGTACTGTGGTGTATGTATGTATCTATGTATTGAATCTTCATGGCCTTGTCTAGATTAGAATTTAGAAGATGTTAGCAGTGTGCCTGTAGCATATATTAAACTGGTCAAATTCAAGCTTTGACTCCCCATATCTCAATCCTACATTATGTGTTTAAGGCACAATGCCTTGTCTACATGAGACTGCTAGCATGTGTAACCCTTCTGCCTGTCAGAGTTGGCAGCAACAAGGGACGGGTTCAGTATCTAAGGGTTCCATTTCAATAACACAATGCAAAACTGGCTCGAGCCCCCACCCAGTGACCTGGAACAATTACATACCACCCCCCTGGGTGCCTCTAAGAGGCAATACTTCCCCTCTCGCAAGCACAGAGTCTGAGTGTAGCAAAAGCCTTTTAATAAAGGAGGGAAACAATGTGGCATTATGTTAGGGAAACACCACACACAGGATTCATAACACCAACCATGAGCAAAAGAGCCACCCCCAGGTAAGTTTGGCAGTGTCCTTTTTCCCCTCAGGATCTTAAGTCCAGCAACCCAATAGTCACTCCAGTTTCTCTCCTTGGGTAGTGCAGCCCCACCCCAGAAGTTCATCTGCAGAGTTTACCTCCCAGCGTGGGTGGAAGTGGAGGGAGGCACGGGGGACATCTTACATGCTCTGCTGCTGAGGTTGATGGCTGAGTGCTACACCTCTCCATGGGGTTCTGCTGCAGTCTTCACCGCCAGCCTCTTTACCAGCTGCCCTGCTATCCGCTCCATTCTGCTAGCTATCCTGCTGTCTGCTCACCAACTTGTCTTTGCCCCGCCCCCTTAACACAGCTCTTAGTGATTTCAGCTCTCAGTGATTTTTAGCTGGTAGTAGGGGAGCCTCAGTGCTGGTGCACCACTAGCCCAAAGTAGGCCTAATGCTTAGAACTAGGTATCAGTGATTTCAGCTCTGCAGTATGTAACAAGACTCCTAATGGAACCCAAATTAACTCTGTTGTTATACAGTCACAGGAGAAGGGCCCAAACTGCCAGATGTACATACCTGTTCTCAGCCTCTCTCAATTCACTGGGTTTTGGAACCCATGACCCTTGCCTAGCGAGTGCTACTTAGTTGAGGGCGAGTTCCCTCTGTCATATAATGCCAAGTACAGTTCTACTGTCCTTGATTCACATAACCAGGATAACAGCGCTTTATTACTCCTGCCCCAACAACAAAGAGACTGGGGATCCCACAGCAGCCAAAGTGACCATTTGGGCAAGCAGTCCATCATGCTAGGCAGGGTGGGTGTGCCCATGCAAACGAGATCAGCCCCCGAAGTCCTTTTCCACAGCTCACCACCAGACGTCAGGGTAGAGCTCATTCTGACTCTGCTTACACATGTATTAGCTAACACCTTCCAAATCCTAGTGCAGATAAGGCCTATGAGTAAAGTGGGCCCCCTGCCCTGCCTGTAGCAGTTCTCCGTGTGTGTCAATTCAAGATGGCTGACACAGTGTGCTCCTCATGGAGACTTTATATTTTTTCTGTTCATTAAATATATCAACAATCATAAGTAAGGCATGCAGCCTGAAAGTACATGCTTCCTCTTTTTTGATGGAAAAATAACAGGTTTATTTTCACTGTCTAATAAGAACATAAGAATGGTCTGGCCAATGATCCATCTAGCCCAGTATCTCGTCTTCTGGTAGTAGCCAATGTCAGATGCTTCAAAGGGAATGAATAGAACAGGGCAATGTCTAGTGATCCATCTCCTGTTGTCCAGTCCAAGCATCTTGCAGTCAGAGGCTTAGGGACACCCAGAGCATGGGGTTGAATAGAATAAGAGCTGTTTACGAACATGAACGTTGTTAGACCTTAATCCTGAAATGAAATCAGCCCATGTAGAGTCCCATAGGCCCTGATTTTGTGCAGGGCCATAGTATGGATATATTAAACAGAGAAGTGCATATATCTGTGGGTAAGACTGGTTAGAAAAATATTCCCTAAATAAATTAGTCTATTTCAAGTAAATGACCAAGATTTTTTTTAGAATCATTTGCCTGCCTGTATCTTTGAGTATGACATAATTGAAAGACCCCATGCTCTGGAACATTTGTTGAAACAACCATGGAATCTCTCTCAGGTTTATACATTTCCTAGTACATGCTGAGAAAGGCCTTTGAGAAGTTTAGTTATTTCTGTGTAGATATCCAGTCCAGCTGCATGTATTCCATAATGCTGGTAATCTTGTTAAAGATGATGAGCTTTAATATCTGAAGTCTAGGCTCCAAGGAAACGAGGACACCCCAGGGGACTTTGGGGAAAAGCTTGTTTGTGGTACTATTGCAAAAAGTAATCAGAATGCAAGAATAAAACACATTTCCAATTTCCAGACTATTAAAGTGCCATGATATACGTGCCATCTCCAGGAGGGGGGGGATTGAATTTCAAGGGTGGAGATCTGAGGATTTTTAAATGCTATGTGGAATTCCATAGGATATCTCTGAGATTTTTTTTTTTAAATTCAGATTTGTGGGCTCAACCTTGCCACAAGGAGACTTCTAATACCTCCCAAAGGCTCCTGGCATGCAGAGGGAATGGGTCAATATCCACACCCCTTTAGGGGGTGCAATAACCTCCACCTTGTGCATTGCCTTCTCTCTGACCTTTCCAGTCACCTTTTGGCTATCTTGTGCCCAGGGGTACATGGAGAAAGCAGTTCTGCAGTTGCTCGGTCAGAGTATAAGGCACGTGTCTGGCTTCTCATACCCTCCCCAGGATTGGCCTCCTGCAGATGCAGAACATCTGGTCACAGTCTGACACTTTATCAGTGGCTTCTAAAAACATACTTGGGTCTATATGGTTTTTGCAAACTTGCTTGTAGGAAGTACTTCTTTGGATATTCTGAATTTGTTCTTCAAGCTGTGATGGGTCACTTAAGTCGCATTGTTTGGAAGGGTGGGGACCACTTCAGGAAGAGAAACAAAGCAAGAGATACACAGGGCTAGAATATCTTATCTTTTCCTATCATACATATTCTCTCTGATGTATATACTAACTCCTCCTTGATTCAGGGAGAGGGGAAGATGTGTCAGATTTCTTAACCATGTAGCAGACTGTACATTCAATTTTCCCTTACCACAGTCACACCAAATAATTGCTCTTATTTTTAGCTTGCTAGCTTGAGTTGAGCTAGCATGTCTGTCTATCTGGGCTGGGAAGCTTGCTCCCAGCTGCAATGTAGGCAGCCTGTTTGTCTGCCCCCTCTCTGCTTTTTCATTGACTAGAGAACTGCTACTTGCTTGTTCTCCTATTTCTCCCTGACAGCAGCAGCAGCAGCATTGGGGCCGTTGGACCTTTCCCCTTCCCAACTGCTTTTCATCGTTTGTTAGCTAGATACAGAGGCTCTAATTTGAGGTGACAAATATACATTTAGTATGTCTAATCTGCAATTAACCCACAGCTGGCCCAGCTGACTGGGGCTCACAGAGCTTGGGCTAAGGGACTGTTTAGTTGCGGGTAGGTGTTTGGGCTGGGGGTCTAGGACCCCGCGATTAAATGGTCCCTGAACCCCACAAGCCCCAGTCATGGCCCAGCCGTGGGTGTCTAATTGTAGTGTACACATACGCTGTATCCCATGTAGAACAAGAGATACAAGGTGGGTGAGGTAATATTTTATTGGACCACTTTCTGCTTGTGAGAGACAAGCTTTTGAGCTAATACAGAGCTCTTGTGTCTCTCTCACCAACAGAAGATGGACTAATAAAAGGATATTACCTCACCCATCTTGTCTCTCTAATATCCTGGGACCAACATAACCACAACGACATTGAATACAACACCTCTTTCTGGCATTTCATTATATAAAGAGAAGTTGATACATTAAACTGTGATTATGCAATCTGATCCATTAGCACAGGACCTTATGCCCATTTGGAGCCCCATAAACTGTAATAGGATTTCATTAGGCTGCAGGAGCTAGGTTATCAATCAGATTGCAGTATTGGGGCCTTAGAGAACAGAGAAAAATGTGATTACCTTGCTACAATGACCTGTGAGGGATTAAAAAAAATATAATAATCCATCTGCAATAACAATGTAAAGGTGGAGATTATTAACAACATGTAGAGAATAGGGTAACAGTGCTAATTTGGAGGGGGAGTAATCTAGATAATCTATTAAAATAGATTTTTTTCAAATGATTAAACACCAGAATGATTAAATTTTCATCTAGATCTCTCTCCTGATGCATTAATTTGTTACTAAGTGGGTAAGCAGAAATTCACTTTTGGTGCCAAATGGCGTATTAGGATCTATGCCATTCTCTTCCATAACCGTAGACATGATTGCTGCTTGCAAAGGTGTTCATATGACTTTCTTAAACACCCTTTTGGGGTTTTCATTGAGTTTAATTTTGGGTGGTTTTGTAAGAAGGAAATTGTACAACATTTAACACCGCAATATTTTCATTCTATTGTAGAATTAACTACACTTGAAAATATTCCTTACTTATCATAAGGGTAGACGTTTAGAATGCATCTAGTCAAAATATAAATACTGGATGCCTGCTTGTAATGTGGTAAAAGTTTAAAATAATTCATTTGCATGTGCTGTACTTATTTTTGTACTGTCCAAAATGTGCTAGGTGATTTCCAATGACAGAGAAAAACTGGCTCTTGCTCTTTTAATTTCTTACAGGGTCGCCAGTTTTGGTTGGACGTATTCCTGGAGGTTTCATCACATGACATAATCTTTAATTCCTGGAGACTCCAGGACAATCCTGGATGGTTGGCAACCCTAATTTCTTATGTGCTAAACTCTTACATTCACCTTGCCCAGGAGCTATATATGTCCTAATTGCACATACAACTTAGAGTGGATGCTAGTTCACAGTCAAGCACACTGTAACAAATGCTCAAATGATGGAGGGGAGGAAACAGAATTTAGGAAAAGTGTCTTAATGATTTCAGTTGAAAAAAATGTATGACAGTTTATTGGGATCATTTACCGATACCCTTGACTGAAAGCTGTGAACTATAGCTACTTGGGTGTTGTAACAATTAGTCTCTCTCTCTTTTTGGATTTTTATCCCTCTCAGGAAGTAAGTATTTTTTATCCCTCCAGGATTGGTGCTTGTACATGTATTCCTTTTTAGACATGAAGAACAAGTGCATTTTACCAACAGATTTGACTTTAGTTCTTTTTAGAAAATCAAAACTAAAAAATACACTATGCAGAGCCAGTAACTAATGCCATAGATTCTCTTTTATTACAATTACATTAGTCTTAGTCATTCTGGTTTTTGGCTCTCTTCAAAACATTGCTGTGGTCATTATGGGCTAATTGGGTAGTTAGAAGCAGGTGACTTAAAGAGATCTCAGAATATCTAATCATCATCAGTGCTATTGAAAGTGGTCAGGAATTCCCTCTGGGCACTCTGCAAGTCAGGGGCAGCGCAAGGACAGAGTTGTAACTCCAGTTTCAGTTTGCTCCTAGCTTCCCTATTGCTCCACAGGAGAAGTAAGCTGCACCAGCCCCCAAGCTTATTTCTTCCTTTTGTGCCAGGTCAGCTGCACTGGCTGGGCTCTGGACTCCAAAGCACAAAGGCCCAGATCCTCAAAGGTATTTAGGCACTTAATTACCATAGAAAGTTCTTCTTATTCTCCATTGCTGCCCACCGGCATGGGAAGGGGAGTTTCAGCCCAGAGACAGCTGTTCTCCCACTCATACTGGGTCTGATGTGGGTAGTTCCCCCTAAAGCCCCTTGCTCTCCTACAAAGGTGTGGCAGCCAGGCTCATGACTGAGCTCTAAGTGATTGAGTACTGCGTGAACTTTGTTACGTTATTGGAGCTGTTCTGGCAAGGCAAGTGTTTCATACTATAAATCCTTCTGCTCCCTCAATGTACAAAGGAGTGTCATGCCAGTTGATGGGTAGCAGGGGACTCTGCCAATTTCCCAGAACCATGTAATAATTAGTTTAAGATACTTTACAGAGAAAACAGAGTCAAGGACTGCAGTTGCTTGGTAGAAATGGCCATGTGAATCTAGGACAATATTCCAATTTATGGTCTGCTTTATATTAAAAAAGGCAGTTTGTTTGTTCTCCTGTTTATAGATCTTAATACAGTCGCCTAAAATATAAACTCTGTAAAACCCCATGAAATGTATGAAGTTACCTAGTGATAGAGGAAGAGAGAACGTGGTCTGGTGGGGGAAAAAAAACTGAACAGGTTAGAGTAGCCCACTGCAGCACAGCATCATGGCCCTTCTGCAGCTCATTTCTTTACTATCTGTTACTGTGGGGTTCTCCTCTGGGAACCCTGAGCCACCTCTTAGAGAGAGAGAGAGAGAGAGAGTTTTGCTGGAGCTTACTCTGTGAGACGGCTGCTGGGCACCATAGTCTATCCACCTCACTAGCCAACTCCTCAAGACTCTGCCTGTCTTAACCTTGCCTTGCAGATATCAATCAGTGAACCTCAGGTACGTCTTTCTGCAGCATCCAGTTCTGTTCACTGGGCACTTGCAGAAATTGTTTGTCTCTAAATGCACAGTTAAGTGCACCCAAACACCCATAACTCTGCCCTGTAGTGACACTATGCAATAACCAAGTAACCATGATTAATTAGCACATAAGTGTTTGTAGTTGCAGATTAGATTTAACTAATGTACACCTGTACCTGAACCAATGATTAATGTAATGGTTTGTCTGAATGTTCTGCTAAAATGCTCTTTCAGATATTATACTTCAGATAAATTCCAAGTGATAAAAGACTACTGCAGTGTTCAGAGGGAAATACATTCTATGGAAATGGCTAATATTCAATTCAATAAAATTACAAGGGGGGAAGGTACAGTTAGCTGGAGAAGGTAGCTGCCTTCCTCCGTATTACATAAAGCTGTTTTTACAGCTGTATTTCAAAATACTATTAATTCTGAACAGAACTCAAAAACATATAAAGCACACAATGCTAGGGAATTGCACATGTTCACATACATCTTTGCAGATGGTGGTTTTGCATAGAGTGTCAAGACTCACCCTGCTAGACTGATTCTCAACATCTATTATTGTCTCTCTTCAGTTAATGTCCAAAATAAATTTATCTTTTATTTGTGAGGATAGGATGAAGTAAAGATGTCACTTCACATAGGGATCTGAATATTACTAACTTGTCAAGGAAGGGAGGTACAATGGTTAGGGCACTACTCTACTACTTGGGTGACCTGGGTTCAAGTCCCTGCTCTGCTAGAGACTTTGTGTGTGACCTAAGACAAGCCAGTTAGCTTCTCTGGGCCTCAGTTCCCAATCTGTAAGATGCAGATAAAAGTGTTTCACTACCTTACAGTGGAGTTGTGACAATAAATAAATATGTTTAAGATTGTGAAGTGCTCAGATACTATGGTAATAGAGGCCTTATACATACTCTGCTATTTGTATATGTCTAAACTCAAAAAGAAACAGACATACAAGAAAAGATTTTGCATGTGAAAAAGGATTGCAGGAGAGGTCCAGCTCTTATTAATTTAGATTCATGTATATTTACCCTCCTTTATTCTCTCTTCTATGGAGAATTAGGGAGCTATGTAGATATTATCATTCCTTAGTTTGAGTTTAATCATCAGTTCCAGCTGGCCTGCAATGGATTAAGTCATTGGGGGATTATCAGTATTTCTTGAAATCCGGGACAGTACCAGCAAAATGCAAGTCAGTTCTGTCCCAAGAGATGCTTTATTCTGGAGAATGAGGCATTTTGCAAATCTAGAAAACAAGTAGTCCCATTAACTTCAGTAAGTAACTATATGAGTAAGGCATGCAGCATTTGACCTCAAATGTGGAAGAAATCGTGCGGAAACACTCCACCCTCTCCCTCACACCCGCATGCCTTGAATAAGTGACCTGTATGTGTTGTGCAATCTCTACGAAAGAGACCCTGAAACAAATAACTTGGGCTAGGATTTTCAGAGTTGCCTAATAAAGTTCCGTGCCCAACTCCCAAGGGAATTGGGAACCTTAATTTCCTTGGATTCCTTTAAAAATCCTAGACTTCATTTATTACTAAAGTCAATGGAGAATCTGATGAGTAAATATTTCAGGATTGGCCCATGTGATTTAAGTTCCAGTTTCATACCAGCTACTCAGACTGGGAATTTTACCATCCATGTCAATGGGAGCAACAGAAACTCTGCTCATTAAGTGGCCAATCCAGTGAGGTGTTAGACACCCTCAGAAAGTGCTCCGCACTTTGCACCGAAATTTCACTCTTTGCTGTCAACACAGTTGTTGGACAGGTGACTCTGCACACTGGAAACTGTTTTCACTGTAAGTTTTTACAAGTGTCTCTGCTTCATTAGGGGGAACGTAGCATGAGTAGATTGTTCAGTAACTGCCTCTTTATGCCAACTGGCAAAGGACACACACCATACTGTTGTCAGACTATTTAGCCCTTAACTGTGCATTTCCATATCTTAACTTGTTTGGATTTCTTTTAAGTAGGCTTGTCAAGCGATTAAAAAAATTAATCGTGTGATTAAACAACAATAGAATACCATTTATTTAAATATTTTTGGATGTTTTCTACATTTTCAAATATATTTAAATTATAACACAGAATACAAAGTGTACAGTTCTCACTTTATTAATTTTTATTACAAATACTTTCTCTGTAAATAACAAAAGATAGTATTTTTCAATAGAAATAGTATTTTTCAATTCACTTAATACAAGTACTGTAGTGCAATCTCTTTGTCATGAAAGTTGAACTTACAAATGTAGAATTTATGTAAAAAACTGCATTGAAAAATAAAACAATGTAAAACTTTAGAACCTTCAAGTCCACTCAGTCCTACTTCAGCCAATTGCTCAAACAAACAAGTTTGGTTACAATTTGCAGGAGATAATACTGCCTACGTCTTGTTTACAATGTCACCTGAAAGCGAGAACAGGCGTTCGCATGGCACTGTTGTAACTGGCGTCGCAAGATATTTAGATGCCAGATGCACTAAAGATTCATATGCCCCTTCATCTTCAACCACCACTCCATAGGACATGTGTCCGTACTGATGATGGGTTCTGCTCAATAACAATCCAAAGCAGAGTGGACCGATGCATGTTCATTTTCATCATCTGAGTCAGATGCCACCAGCAGAAGGTTGATTTTATTTTTTGGTGGTTCGGGTTCTGTAGTTTCTGCATTGGAGTGTTGCTCTTTTAAGACATTTGAAAGCATGCTCCACACCTCATTCCTCTCAGATTTTGGAAGCCTCTTCAGATTCTTAAACCTTGGGTTGAGTACTGTAGCTATTTTTAGAAATCTCATATAGGTATCTTCTTTGCATTTTGTCAAATCTGCTGTGAAAGTGTTCTTAAAACGAACATGTGCTGGGTCATCATCCAAGACACTATAAGATGAAATATATGGCAGAATGCAGGTAAAATGGAGAACTGTATGTCTTCGGCTCCCCCGAGGAGTTCAGTCACAAATTTAATTAACACATTATTTTTTTAATGAGCATCATCAGCATGGAAGCATGTCCTTTGGAATGGTGGCCGAAGCATGAAGGGGCATACGAATGTTTAGCATATCTGGCACATAAATATCTTGCAATGCTGGCTACAAAAGTGCCATGCAAAGGCCTGTTTTCACTTTCAGGTGACACTGTAAATAAGCAGGCAGCAGCATCTCCTGTAAATGTAAACAAACTTGTTTGTCTTAGCAATTGGCTGAACAAGAAGTAGGACTGAGTGGACTTGTAGGCACTAAAGTTTTACAATGTTTTGTTTTTGAGAGAAGTTATGTAACAGAAAAAAGTCTACACTTCTAAGTTTAACTTTCATGATAAAGAGATTGCACTACAGTACTTGTATGGGGTGAATTGAAAAATACTATATCATTTTTACAGTGCAAATATTTGTAATAAAAATAATATAAAGTGAGCACTGTGCACTTTGTAGTCTGTGTTGTAATAGAAATCAATATATTTGAAAATGTAGAAAAACATCTGAAAATATTTAATAAATTTCAATTGGTATTCTATTGTTTAAAAGTGCGAAAGTTAACTGCAATTAATCGGCTGCCCAACTTTTAAGCTTAACCATTAATGCTGAATTTCCTGAGTTTGTAATGGGTGTTGGGGATAACTACAACACCCCTGTAATATTTTTATCCTTTGTTATTGCTATGTACTCAACCGTAACTCCAGTCTTTATCAGGGATTGTACACAAATCATGTTACATTTCTGTACCTGGATTAGATGAGTTGTGTAGGTCATTAACAAGCACAATGTGAAACGTGTACTTTTGAATATTACAACTGAATATACAATTTAAAAAAAGGTGTTCAGCAACTATTCAAGCACTTGGATTTAAAACAAGCTTTTCATGAGTTTTCACAGCAGGAAAACTCAAGCAAAGGAATGTTCGCAGCATGTAAACATGAAAGGGTCGCAGATGTGGTCAAATTGAAATCTGCATTCAAAATAACATCTGTGGAAACATTTTCTGCTACTTCTTTCTAGTAGTAATTAAGTTCATACTTGTAGGGAGGTATTTTCGTTTTCCTTTTGGCTTATTCTCACTGATTTACTGAGTTGCTTTTTGTCATGTAATTTTTTTCTCTGTCAAACACAAATATAAAATTATCTTGTGAACCATTTTTCAGCAGCCATCAAAGAACAGCTTTGAAGTATGTAGAATGCTGCTGGCTTAAAATGAGATAAATAATCAAGAAAGAGGGCTGCTGAATGAAATAACTGGAACAAAAACCTCAGATATGTCCTAGGTTTAAACACAAAGTTTCTATAAATGCATTTAATTCAGAACAAAGAAATCAGTATGGGATTATATATAATCGCTAGTATAGTATGTCTCTGAGAAACAGAATTCTATCTAAATTGTGGAACTGAATCCTATAATGTGAAACAGATCAGAGTGTGGTATGGTTCTCTTCTAATTTTACCTTGGACTAGAAAAGTTCTTTATCAAGTTATATTTTCTGTAGTGTTTCTATTTCTGTATGTGTCTTGTAAGAGGATGACTGTTCTGTTTTGCCTGTGACACATTTATTAACAAAACTACTACTTGAGGACTTCAAAATTATTTTGAAAGACCGTACATGTTTCACAAGGGTAACATTAAAGCTGGCAGGAGTAGACATACATTTTACTTCCATTAATGGTTGCAAGGTGATTAATATGACAGAAGTGTTAGGCATGGGGAAACTTCCTGTTTGGACTACTCCGATGTTCCCCTTAAACAGCCCTCGTCCTTCCCCAAATACTTAAGATTAGGGAATTCAATCTGTTTGTTAGCACTTGGTACAATTAGGGTTGCCAACCCTCCCGGTTTTGCTGGGAGTCTCCCAGAATCAGGCTCTATCTCCCGGAGGCTACTGAAGCCAAACCGGGAGATTTTAAGCTACTAAAAGTCTGGCGGGGATAAGGCAGGCTCCTTGCCTGCCCTGGCTCTGCACTGCTTCCAGAAGTGGCCCTTGGGGGGCACGGGGGGACACGGGTCTGCCCATGCCACGAGTGCTGACTCCACAACTCCCATTGTCCAGGAAGTGCAGCCAATCAGAACTGTGGGGGCGGTGCCTGGAGCTCCCTGCCCGCCCCCCCTCAGGGGCTGTAGGGATGTGCTGGCTGCTTCTGGGCGTGGCGCACGGAGGGAGCAACGCTTGGAGCCCCCTGGCCCTGCTTACCTGGGGCAGCTCCCAGTCGGTGGTGCAGCAAGGTAGGCTCTGCCCCCGGAGCTTCCACTGGCCGCAGTTCCTGGGCAATGGGAGCTGCGGAGTTGATGCTTGGGGTGCGGGCAGCACGCAGAGACCCCTGCCTCCCCAGGGCTGCAGGGACATGCCAGCCACTTCTGGGAGTGGCGCTGGGCCAGGGCAGACAAGGAGCCTGCCTTAGCCTCGCTGTGCCAGAGCCCTCAGCCCCTCTTGCACCCCAAACCCCTGCCTCAGCCCAGAGGCCCCCCCCCCACACTCTGAACCCCTCGGGCCCCAGTCCAGAGCCTGCACCCCAACCCCTTGCCCCAGCCTGGGGAAAGTGAGTGAGGGTGGGGGAGAGTGAGCGACGGAGGGAGGGGGGATGGAGTGAGTGGGACAGGCCTCGATGAAGGAGCGGGGCCTCAGCCCAGGGGTGGGGCAAGGGTATTTGGGTTTGTGTGCTTAGACAGTTGACAACCCTAGGTACAGTAGGCTCTGTACTGTCTTAACTACCCTAGGTTCTAATTGCTGGTATTTTCATAGAATTCTATTGAAATAGTTTTAATTCCGAGAATGAAATCTTTCCCAAAGACTTAAACACTGAGGTCTAGCTAGCTTGAAGCCCCATTTGACATGTTTTCTTCTCAACTGTTCACCCCTGTGTATTTTAATTGTGGTTAGAACTGCAATATCTGGAAATTCAAGCAGATAGGAAGTTAAAAATATAGTACAACATCTTTGGTTCTCCCCCTCCCTCACCTACCCACTAAATTACCTCTCTGGTAGAAAGCATATGTGGTGTTTTTCAACCATTCATGATAAGTCAGGGACCACCATCTTTCCCATGAATTCCTTGTAAGAAAATTGGGAGATTTTGAGATGGGTCAGAAATGAGAGCAGGTGCATTAGAGCATATTACATAACTTGGAAAACTCACTGCATTTCAGTATCATTGCCCTGTTCACTATCCAGCATCTGAAAGAGTTCATAAGTAGTAGTTCTAAATCTTTGTTGCCTTCACCACTAGGCCTGACTGCCCATGGCCCAGGTGGCAAGAGTTCAGCCTGCCAGTTAGAACTGGGTCCAGGGTGGGCAGAATCCAGGAAATGAGCCTAGGACCAGTACTGGAGGGGGCAAAAACCAAGTGCTAGGGTGCGGGGAGTAAACTGTAGTTGTAAGCCACAGGCAGACCAGGGGATTAGTACTGGAGAAACAGAAGTGGAATGCCAGAATCAGAGGGTCAACCAGAGTTTTAAGCCAGAGGCAAACCGGGGTGGGGTGGGGTGGGGTGGGGATCACAGCCAGAAGTCTGAAACCAGAGGAGAGTGGGGGCTGAAATGAGCAGGAGCAAGGGCAAGCACAGCTGCAGGCATGGTATCCGTTGAGCAACCTCTGAACTGCTGTGGAAACTAGGCTGATAGGCAGGAATGCTAAACCAGCAGCAGATCAGGAGCTGGGACCAGCCTGAGAGACCGTGCAGCTGGGCTTACTGGTTGCCTAGCAGCACAGTTAGGGAGCAGGCCAGCAGCTGGTCCTAGTTGGTCTCGTCCCTGACTATCTTGCTGTTGTACCACTTTCAGCTTCTCCTGCATCAAATAAAGCAGGCATCTATTCTCTATAGATTTTGATTGTAATTGCATGATTTGATCCTACTTTTATTTTGGTTCCCAAAGCAGAATAGAATCAGAGACCCTCATGAATTCCGTAACAGCAAATCTAATTGTGCTAATGAATCAAGCTGAAGTAAAGCCCCCAAAGTAGTTGAATTCTGGTTGGTTGGTGACTAAATTAAAAAGTTAGTCTTAGAAATTGGTTATACAGTCAGATTTGATTCTTCTAGTTTATCCTATTTCAGACAGTGTCCAGAACCAGATGGTTCAGAGAAAGGTACAGTAAAGCTCATGGGGATAAGACACACCAGTAGTTTGTCTTCCGATATGCCTTTGTAGCTCCCTCTCAGTTTAGTGTTAGTGATGCAGATGTATTCTGAAACCAGAATGTGGCCACATTATTATTTTTTTTAAAAGTTGCTTTTCTAGAAACCACAAGACATAACACCATGCATGACCAACTCTATCCAGATACCTGGCCACACAATACACTCAGATGGGTCTGTCAGCTAGAGTATGGTGTCCAGAAATGGGCACTATACTTTAAGAAAGATGTGGACAAAACTGAAGAGAGTCCAGAGGAAAGTAACAACAAAAAGACATTTAGAAAACATGACCTGTGAGGAAAAGTTGAAAGAACTGGCCATGTTTAGTCTAGAGAAGAAATGATTGAGGATGGACATACAGCCTCAAATGTATGAAGGGCTGTTATAAAGAGGATGGTGACTATTTTTTTCTCTGCGTTCATTGAAGGTAGGACAAGAAGTAATGGGCTTAGTCTGCTGCAAAGGAGATTTCAAGTTAGAAATTTTTCTTAATATCTACTCTAAGGATAGTTAAGCCCTGGAATAGGCTTCCAAGGGAGGTTGATGAATCCTCATCATTGAGGGTTTTTAAAAACAGGTTAGACAAACCCCTATCACAGATGGCCTAGGTATAGTTGGTCCTGCCTCAACACGAGGGGGGTGGACTAGATGACCTCTTGAAGCTCCTTCCAGACCTACATTTCTATGATATGGGTTGAATCTTGAAATCCTTAGCTAACTTTCTTTCTTCAAGCAAAATTCCCATTTACTTGCCCATTTGGCCCAATTAAATTAATGACAACTTCTCCAGAGTCTCAAAAGAATGAATAGTACCATTTATTACCAAGGTTTAATTTTAACTTGTGCCATATTTCAAAAATGTAGTCAAAACAAAAGACCATGGCACGATTTTGAAGCACAAAAGACTGGTGAGTAGTGTGGCTAATGTATCCTCCTTCAAGAGCTTTGAAATAGCTTTTCAAATCCTTCTGGTGTCAGTCACTATGCAATTTAAGTGTGGTGTTTGTTCAGTTACACATCTGTTCTTCATAAAGGGTAGTGCCACTCTTATTGGGAACAGTGCCATCTGTTCCATTATTTTCTAAAAGGTATTGTTCACATGAGCTACCCAGGTAAGGATATACCTAATCTAGATAATCCAGTCATGAAATGTAAGGGGCTATAAAGGGCAAAATAAGAACTGGTAGTCATTAACTGTCTACATTCATGTAAGTGGGACCCAGGCGATTTTTCTACCTACACAGAACCGTTTTTATTGATTCTGTTAATAAAGGAGATGGAAATTACTATAAGGAGTCTCTGAAACAGATAATGAAACAATAATTCTCCACAGCCATGAAATATTTAGGTGCACTGATCTTTTACTATCTTCCCGAAAATGGGCATCAGATTTTTTTTTGCTTTAAGAATGGCTTAAAATTAAGTAACAATTTGGCCTTCTGAATAAGGTCACAATGTAATAAATAAATCTCAGTTCCTAGGAAATAGGTTTTGCAACTGGCCATTTAATTCACCAACACGTGGAAGCCCTTTTATTTTATTATATTGCAAGGCATCCAGTAAACTCTATGTAGTGGACTAAAAAGGCTCAAGTTGAGAAAGCATCTAAATTAGTTTTACCCTGAGATCATTTAATCTAGGTTCATCTAGTTTTTTAACTCTGTCCTTAGAGATCTAAGCAACACTTTCACTCTAGCTTGGCTTAGGAAGAAGATCTTAAGGAAATTATGGCTGGTGCCTCATGCAGCATCTTGTCTCTTGAGCACCATAAATCAAAGAGCACGTATTGTTATAATAGAGGTTAGGTGAAACCTGGTTGCTGGTGGGTGTGATAGCCATCCTTCATTCAGACAATCATAAGAAGTAGCTAAGTGCCTTGTCAAGGTTCCTTCCCCACTCTGAACTCTAGGGTATAGATGTGGGGACCTGCATGAAAACGTCCTAAGCTTACTTTTACCAGCTTAGGTTAAAACTTCCCCAAGGTACAAATTAATTTTACCCTTTGCCCTTGGAATTTCCACTGCCACCACCAAACTTTAACTGGGATTACTGGGAAAACGTGGTTTGGACACGTCTTTCCCCCCAAAATCCTCCCAACCCTTGCACCCCACTTCCTAGGAAAGGTTTGGTAAAAATCCTCACCAATTTGCATAGGTAACCACAGACCCAAACCCTTGGATCTTAGAACAATGAAAAAGCATTCAGTTTTCTTACAAGACTTCTAATAGAAGTAAAGGAATCACCTCTGTAAAATCAGGATGGTAGATACCTTACAGGGTAATTAGATTCAAAACATAGAGAATCCCTCTAGGCAAAACCTTAAATTACAAAAAAGACACACAGACAGGAATAGTCATTCTATTCAGCACAGTTCTTTTCTCAGCCATTTAAAGAAATCATAATCTAAAACATACCTAGCTATATTACTTACTAAAAGAACTCTCCTCCTTCCATACGCTCCCCTAATTACCAGTGGAAAAAAGGCATACTTGGAATACCTCTGGTCAAACTTGTGGCTCAGATGAGCCTAGGCCTCCACAACAGCTGTGGTGTTCAGCATACACAGAGCCTGCTGCACCTTGGGCAGGTCACTAACAGTTGATTCCAACCTTGAAGCCTGTTAGGCACCAGTCCACAAACTGGATGCTATGCTTGGTCTTGATGGTGGCATATATGGTGGCAATAGCAGTACTGACATCTTTGGGACCTGTATCACCACGGTACAACAGGCTGCAGGCCATGTATTTGCTGTGGTGAGGGTCACAATTTGCCATCTGGTTGGCTGGCTCAAAGCAAGCATTTGTGATCTCTGCTACAGTCAGATGCTCTTGGTAAACTTTCTCAGCAGAGATGACTAAGGCATAGATGGCCAGAGGGAAGTGCATATGGGGGTAGGGCACCAAGTTGGTCTGGAACATTCAGGGCACCATAAAATCAGATGGAGGTGGTGATGGAGGACATGACTTACCTTTTCTGTTCCACTAGTATCTCAGGAGGATGTTTAAACAGCTGCTACCAGCAGGTCCAGATAAAGTGCATCCAAGAATTTTAAAAAAGCTGCTGGAGGAGCTTGCTGGATCATTAATGTTTGTTTTGTTTTGTTTTGTTTTGTCAAGTCTTGGAACACAGGGAAAGTTCCAAAAGACTGGAAGAAAGCTAATGTTGTCCCAATACTTAAAAAGGATAAACAGGATGACCTGGCTAATTATAGGCTTGTCAGTCTATTGATCTTGGAAAAGATAATGGAGCAGCTGATATGGGACTCAATTAATAAAGAATTAAAGGAAGGTAAGATAATTAATTCTCATCAACAAGTGCTTATGGACAATAGATCCTGAAAAACTAACTTTTTTCTTTAGATGAGATTAAAATTGGTTGACAAAGGTAATAGTATTCATGGAATATATTTAGATTTCTGTAAAGCATTTGACTTGGTACCACGTGACATTTTGATTAAGAAAAACAGAACCCGAATCCTAGAATGATATAAAATTAATGACAGGTTTCAGAGTAACAGCCGTGTTAGTCTGTATTCACAAAAAGAAAAGGAGTACTTGTGGCACCTTAGAGACTAACCAATTTAATATGGCCCACATTAAATGAATTAAAAACTGTCTGCTAGATCTTAAAATGTAACTATAAATGGGGAATCATTTGAGTGGGAGTATTTTTAGTGGGGTCTTGCAGGGATCAATTCTTGACTTTCTTTTTAACATTTTTATCAATGACCTGGAAGAAAACATAACTGAAAGTTTTCAAAAAGAAAAGGAGTACTTGTGGCACCTTAGAGACTAACAAATTTATTTGAGCATAAGCTTTCTTGAGCTACAGCTCACTTTATTGGATGCATGCAGTGGAAAATACAGTAGGGGGATTTTATATACACAGAGAACATGAAACAATGGGTGTTACCATACACACTGTAACAAGAGTGATCACTTAAGGTGAGCTATTACCAGCAGGAGAGCGGGGGAAGGGAGGAGCGGGGGAAACCTTTTGTAGTGATCATCAAGGTGGGCCATTTCCAGCAGTTGACAAGAACGTGTGAGGAACAGTGTGTATGTGGGGGATTAAACATGGGGGAAATAGTTTTACTTTGTGTAATGACACATCCACTCCCAGTCTTGATTGAAGCCTAATTTAATGGTGTCCAGTTTGCAAATTAATTCCAATTCAGCAGTCTCTCATTGGAGTCTGTTTTTGAAGTTTTTTTTGTTGTAACATTGTGACTTTTAGGTCTGTAATCGAGTGACCAAAGAGATTGAAGTGTTCTCCGACTGGTTTTTGAATGTTCTAATTCTTGACATCTGATTTGTGTCCATTTATTCTTTTACGTAGAGACTGTCCGGTTTGGCCAATGTACATGGCAGAGGGGCATTGCTGGCACATGATGGCATATATCACATTGGTAGATGTGCGGGTGAACGAGCCTCTGCAGATGACCCCAAAATTGGGAGAGTGCTAAATAATGAAGTACTCAAAGTCACCGATACAGAGCAATCTGGATCAATTTGTAAGCTGGGCACAAGCAAACAATATGTTTTTAATATGGCTAAATGTGAATGTATACATCTAGGAACAAAAAAATGCACATCATACTTGCAGGATGGGAGGACTCTGTCTTGGAAAACAGTGACTCAAAAAACCAACAACAACGTGGGGATATGTTTTAGGAATTATTTCGGGGAAGTTCTATGACCTGGAGGTCAGACTAGATGATCACAATGGTCCCTTCTGGCCTTGGTATCTATGAATCTTGGCAATACAAATATCTTGTTAAAAGAGAAACTGGGGCAGTACAAAATATTTGCAACAAACCCTAGATGTGCCAGAACCAAACCTCCAGTGTCCTGCGCTGACCTACTTTTAACTCTGAGGGACTTCTCTAGTTCTGAACTTAGCTCTTGTCCTCTGTCTCCTACAGCAGCCTGAGCCAAAACCTTGGATGTAAATTTTAGGGAAATCCATATTTGGATCTTTGTGGTTCATGCCTCTTGCTACACAAAACCCCTAACAATATACAGCTCACCTGGTTTCTGATTTTGTGACAAACTTGTAACTCAGTGCTGAAAGGTTCACTAAACTTTCCAATGAATATGTGTCCATTTCTGTACATTATGGGTTCCACCAAAATCATGTGAAATTTGAAGCTTTGTCACAGTCATATGAAACTTGGCAGTTTCCACTGACGTTCATTTTGAGTGACTTTCTATTTTAACTTTTGGGGTAATGGAAATGTATTTTGAACATGTGGCTTACTACCATATCAAAGATGCATTTTAAAGGGCTTTGCTGCATTACTATATTTGACTATTGCATATCAAATATCTCTTTAACCAGTATTGATTTAAGCGAGCCTCATAGACTAACTGTTCTATATGTAGCTGTGTAACTGTTTTCAGCATTCAACATCTTAGCACTTTATGGAGCCTGCTGTCTGTAGGGTCAACTTCCATTTTTATGAAGTAAAGTGCTGTAGGGTGTTAGGATGCCCTGTGTTCTGTCACAGAGATTTGACTCTTATGGTTCCTTTATTCTAAAATAAAAACCATTCAGACTGAATGTATATGGTTTTTGCTCTTCATAGGTGTAAAAAAGTAACACTTAACTGTCTGCGAAACAAAGATTCAATCCACCTCTTCATTTTCTCATCTTTTCTCCTCCTGGGTCTTGTCAGCTTTAATTGTACAAATGTATTTAGGGCCCACCTTTTGCATGACACCATTTTATAAACGCCATGGGATTTATTTTCATTATTTCCTGTGCACAGTGACAGGTCCCCCCAGATAAAGGAACCCAGTGAAATAATTTCCAAAACAAGAATTTTTCATTCTAACATGTTTGTGAGTGTGGAAGAAATTCACATCTTACGAAACAAGTATATTGTTTTTGAGTTTATCAATAATGTGAGTGATTTATTTTCCCCATGGAAAAAGTAATGATCATTTCCCCTTTATGGACCAGATGATGGTTTACCTGGGGCAAGCTGGAAAAGATAAGGGGAGCCCTTTACCCCCCCGCCCCGCCCCGCCCCAGTACATCTTTGAAGGGGGCAGCCAAAATCTGGCTGTAGCACTAGGGAATGTAGGGCTGGGGGGAGTAGTTAGTGCAGCCACCAGGACTAACAGCCCCAGAAGACTGATTCCAGGAGGAGCAAGGATGATGCCATAATCCCAACTTCTTCCACCTCAGCTGGTGTTGGCAGCAGGCCAATAAGGATTTCTAATTAATCTTTCTTGTGTTCTTAGCACTGTTACCCTCCAGCTATCTCCCTGACTCCCACCATGTGTTTCACCCACTAGTTGTTCATCTTAATTTAGTCTCAATCCCACAAAGATTTACATCTGCGCATACTTTTACATATTCTGAATTGTCTCAATGAAACCAATGGGACGATGCAGTGTGCAACGTTAGAGACGGGCATAAATCTTTGCAAGATCAAGGCTTTCAGTTGTAAGATCTTTGGAGCTGCAATGTGCTCATGCGGTTGTACAAGAGGATCTTGAAATGACAAGGACCTCCAGGTGCTGAAATCACTATAATAGTGTAATAGTCTAAAGCACTAGTCTCTGTTTCTAGAAATTGAGCTTGAAACCTATGCTAGGTTACAAGTAAAAAATGTGATGCACTTTCTTCATCCTTCTTGAGGAACCAGTGTTCATAACCACTGCTGGTCTCTGCTCAGTAGACGATTACCGTTGGACTAGAGTATTGCACTATAGGATTCAGATACAAGTATCTTGCACAGAGACCCTCCACTCTTCCTTATTCTAGCAAGTGCTATCAGGGCTTGATTCTGTACCACTGAAGTCAATATGAATTTTGCCATTTTGTTCAATGTGAGCAGGCCCATAAGACTTGATCCAAAATCCATTAGAGTCAATGGAAGAATCCCATTGGCTTCAATGGGAGCAGGATTAGGTCCCTAGTATTTTATTTTCATAAGAAACTTAAATTCCTCCCAAAGACTATGATAGCTCTAATTAATAATATTGCAGGCATAGCAATATTATGGATTTTAAACACATCCTTTTTTCTTAGCTTAGTAACTATGGTTTTATATGAAAAAGCTATGTCAAATGATAGCATTATGGTGTATAAATGGTTCAAAAGAATTATATTTTATTGCATCATAGGCACTTTAAAATTTTTAGATTTATTTTTCAATCCTCTAATTTTTTTCCCCATATTAAATCCAGCTTTGAAAAATTTATAACCTCTTTAACTGGATGTGTTAAGAAATATTGGGGAAACTCAAATGAGTCAGCACATTTCACTTTCAGTTGTTATTGAACTACTAACGAATTAATACATATACTTTTTTGTCCATTAAAATGGTAGTAATTTACTCAGTTCTCTCATTTAATACTCAGTGCAATAATTTACTGAAATAAAAAAATAATAGAGGTTCTTCTCCTTTGTAATAGGCTGGGAGAATGGGAGTGTTCCAGGAAAAACAAAGCTGAGATTTCCATGAGCTATGAAGATGAATAATTACAGCACACTGAAACATTTAACATATACTTCTTAGTAAGTATGCAACATCTTTAAGGCTTTTAAAGATTATCCTTTGAAATTTAAAATCAAAAGAATGATCAAAATTGTGACTTTTTTAAATTACAATACTAATTCATGCAGTCTGATTAATATATTGAACAGAAAATGCTTGCATGAAAATAGTGACTTCTTCTTTACTAAAAACTAAATGTCATTTGTCAAAACTCCTTAGGTTTTAATTTCAACCACTCTGGAGATATAAAAAAATCTAACTATATCTATCGAGTTGTACAACTTAAGTGCTTAGATGTTCATTAAGTTGCAGAAGTGCCATTTTTACTGCGTATCATTTTTGCCATGATTTTAAAATCATGTTCACCTTCCAAGACACAAAGCTACTATTCCACTGAGGTGGACTAGCCACCTTTATGCCAAGTGTGGAATCAATTCCACATGGATGGACCCCTGCGTCTGCACAGAGCCCCACTGACTGAAATGGGGCTTTGCCTATGCAAAGGTCATTAAGGTTTGGCTATGTGTAAAAGCTTGAACATATCAAGTGTGATTAGGGTCAGAAGAACGGCCTTATTCTGTACCATGATTTCAATGGGAAGTTATAGCTGAGTTGTCTAAGGAGGAGCTAATTGTATATATATTCCAGGGTATTTTGACTCACATGAATTGCAGAGTCAATGCTGCTACAAAAGCATAAACTACTTTTTTCTGGTTCATATGTCAACAAAGTTATTAACCAAGGTCTGATTGAAGAATCAGTATTGCTAGAAATTTGAGATGGTCAGAAAATGGAAAAACTGGGTTTGCAAACATTTGTTTGAATGCTGAATGGTTGTTTGTTTTGACCATGTTCATAGCCCTTATTATTAGCTACCAGGAAACATTCATCTGAATTGTTGATCTGCACCAGTGTTAGAGGAATGGCTGTTCTTCACACAAATATCCATCCGTATTTACATGTGAGCAGAGAATCTATTATTAGCAAATGAGATGCTATATAAAGCTTCAGTGATCCTTACCATGTGATTTTAGGTGATCAACGGACCCCAGGAACAGTTAAAGATTGAAGTGTATAGTTTGCAAACGCACAAAATTTAAATTTTGTTTTGCATAAACTATTTTGCAAATACCTGTAGATAACAATTTCAGAAAACAGCACCAGTTCACAAATTTCTCTTTAATAGAAGGGGAAAAAAAGCAAAATTCACCAAGTAGATCATTCCCATTAATTTCGACAGGCTCTATTAATGTTAATACACAAGCTAGAATTTTAGATCTCAAACTGGGATTGCGGTATGTTTCTACATAAATAATCTCCTTCCCATTGTAAATGGAACAAGATCTGGAAATAACTGAAAGATAGTAATCAGATTCCCACAATTCCATTTTTCAGAATATAACCACACTTGAGTCTACAATTTGTCTTTTGTTCAGTCTTTATTTTGTTTGTATAGTCATTTTCTGTGTTTGTTTTGTACACTTTCCTTCGCCTAAAAAAGGTCACTATAACTGAAAGTGAAAAACATAACACATACCATTTCTCAAATGTAGATATCTCATATGGAGGGCCTTACCTGTAATGCTTATAACATTAATATGTTGGCAAGAATAATACAGGCATGTCTTGTTGCAAATGACTTCTTAATCCATTGGAACCGATGTCTAGTGAGAAGGTGATTATTATTATTACAGTACTGAGGAAAGACAGAGCAGACATTTTTAACTTTATAAGAAAATATTTATATAGTGCTACCATTTCCATTACCTTTCTGCACCTGGTATTGAAAGCTTGTCAAAACATGTTTTCTGCTGATTGTAATGTTCTGTAATAACCATAATCAGTCTTGTGAAAATGTTGAGATTGGGTAGGATGGAGGTGTAAGAATACAGTTACACAAGGTCACAAATGTCCAATAATCTCTGTTTTGTGGGGCTCATAATGATAAGTAGAGATGATCTCCTGTCCTCCCATTGTGTGTCTATCTGCTTGTCTCACTTGCTCACTCCCTCCAGGGAAACCATTAGCGTGGTAAAGACAACAGTCCTAATACAGCTAGTTATAACCTCATCATCTTGTTACATCTATCCATAACCTCATTGTTTACCTTGCTCCTGCCCAAGTAATAAAACCACAGAAGTTCCATACAGATGGAAAGAGATCTATTAAGTCATCTTTTCCATGACCCTGTCAGTGCAGGGTTATTCCTGACAACATAGTTGTCCAGTCTAATTTTAAATTTAATAGATTTTGATATTCACCTATGTTTTTATTTCATCCCATTGCTTCTGGTCACAGTTATGGGCTGTTTTCATTTTGTCTCTTGCACAGTGCTGAGCATCTGCTCAGCATTATAAAACACATTCATAATAGTTAATGTTAAACTCCATTTGGGAAAGATTATTTCATGGATTCATTTTTGCTTTTGGGAGAAAGGGAGGTAGTTCTTGGCTGCCAGTGCAACAGGAGTGCAAGCAGAATTTTGCTACCTGCTGGTCCCTGAAATTTGAGTGGCATTACGATCAGGTGCCCTGGGTCAGAATCCCACACAAATTTAGCCTAACTGCCCCCATTATGCCTCCAGGGATGGGTCTCTGCTGTTATGCCACCCAGCTCTGGTCAAAGACCAAAGGGCGATGGATGGGTCCCACAACCTCCCTCTTGTTATGCCTCTTTAGTGTGACGTGGTGGTGGCTGAAAGGCAGGTGGTGTGTGAATGCAGAGGCTATGTCTACACTATTGCGGTAAGTCAACCTATGCTACCCAACTCCAGCTACGTGAATAATGTAGCTGGGGTAAACATATCTTAGGTCGAGTTACAGCGGGGTCTACACCAGGGGGTGGGGTGAGGCGGGGCGGGGCAACAGGAGAAACTCTCCTGTCAACTTGCCTTACTCTTCTCATTGGGAGTAGAGTACGGGGTTGACTGGAGAGCGATCTGCTGTCAATTTGGCAGGTCTTCACTAGATCCGCTAAATTGGCTGCCGGTGGATCGATCTCAGAGCGTTGATCCTGGCTATAGTGTAGATGTAGCCAGATGCTCATCAGACTTAAATGTAAAGAGGAACTCCTGGGCAGATAACCAGAACCTGCACTACTAAAGGGTTCGTAAACCAGCAGTGCCAACTTCAATTCTGTTTTTAGAGGAAGACATTGTAAAGAACACCGTGCTTTAAGGTTTTAAATCCTGTGATAGGGTTGCAGGACTCTCCTTAGTCTCTGGTGGATTAGGGGTTAACCTCTGATCAATTTCCCCCTTTTTTTAGGCCCTCATCAGAAGGGCTATAAGACTCTTTGTTTCTTTTGCCTCCCAAAGGTAGGCAAACACCTTTGAGAGGGTAGGACCAGGACTCCGGGGACCAGGTTTTATCCCAAAAAGGGGATTTTTTTCTGGCTACTTCCTGATTATGTTCTCTTACTGTAACTTTTTGTTATAAACTGTTTGTTGTGGAGAGCACCTTGCTGTTTTTCCCTTCTGAGACCTGTCAGCACAAACATTTTATTTATAGGTCTTTAAATAATGTTACACAGCTCGTACAGCAATTTCATCTTCAAAATGCCTTTCTAAGCCCTTACAGTGCTCCTGTAAGGGAGGTAAGTGATATAGACTCTATTTTACAGATGGAGAAACTGAGGCAGAGAGCTTGAGAGCTGACCAAGGTCACCAAGAGCTTAATTGTAACAATCCATCCCAAGCAAGCAGAAGCAGGGGACTGCACTTCTCCAGTGGCAAGGCAGATACCAGGGTGTGCCTCTGGGTGCAGCTCCCTTGCTCCAGGTGGGGGGGTTTGCTACGCAAGCCTTCTTTCCTGGCACAGCTCACTTCCCTTCATCTGAACTGGCTTCAGCTGTCCTCGCCCACCTAATCAGGAGGAATAGCAGCAGTCTGGCAGTAGGTACTCTCTCCCATATGTTAGTTCCAGTGATGTGGGCGCCCAGCCAACAGCCACCGCTCTCCGGCTGCTGAGCTCTGAAGGCAGCGCAGAACTAAGGGTGGCAATACCGTGACCCATCCCTAAAATAACCTTGCAACTGTCCCGCAACTCCCTTTTGGGCCAGGATCCCCAATTAGAGAAATGCTGAGCTTCCCAATGAAATTTGTATAGTATAGGGGGGTAAACACACAAAAGACCAGATTTCATGGGGGGGGGGCGGGGAGGGGAAGACCAGATTTCACAGTCCGGGATGTGTTTTTCATGGCTGTGAACTTGGTAGGGCCCTACTAATTAACCATAGTAAGAACAATAGAGAATTGCATCTTTCAATGCTTACTATATCACTACTTTCTAAAGGAACAAAACACATAATTAAGTACTGGCCATTCTAATTATTATGTGGGTGCCTCAGCCTTATTGGCAAGCAAATCAGTATCCATTTTGTTGGTTACTTTCTGTACGTGTTCAGATCCTCAGAATCATAGGATGTATATAATAATCCCTTATATTTCACTCTTAATTTTGCCTGGCAAAAAATAGACTCCTTTGCCCATCTCTTTTTCCCCATGCGCTCTGCCCCGATAACAAACTATTCAAATCTTCCTTTGGAGAAACATCATTGTCTTTGCTTCTGTAGTTATACCAAAAAATAATAATTAAATTCGCAGACCCTGGAAATAGGTCACTGACCTTATCCTGGATGCAGCCATAAGCTGCTCCCTCTCAGATCTGAAGTAAAAATAGTAGTTAAACCTGCCACCGCAATTAGGTTTCAGATATAGGGTTATTATCCTAGGGTTATGCTTTTTAATGTATTTGATAGCTTCTTCAGATGGATATTGAGCTAAGTAGCTCCAGCTGGTGGTTATGAATGTGAAATACTACTTCAATATGAATAAGTCATTACTGTGGACAGCTGCATTAACCTTCCTGTACAGGCTCACAACCTTGATGTCCTCTTCCATTCTTCTCTCCTCCCTCATGTATCGTCGTCCTCTCCTCACATACCCTGTCACTGGGTCCTGCTGGTTTTATTTCCATATCATATCTAAATTCTGTCCATTCCTGCCCAAAAACTTCACGGAGCCCTTGATCAACTCACACCTTTTGTTGCAAGATCTCTGGTCTTCCTGACACTCAACTAGTGTTGTCAACTCTCATGATCTTTACCCCAACGTTGGGTGTCTTTCTTAAAGCCCCACTTTTGGAGTCAGGCGATCTCAGCTTTCATTTTAAAAAAAAGTAAGTTTCTAGCCCTTGTAATTGTGGAGTAAAGCTCGAAAACATGAACCCTCAAGTCTCAAATGTTAGAAGAAAGAAAAGGAGGACTTGTGGTACCTTAGAGACTAACCAGTTTATTTGAGCATAAGCTTTCGTGAGCTACAGCTCACTTCATCGGATGCATACTGTGGAAAATACAGAAGATGTTTTTATACACACAGACCATGAAAAAATGGGTGTTTATCACTACAAAAGGTTTTCTCTCCCCTCCACCCCACTCTCCTGCTGGTAATAGCTTATCTAAAGTGATCACTCTCCTTACAATGTGTATGATAATCAAGGTGGGCCATTTCCAGCACAAATCCAGGTTTTCTCCCCCTGCCCCAAACCCACTCTCCTGTTGGTAATAGGAGGGTGGGTTGGGGGGGGGGGAGAAAAAACCTGGATTTGTGCTGGAAATGGCCTTCTCCCCACCCCACTTAATTAATTAATGCTTAATTTTTCTAAAATTCCCAAGTTTTTTTGGAGGGTGTGTGTGTGTGCAATCTTGGTTGGTGTGACTCATTTTTGAACTTCTGAGGCCATCAATACTACTATTCTCACCACATATGTCATCTGCAAGCCCTACCCCCAAAAGCAATAGTCTGAAGAGAGATGCTGAAGTTGATTTGCTGTTGGGTCTGAAACAAAGATGGAATTACATGCCGAGTAACCCAGAATGGCATTCTTAATGTTGAATTTGTTGTTTGCATGATCACTTTAGATAAGCTATTACCAGCAGGAGAGTGGGGTGGGAGGAGGTATTGTTTCATGGTTTCATGGTGTCTGTGTATATAATAATGTATTCTGTATTTTCCACAGTATGCATCCGATGAAGTGAGCTGTAGCTCACGAAAGCTTATGCTCAAATAAATTGGTAAGTCTCTAAGGTGCCACAAGTACTCCTTTTCTTTTAGCGAATACAGACTAACGTGGCTGTTACTCTGAAAAATGTTAGAAGGTAAATAAAAGGAACTCTGAATTATTTTTAAAATCTTATGACTTTTTTTTTTTTAGCCAGTCTCATGAGTTTGAGGGAATGGACTCCTGACTTTTAAATGCTAGTGATTGGCAATACAGCTCACCTAAATCTAGACCCTCCAGTCTGCTCAGAGGGTAATGGTGCACGTGCAATCCTCTGTAATATAGACGGAGGCCTTTGGAACAATCAGGAAGAGACTGCTCCCAGGGAGTCCAACTCAAGCTTTGTATTGAACCCTGTGCATGCTGGAACAGGACTTTGGTAGTTTGAGTGTCGTGTGACTACTCGGTGCAGATATGGTCAATAAAGCAGATAGGTGTTTTCCTCACATTGAGGAAAACAATACTGAGGAACATAACTCCAAAGGCACAATTGCAAGGACTGGAATGAAGAACAAATATTTGGGCTTCTCTGACAAGGTAAAGGGGCTTCAACCTGTTACGGGTTAACAAGTCCTCACCAAAAAGAAAAGGAGGACTTGTGGCACCTTAGAGACTAACCAATTTATTTGAGCATGAGCTTTCGTGAGCTACAGCTCATTTCATCGGATGCATACTGTGGAAAATACAGAAGATGTTTTTATACACACAGACCATGAAAAAATGGGTGTGTGTATAAATGATGCATCCGATGAAGTGAGCTGTAGCTCACGAAAGCTCATGCTCAAATAAATTGGTTAGTCTCTAAGGTGCCACAAGTACTCCTTTTCTTTTTGCGAATACAGAGTAACAGCCGTGTTAGTCTGTAAAGTCCTCACCAGTCATACAGTTGCCCAGGGCAGAGTGAAGAAAGGAGAAGCTGGGTCAAAGGGAAAGTCAGGGGAAGGGTGTGTCCTGTCCCTGCCAGAAGCAGGGGCAGCCTCTGGGGATTATTACCTAGTGTTGTCAGTTGCTTTGTGGATAGTTAAAAGCCCTGAAGAAAGGGTCATAAAAGGACTAATGGTTGGATCTTTTTTTCCAGTCCCTGGCTTCTGAAACCACTCACCAATCTACAGTGTCCTTACTACATGACCTGAACATAACAAGTGATTTCTTATCAACTTTCCTGCTAAAGGCTTTGTGGGGGGAGAGGGAGAAACCAAACAAAAGCATGTTGTATTGTCAATAGTGGCCCTATCTGACATTGCAATTCAGCCAGACACACCGTACAAAGAAGCCAACCACTCTGAAATTGCCCCTACGCTTTTTTTGCCAAATCTCGACAGATTCATTTTATCTGTTGAGATTGCATGCTGGTTGATGCAAAATCCTTGTGGATTTAGCTTAAAATGCTGCATTCCACTGGTGCCAACTCTTGTGAGTAATAGGATTTTTAAACCCTTCTGGAACCAGTGTCACCAGGATGCAAGAAGTTCCAGCCTTCCAGCAATTTTCAGGCTGCCTAGGGAGAAAGTTCCCTCTGACTGACCTGCAGGCAGAGGTGAAAGTAAGCTGGTACTGTCTGGTACAGTGTACCGGCCGTGCCGGACTGGACTGGCTTCCCTAGGCTGGCAATTTAAAGGTCCCGGGGCTCCCTGCAGAGGCCGGAGCCCTGGGCCCTTTAAATCACTTCCCAAGCCCCACTGCTGGAGCCCTTGGGTAGCGGTTGCAGGGCTCCAGCGGTGATTTAAAGGGCCCAGGGCTCTGGCCGCTGTGGGGAGCCCCGGACCCTTTAAATCACCGCCGGAGCCCTGCCGCTGCTACCCTGGGGCTCAGTCAGTGGGGCTTGGGTGGCGCTTTAAAGGGCCCGGCGTTCCCAGCTGCTGCCGGAGCCCTGGGGCCTTTAAATCTTTAAAGGCCCCGCCTCTTCTGATTGATGCCACGCCTCTTCTGGTTGAGGACATGCCCCCACTCAAGACTCTGGTGTACCAGTAAGTCCTTTAAGTTACTTTCACCACTGCCTTCAGGAGGCAGGCATTGTAGGAGGCAGGAACAGCTCCCTGAGGAGCTAAGATGTTTTTGGGAGTGGGAGGAGGGTGGAGAAAGGGGTGGGGAAAAGGTCAACAGTTCAGGGCAGTTCTGCTCCCTCCCTCCTTCACCTTCACAACTTGTGAAAAATGGACTGGCTCTTCCTCTGGGTGCTGCAACACCAGATTTGGGAAGGGGTAGAAGAGGACCCAGGCTTGGGGTGAAGATCTCCTGGCACTGCCCTCCCTCCAGCCCCCAAGCCAAGAGAGGGTGAAGAACTTCCACAGATGCAGGAGCAGCAGAAGTTTTGTTGAGGGCACAGGGTGCAGAGGTGTTGCTGGGTGGGTGGAGTTGAGCTGTGGTTGCCACCTGTCCATGGTTTCCCAGGATTCCCAGGGTATGCCTTTTTAGACACCACTGTCCAGTTTTGTGGGTTCAGGATCATCTCAGGTGTCCCAAGTGTGTGGAGGTTTTTTTTGTTTTGGGGGTATCTCAGAGGTAGTAACCGTAGGCTGGAGTCTGAGGCAGATGTTAGGGCTGGGTTCACACAATTAATTGATTTGATTCTGAGACTGAAGAGTTGGTGTGGGATGGAGCGGGGCAGAAAATTAATTGATGGGGCAGTATGGCAGCCAAAATCTATTTTCTCACAATAAATTGGCAACACATACTGGGGGCTGGACAGGGGAAGAATTTGAAGACAGACCAAAAAATGCTTAATTTTTCTAAAATTCCCAAGTTTTTTTGGAGGGTGTGTGTGTGTGCAATCTTGGTTGGTGTGACTCATTTTTGAACTTCTGAGGCCATCAATACTACTATTCTCACCACATATGTCATCTGCAAGCCCTACCCCCAAAAGCAATAGTCTGAAGAGAGATGCTGAAGTTGATTTGCTGTTGGGTCTGAAACAAAGATGGAATTACATGCCGAGTAACCCAGAATGGCATTCTTAATGTTGAATTTGTTGTTTGCATGATTACCGGGGCAAACATAGGTGTGATGCTACCTCAAATTGCTCTACAGAACCTCCAATGATTGTTTGCATGTAACTTTGTTTTGTGAAGTTACTAATTTTTTTTTCTGTATTCCTCAACTGAATTGGGGAGGGTGGTGTAGGCAGCAGAGTCTATTGCTCAACAGACCATCCAGGCTACAGTAATAGAATTACATTTGCAGAATCAGGAATGATATTCTTTAGGTTGAACTTGATGATGTTGATTTATTTGTGTTGATCAAGACCAACACCTGTAGAAACCTTTCTTAAACTACTTTATCCACTCTTCAGGAACTGTCTGTGCACCAGCTTGCATATGCATTAATAAAACTTTTCATTCTTGATTCTTCAGTTGAATTGTATTGTTGATATGTACAGTTTACTAGCATGATAGGTGGTCAAGCAATTCACAGCTAATAAATATTCCAGTTAATTTAGCCCTCTTTTTGGTTCACAATGTATTTGCAAATAGATTGTTGAACAATTTTGTCTCGTGAAGAAATTCATAAAGGTAAAATGCTTAGTGGGAACAAGTTTCAGACTATCAACTCCTTGTGAACTGTTTGCACTGACTTTTCCCTTGACTGATTGATATTCAACATTTGTGCTGTGTGATTGGTCACATTTAGCTTACCATCCAACTGGAGAAGTCACATTGTACTGTTTCTATTCCTGGACTGACGAACTAATGTTTAGAAACAACTCTTCAAGATGGCTTCAAGGTGTGAATTTTGACAAAAATTTGTTGACTTCTGTTTTCTGTAAATATTCATGCAAACAAAAACTTGCTAGGAAAATGTTAGCACAAAGTGAACTGAGTGTTGAAATACAGTAAATCAAATTTAGTTTAGAAATTGTCAGCAAAGTTCAGGATTTTTCCCCCAATATATGTGCAAATTTAACTAGAACATGTAAGCTGATTCTGTGTTCAGGTTGCACAAAGAAGTCCCATGACATTATGAACTTGATCCTTCCCAATTAAAGGCAAAGTGAGTTTTGCCATTGGCTTCAGGGAGAACAGGTACAGATGGTAACTGGAGGATTGGGCTTATTATGAAGAAGCAATTACGTGATATATGCTTGCTAGGTGATTTCTATGTCTGATTGTGTCCTACAAACTTTGAGTAGTGTCCTTTAAAAATTACTTCAGAATATAATTAGATCTTTTTATAAGTTCTGATACTTATAAAAACCCAGAAGACAATAAGAATTCTAAATTTAGGCTTTTTAAGACAATCTCATGATGTTTGCCGCCTGACTCATGAATGTTTGGTGTTGACAATATTATGTCAGTGAGGTTGCACAAATATAACAGAGTAGAATTGTGGCTAGTGGGATCAATTCTACTTTGGCATTGAAATAAGCTCTCAGTAATTTCACATTCCCTACTCTCTCTGTGAGAATAGGATGTTCTGCTTTTCTTTCAATATTGTCTGAGTCAGAGGAAAGGTTATGTACCTCCCAGAAGACATCTGAAAGCCAATCTAATTAATGTCTTCCTCAGTCACTGGTAACATCCCCTTTTTTTGTTTTAGCCTTCCTTTCCCCAGTCTATATTCTATTAGATCTGAAAAGAAACTATAGACAATTTAAAATATATTCTCTCTATATATTCTAGTCAGATTATGTAGCACATCTTGGTATTTTTCTGAGTCTCTTGAGAATTTATGATGTGATTTGGGGTTGAGATGGTACCAGAAGATAGAGATGATAAAGGATCAAGGCGAAAGAAGAATAAAATGTTGCCAGATTGGTGGTAGTTTAGTTCTGTTTATTCTCTGTGACTTTAAAGGAACAATGAACTAAAAGTTAAACATATTTTTGGAAGCTCGTTGGCTAGCAATCCAGGGAATGTATAAACAAAAAACTGGGATTATAAAGGCAGCCCATGTTATCTCCACTTTTTCTATGTAGATGCATTAGTACCTGATTTTTAAATTACTATCCGGCGAGTAAAATAACCTTTTGATCAAAACATCTCTATTGCTCCTTTCCTCCTGCTGCTCTGAGTGGAGACTCCTTCCAATTTATTTTCCTGTTGCTGTAGATTTCTCCCACCTTTCCTCCTACAGTATGTATCACCTGAACTGGCAGAGGCTTGGGAGTTCTGTGCAAACAGAATCAACCCTATATGATGGAAGAAGTAAGAGTGCCTTGCATTTCTCTGTGTTCTATTCTAGGCAGGCATGGCAATCGCCATGGTGTCTGAACATAGGCGCCGACTTCCTCTGTTCCTGGGGGGTGCTCAACTCCCGCTCTGCCCCAGGTCCTGCCCCAACTCCACCCCTTCCCCCAAGTCCCTATCCCTGTCCTGCCTCTTCCTGTCCCTGCTCTGCCCCAGGCCTCACCTCACCCCTTCCCCCAAGCCCCCACCTCTTCCTGCCCCTGCTCCTCCCCTTCCCCTTAGCACCTCCTGCACGCTGCTGAACAGCTAATCACAGTGGGGCGGGAGGTACTGGAGGGGATGGGGGGAGGAGCTGATCCATGGGGCACCCACTATTTTTTTCCATGCGTGCTCCTGGAGCACCCACAAAGTTGGCTTCTATGTGTCTGAGCACTCTACAGATTCTAAAAGGATAAGTCTCTGTTTCCATCCTTCCCCTTTCAGTGGATGGTGATAGGAAAGTTACACTGAAATGAATTTTGCATTGAGGTTGGCAGTTATTCTAATCACTTTGCAGAAGTGACTCCCCAAGTATGGATCAGGTGTCAGAACCTTGTGTTTGATTTTGTACACAGAGAGGAGCCAGGACAGAGAGCCAAACGCCGGTGTGATGTGCTCTCAGGGACCAGTGTCAAGCAGTGGGACTGACTGCCTGTGGAGGGAGTCCTGTCTATTCCTAAAAGATGGTTGCAGCCACAAGCAGGGAGACAGAAAGTGAGAGAGACGAGTGTGGGAGACATATCTTTAGGTGTTCAGAGGAAATACCAAGAACTCCCGGTAGGGGACGTATTATACCCCAAGATGTGCTCTTAATTAGGGAGAGGAAGAGAAATCACATTGTTCACTGAGCTTCCATTACGTTCTGTTGGTTAGAGCAAGGCTTTAATTTATTTAGCAACAGTATCTGAAGTGTTGTGTTGCCATTGCTCTTTCCAAGGAAACTTGCCAAACCTTCCAAGGATGTTTGACTGCCTCGAGGCTCTCAGAATGCATCTTATGTATACAAAGTGCGTGCAGTAGTAACAAAAGCACTAATACTCAATTTGCCAGATGTAGTTCTTTATTAATATTCAGTGTGGATTCCCAAAATAGAAGAGAATGCTATTTTCTTTTTCAGAGCTGGTGCTGAGAACCTTATTCTCAGTGCAACTTGCAGATAAAATATTGACGCTAATTACATTACAGTGACTTGGATTACAATATTGATATTAATTTGGTTATATTAAATGGATGAGGAAGCACAGTTTAACTTAGTCAGTAGTAAATGGGGGAAACAGACAGGTACTGGTTCTGCCTTTCTCTTGTATAAAATGCAGATTGGAAACAAAATAATCATTTAGGGTGGAAATGGAAGTCATGGCTAAAGAGAGAAGGTGAGCTAAAGAAAGTAAGTCAATATTGCTATATAGTGTTCCCACAGTATGGGAAAGAAGTACAATAATTCCCAGCTCATACACTACAGAGTAAATGCCAAATGGACAGGGAATACAATTCAGTCGAGTATAATGACCATTGATGGCCAGATTTTCAGCCACCCTCAAGCCCTCTTTTGAATGTGCAACTGGTGGCATGTGCTGTGCAGATTGGGTAGCTGAGTGTCCATCTACATGCATGCAAATGTCTGTAGGTTGTATGCAGGAGCTGCCTACCGATTGGTGGAAGACTGGTAGTGGGCACATCAGGGAGAAACATGAATCCATGTAGCTCAGAGCTTGGGTAGCTGCAAAGCAGTGGGCTGAGTCTGCTGCTCACTGCCATCCCCAGCAGCCTTCAGCAAGCTCTCTGCACAGATAGATTGGTCAGTAGTAACGTGTTAAGGGTGAGGCTGACTTGAGACTGGCTAAAAGCGCTCTCTTTGTGAGGAAAGTTCTAATATGCAGGGGCACAGGAAGTGGGAGAGACACAGTAAGAATCAGTATCTTAAAGTGAGCTATAGCAAGAGCTGTGGCATTAATGCTAATCGTATGGACCTAATCCCTTGACACAACTGTCCCACGTGTGGCTTAGAAGCTACGTACCTGGCATCACCATTTTTTCCTCTCCCTCTATTGGTTTCATTTCCTGTGATATGCTCTTCTGGATTCCATGCACTTACAGCAGCCGAGTATAAGGAGGGCTACAGTCCTGACCTGAGGTGCCACCGCTACCCCCTGTTCCTCAGCTATGAATTGGATTGGAAGTGGGGAACAGCATGAAGTGGGACAACTGAGGGTAGGGGGAACTTCCTACCTGGACCAAGGTCTCATTCACACACAGCTTCCTTTGAGTGTCCTCTGGAGAAGGAAATGGTGGGCCTGTTACCTTATGAGAGGATACCTCTAGGTAAATGGTAATAGTTAGTTATAAATCCAGTCTTTCCTTTAGAGGTTCTGAACAATGTAATTTTTTTTTTTGTACTTTAAGTGCCTCTGTGGAGGGTGAGAAGGAGTACGAGGAGACGTTCTCTCTGGACAGGGTGACCAGTCACCCTGTTTATATGGATATAGCTTCTTTAAGAAGGTTTGAGGCTTTCATTTTTCTCTGCTACACAGAAACTGGGATCTTGCAAGCAATGGGTTTCTCTCATGAGAATCATCCCCTTATCTCCCCTTATCTCTTTTTGGCTGCAGCTCAGAAGCAAGCTCAACCATCTTTCAATCATTCTCAAAAAGCCAGCGGTTTAGCCATGCTGATATACTTGAGAAGCAGTCACCTATTTGTTTGAGTTTAATCCATTTATTAGGTGCCTCTTGAATCCTCTTGAGTCCTCTAAATCCTATACAGTAAAAACTGATGGTGATAAAACAGTTACTGACTAGAGCACTGGACTGAGGCTCAGAAGACTAGGTTCTCTTCCTGGCCTGCCAGTGGCCTGCTGAGTGTTGAGTCACTTACTTGCCTCCATGCCTCAGTTTCCCCAGCCATCAAATGAGGCTAATGATCCTGATCTCCTTTGTAAAGCACTTTGAGTTCCATTGAGGAAAAGCACGGTATAAGAACTAGGTATTGTAAGATAAAGAGACCCTAAAAAAGAACAGCCAAAACGACAACACAGTAATACACTGATATTACACATCAATATTAATGGATTTAGCTCATTGAAAGCCAAAGGGAAGATATGCTTAGCACATCAAATAACAGTATAATGATAGACTAGATGGCATGCTCTTGGTTTGCTAAGTGGAGTTAACAGCTGTTACAATCTTATATGTATTTGTACATTCAACACTTTAATATAAATAATTCTGGTGATTATTCCCAACAGATTGTAGCTGTTGCAATGTTCACACGCTTATGAAATAATTAGAGATGTATTAACGTAACCGGGAACAGGAGGAAAGAAATTCTGTAATGTATCTTAGGGGTTTGTATGACTGCCTATTAATGTAGTAGCCAAGTGTCTTCCATGCAGAATCAACAGCAATACCAAAGGCCCTGGTGAACTTTCTGAAGTCTCTGGCACTTCTCCCTTTTCATGGTAAAGACTCTGCTACTTATAGGGTGTTTTGGGGTGGTGTGTGTTGGCTTTCATTGGATATAAATGGATAATCCAATGTAAGAACTTGCATGGACCACTGGTAATAAGAGTCTATCCTGTTAAATGAAACATAGGAACATTCCTATACCATCTCTCAACAGGAAAACAAAGAATTTAAGGGAAAAACAGGACTTTCTTGGCTCTTACAATGTGGCTTTTTTGCAAGAGGCTCTGTGCCTCAATTTCCTCGTAACCATAACTTAATGATACAATGTTTATATAACTGCCACTAGCAGTGTTTTACAGACACAAGATAAAGTTCCAGCCCAAAGGAATTTATAGTTTAATATTTCACAGGGATGTTGTGGGCTGATAAGCTGATG